>NW_012267273.1:2452501-2458589 GCF_000151885.1 Dipodomys ordii | reverse complement strand
TGGGGGGGAGGGGGGAGGCTGGGAAGGGATGTGAAGGGTAAACAAAGGAGGAGGCTGCAATGCTTGGTAAGAAATGTACGCATTATCCTGCCCATGTAATTGTAACCCCTCTGTACAATATGTTCACAAATAAAATAAATAAAGAAAAAAAGAAAAAAAATGAATACTTATCTTGGGGTTCATTTCACCTAACATCAATTTATCTGACCTTTTCTGTGTCTCAGACATATACTAGTTATTACAAATAAGGAAAACCATGGGACCTATGTTTCTTTGGGCCTGGCTTACTTCATTTAATATAATTTTTTCCAAGTCTTTCCAAACAAGACCATACTAAAACTAAAAGCACAACTATGTTTATTGCAGCATCATTTACCATAGTTAAGATATGGAACCAACCCAGATGCCCCTCAGTAGATAAATGGATCAAGGAAATGTGGTATATATATACAATAGAATTCTATGCCTACATCAGAAAGAATGACATTGCCCCACTTGTTTGGAAATGGAAAGATCTGATTTTTTTAAAAACAAATATGGCATTCTTCTGGAAAATTCACTATATGGCTGAAAATTGCTGATTTCTTAAATTTTGTTTATCCTTTAGAGACAAGCACTAGAAGTAGATTAGATATGTTTACTCATAGTGCACAGTTTATGGTCAGAATAATGAAATCATATCTACAATACTCTAAATCATGTCTCAGATATCACCCAATATTATTAAACATGAATATATAGAGAGAATATGAAGATTGTCTTTTAAAATATCCCCAAAATAGTAGAGAATGAATGACTTACACTTATGTGCCTCAAAGATTAATATATTTGTTTTAGTAGAAACTAAACCTGTAATCAGAATTAAATATGCAGCCTTATTCTTTCTTTCTAAATTGAATTATGCTAATGTGTTACTAAATATACACATGCATAATTTTTGTCAAAAATTCAAACTATATTCAATGTAATTTTACATACAAAATTCTAAGAATATTACTATTCAATTAAATGGTAGTTTGGGGATGAAATCAAATCCAGATAATTCTGTTTTATAAAAGATAGAAAGCAAATACATTATATTTATTGGTATATAGTATTTGAAATCAATCTTTATGAATAATATATAAGAATTAAAATTATACTCATATATATTTAAATTTTATTGCAACATTTTAACATATACCAGTTATATATGTTATGACATTTTCATATAGGCTCAAATTATTTTTTGATTATGCTCACTTCCTCCTTCATTCTCTCATATCACTTGTACCTTTTTCTTAAAACAATTTCAACAGATTTCATTGCCCTATTTTTATATATGAATAAAAATACTTGAAGTAAATTGAAATTGTGCAGTCAATTGAATAAATATTCATTTGTAACAATTTTGGTTAAGGTAAGGTACAAGAAATTTTGGGTTTGACTTTTATACTAGACAACTTTCTAATGCATCTACTTTAAAATCTAAACTATTTTTTAGTTTTATTTTTTACATACTTTGTTATATATTAAAAAAACAGAAGCCCTTGATTTATTCTTTTGTTATATGATATATCTCATAACTTCTCTTTTAAGCTATAAGTGTCTTATATAATCATATTACATTATCATAAGTATCATATATAAATACACACTGGTATTTTCTTACAAAATTCTCATTTGGCTGAGTATCAAATCTGTGATCTTTGATACTTTGGAAACTGAGATTTGGAGGATCATGGTTCAAAATCATCTCTAGCAGACACATCCAAATGACTACATATCTAGTTGCAGGAACTGTGCCTCAAGCAAAACAGCATCAGCTACGAACAAGCAAGTTGAGTGTGTTCAAATTTTACACTGGCAAATAAAATAAGTTTCTGGTTTATCTCTAAAATAAATATTAGAGGACTGGCAATGTGGTCTATTGGTACAGTGCTTGCCTAGCATGTATGAAACCCTGGGTTTGAATCCTCAGTTCCACAAACACAGAAAAGGCCAGAAGTGTGCTATGGCTCAAGTGGTAGAGCGCTAGACTTGAGCTGAAGAGCTGAGGGACAGCACCCAGGCCCAGACAATCTCTATGACTGACAACAAAATAAAATAAATAAATAAATATTAGAATGACTACTACTAGTTAAAATGCATTATATATGAGTGTGAAAATAAATATTGTTTTTGTAAAATGGCAGTTGGATTTTCTCTTCCATTTTGCTTTGCTGTCTCTGGAAAAGGTAAAATGGGTTGGTTGCGAGGTCTTTTCAAAGTGTAATTGAAATTTTAAAGCTGATGAATAGCAACAGCAACAAGGGTTTGGGGAACAAGAAACTTCATAATCAGATATTTCCATCTTTTTCTGGAACATATTCTTGTTTAAAACTTATATTATGCTGTATAAAATAGAAAGCAACATCAATCATAGGCAACAATAATTCTTATACAGGCTGTAACAGAAACACTGGGGTAGAAGTTTTTTTTGGAAAAATAATCCATGAGAGAGGTTTCCAAATATGAAACCAATGAATACCAGCCTTACTATGGTGCATATTACTGCAAACACAGGTGTTATTAAATCATTAATATTTGGTTATTTTTTTGTTTTAAAAGTCCTCAAATGAGCAAGCTTGACAGTTCCAGTACTTCTTTATTCTGTGTGTAAAATGTCCAACTAACTCAATTTAATCTTCTATATTCATTGTTCATGTAATTTCATTAACCTTGTTTAGTTTATCTCTCACACTCCACTTTCCTGAACAATTAGTAGTCGTTTATTGCAATTTTTCTGCAATTTATAAATGTTCTGTTTTTCGAGTTTGTTCATTTTAAACCTAGATTATGAGCAAACATATCTCTGGGTACAAGAATAAACAGAATCCTGTTTTTGATTCCACGCCTAATGGTACATTCAAAACACTTTAATATGAAAATTGATTCAGGATTCTTAGATAAAGGAAAAATAATCCTTGTAATATGATTTCAAACCTTGCAATACACAATGAGAGAGAAACCTAAAATTCTTCCCTTTTTTCTCTTTAGTATGTATGACATTAGTGCTGTCAGTTATACTAAGTTTACTTTTGTAAATTTTAATAGACACTTGAGATTTTGTGATCAGAAATATACAACATGTGTAGCCATCTTTTCTATCACAAGTCATCACAGGTTTAAAAGAAGGCATTCTCAGATAAAAGAGAAAGTAGAGCATTATTTGTCACTATGAGCAAAAGTTTTACCTAATTTATTCCTTTTTGTTTAGAGTATTTTTATTTCTTAACGTATGAATACATTATGAGGAGTATAACTGGGGATTTTCACAAATCTACAGAATCAACTATATTTTCCATGATACATTTCACACCAATTTTAAACAACCTAAGATAAATGTTAAAATATTCCAGTATATATTGTGTTAAGACACATTATATTTTGAAAATATTAATAGATACTTGTATCCGAAGTTTCTGTTTTCTATTACAATATTTTAAAATTTGGAATTTTATTATCAATCTGAAAGTATAACTAGAGGTATTACAAGTTTTGATTCTTTTTACCAGTTACGTAAACTTATGTATCAATATTGCAATTGATAACAGAATACTGAGGACTTGTCAAGTCTCAACAATGTAAAGAAGGAGATATTTTCTTAAGATTTCCCTAAGCAGATTCACTTCACAATTTAATTTCCTTCAATGAAGTAAAGGTCAGCATGAGGCAATCTGAAAGTTGATTTGCATTAAGTATGCACATGGAATATGAAAATAATATACAAGGAAATATTCATAATTCATGCTATTAAAACCAAGCTAATGGATAAAAATATAATTTTTTGGGGGGGTCCGGTCGTCGGGCCTGAACTCTGGGACTGGGCGCTGTCCCTCAGCTTTCAGCTCAAGGCTAGCGCTCTACCATTTGAGCCACAGCGTCACTTCCGGATTTTTTTCTTTTTGCTTATGTGGTGCTGAGGAATCAAACCCAGGGCCTCATGCATGCAAGGCAAGCGCTCTACCACTGAGCCACCTTCCCAGCTCAAAAATATAATTATTATAGAAAATGGCTCAACAATTACAACAAACTTTTATTTGCTGCCAGCTAATATACTTGTCCATGAGAGATGAGTAGAGACAGTTTTATAGTTTAATAATTAATAATTAGCCATCTTATTATTACTAATTCATGAATTATTCGGTTTTAGAATATATTTACCAATATAAGTTTATCAGCTACACAATTCCTTATGCAGTTCAATTAATCAGGTAGTTTCAACTTATTTATATCTATATCTTTCTATGCAGATTACCATTTTGCATATCACCAAATTCATACCAGTGCTTTTTGTTTGTGTTTTAGTTTTACCATGCCATCCAACCCACTCTATGGCCCAATATCAAATGTTTAATCTATTTGAACAAATTTTAAATTGCATTTTTATTTATAGACTTCTCTTAATGTATTGTTTATATTAAAATAAAATTATTTCAATAAAAGTAATGAAATTACAGTCTCTTTGAGGATTGATGAGCCAGTCCTATCTTGTGCTTTATGACTCAAAATAACTAAGAATTCTGTATATTACTCACTTAAAAATTCATAGGTCTTTGTATCTCTTGTGCATGCAAAATTTTTTCTAAAATTTTATGCGTGGTCATATAAAATATTAATTCGGGAAGATGATGTAATTTCTCTGCTTATCTCAATTTCTGTTGCATGGGAACAGTCATTTTGTTCCCAGGTTTCTTCTGATGACAACTCAGTATTCAGTATTAAAGTTCTCACAATACCTGTTCCTGGGAGTAAATTCCTCCTACCTTATACACATCCCTTCACAGCTAATGCAGCTGTAACACACAGTCTGCTCCAGCTTGAGTTTTGTAGTTCTTGTATAGGTGAGAATTTATATTGGAAAGATAACAATACTTGGAAACAGAGTATAAGGAAGGGATAGACAAACCACTGCTATCACCACCTGTCAAACAGCTAACAAGGAAGAGAAGAGGCTACCTAGATTGTTTTTGAAAGAGTGAACTCAAATTTGATACAAACAAACCATCCTTTTGCATAACGTTGTCTAAGGTCAAAGCCCAGTTGTACCTACTCAATGAAACTTCTCTTGAATAATTTTCACCTTCTCTCTCTTTTGCGAATATAATTGAGATTACATGCAATGGTGATTGCCACTTTGATTTAGTTTTCATGATCTGGATAGAAATTTGTCTTCTTTTTCTCTTTTGTGTGTTACTCAGGACACTGAGATGTGAATTGTAAACATATATTTCAGAAGTTCTCTTCAACTGTTTTTTTCTCAATTTGCTTTCATACTCCTTAGAGGGAATATATACAAAACAGCAAAAGTGCTAGCTAAATAACTGTGTGAATACAAAGATATTCTATACTATTTCCTTTACTAATAATTCTAGAAAATAATTGGATTGCACTTGCAGAGTGTAAAATATATTATGTTTCTACTGCCACTTTGACTCTGTTAAACAATTATTTTTGTATCTAATATTTTTCAGCTACAAAAAGAATAAATATATTAGTTCTTTAGAATTTCATGAGCTAATGATTATAGTTTTTGTTGTTTCTCTTTTTGTGTTTTTTTTTTTTTTAGAGGTTTAAAGCCGGGCACCAATGCCTTACACCTGTAATCCGACATTCTCAGAAGGCTTAGATCTAAGGATTGAGATTTGAAGCCAGCCCTTGTGGAAAAATCTGTGAGACTCTTATCTCCAATAAACTACTCAGAAACTACTCAGAAACGGATTTGTGGCTCAAGTGGTAGATTGCTAGCCTTGAGCACAAAGAGTCTCAGGGACAGTGCCCAAGTCCTGAGTTCAAGTCCTAGGACCGGCAACAAAAGAAGTGGTTGGCATGTAATTTTCACTCTATGTATATTAGCTATTATTTCATGCAACAAGTCAATTTTTAGATAGTTGACCTACTGAAACAAGAAAAGTTTCCATCTTCCTCTTCTTGCCTCTCTCTATTCCTAGAATAGGAGATAACAGCAAAGAAACATTAAAGAATTCCAAAAGATTTTTCACTGGTATTCTGTGTGTGTGTGTGTGTGTGTGTGTGTGTGTGTGTGTGTGTGTGTGTGTGTGTGTGT
>NW_012267273.1:2392904-2452451 GCF_000151885.1 Dipodomys ordii | reverse complement strand
TGTGTGTGTGTGTGTGTGTGTGTGTGTGTGTGTGTGTGTGTGTGTGTGTGTGTGTGTAGGTATGAGTCTCTATCTGTTTCAGTTTGTCTCTGTTTCCATTTCTTGTGGGCAGCGGAATTCTGATAAGAATCTTTCTCAAGATTCTTACCCCTTCCTATCCAGACCCTATATAAGCACATACTGTTGAGTGTGGATGTAACCATGAATAGCCTTTGGTCATTCCCTAAGCTTGTCCCTGGGTTAGAGAAACCATGATTGAATATTTTCCCTGATTATCAAAGATCCAGAGCCACAACTGATACTCTGGTTTCCTGTGTCCTTAATTTTTTACTGGTGAAAAACTAATCAGAGAATACATTTGATCCCTGCCTAAAACCCAAGCCTAATATCTGAAAATTAGAATACCTTTTGTGACATTTGAATAGTCATCATTTTATATTAATCCAAGTGTTAATGTTGCTGAAAAATTATCATATAATCATGAACATATAAGAGGCACTAAAATATATAAACTAATAAATGACACACAACAACTCCCTTTTGAAATGTTATACTGAAAATTTATCAAATACATCAAGTGATTTCAGACTCATGCAAATTTCAATAGAAGTATTGATTTGACCCATAACCTATGAGATAGACAAAGGTAGGGATATATGTTTTTTGTTATGTATCCAATGTTAGGTCATTTATTCCAACAGAGAAAATTCTTTTCACATTGTGACATTCTTAGAAAGGAGCTTAGTCTCATTTTTCACACTTACCATGAAGGAGAACAAACATGTTTAAAACACAGTATAAGTCTCTAGAAGGAGGAATGCATTACAAGTGCATTGACAAAGCCATTATAATAATAAGACACATACACTCTAATCTAAATGTATAATCATTATTCTATTTAAGAAATGTAAAAAGAGATGATTTTTGTTACTGTATCAGACCACGTATCTTCCTACCTTTTTTGGAACATGCTAAGCAATGAATAGTGCTTAAAATAAATTAAAATATCATATTTCATTACATTTTCCTTAAATCCAAATTTCAGCAGGTTTTTGGAACATAGTTGGCATTATGGTGTCATAATTTTCAATGTTGTAATAATTTAAAATATAATCTTATTTTAGAGTCTAGCTTTAACACTTAATACAGAATTTCAAGAGACCCACATCAGACTACATATTGACTAACCTAATCACTTTATTTTTGACTAATCACAGATTCCTGTGTATCTTCAAAAGACCCAATTGTTACACTAAACATATTGCCAGCTGCTTTCTGCTATAATTAAAGACTAGCTAATGAACAAAAAACCCTTGACTTTTAGTTTAGGCTAGAAAAAAAAGCCCATAAGTGAATTATACATACAAAGGATAAAGCAAACTTATCACAAGTTGTTTTTTAAAAGAACATTGATAAAACACTCGCTCTTCGTGTCACACATATATTCCACCATCTGTGTTTAGCCTGAAGTAAAATGTCAATTAGAAGGCACTAAGGTAGGTGCGATGATTTGATTCTAAACCAAAAAACAGTTGACATTTATAGAAATATCTATTGATACTGCTTTGTGGATTGATTCACAGTGAAACTATTTGATAAGCAGCATGAATGACACAATTTGAATTTATAAATAAACTGTTTAGTGTATATTAAATTATTATACATCTATTGACTCTCATAGCAAGTACAAACCGAAGTCTCAGATTTGTCTGATCATGGTACCTTCAAACTGTGATGTTCAAATCTCAGCTCCCTAGTAACTAGGATTATAGGCACCAGCCACTGACATCAAAATAACCTATCTTTCCTATCCTCTTGAACATAATTTCTTCTTCATTTTGGGACTAAATTCTGTCTCACTTTTAGTTGATACACTGTAAAAGAATGAGTGAAGAATTGGGAGGAGGGGGGAGGCTGGGAAGGGATGTGAAGGGTAAACCAAAGGAGGAGGCTGCAATGCTTGGTAAGAAATGTACGCATTATCCTGCCCATGTTATTGTAACCCCTCTGTACAGTATGGTCACAAATAAAAAATAAATAAATAAATTTTAAAAAAAACGAATGAGTGAAGAGAGATGACAATAGAATGGCAAAAGAATTCTACCAAGATAGTGTTCCCAAATCCAGAAATTAACCCAAAAGTGTCATAGTTGTGAACTACATGTATAGTAATTATAGTAATGTTATCTTATGCTCTGTAACTTTGGTCATTTATTTTGCTTGTTTTTCCATGAAATCTGAGTTTCTTAAGATTATGAACCCAGATAGTTTATTAAAATAAAGAATAGCTGTATGCTCACTCATATGACCACATGACTGTACCTGTGTTTTACCTCACCCTTCATGTTCTATCCATGTAGTAAATTTGTTAGTCAAAATGTAATAGTGGCAAGACAACAACAACAGCGAAAACAGGCTTAGCAGGGGCCCAGTGGCTCATGCCTTTATTCCTAGCTAGCCAGGACTCTGAGCTCTGAACTCAAGTTTCCAAGTCAGTAGGGGAAAAATTCCAAAAATTCCAAAAGCTTTTTATCTTTAATTAGGCAGATAAAAGTTAAAGGAAGAAAGGAAGTTAACTGACAGAACATAAACTGTAAGCCCAAAGCCATGTGAAAGCATGAGGCACTGAATTAAGTCCCTGCTCAGCAAACAAACATCAAACCACACAAAAGCAGAACTTCCATAATCTGATAACTCATCAGGACTTCAGTGTCTTATATTCATTGTATCATATTGTCTCATTTTCATTTTTCCCTGTAAAAGATAGACAAGAACAATTACAAGATGCTGTAGTAAATTCATCCATGCTGTCTCCTTGCTCATTAGAGGGGAAGGAAGAGTGAATAGAAAAGATACAAAGAACCTCTTTCTAGAAACCTGCCAATCCTCCTTTTCCCACACAAAATGCTTCTATAGATCTTCTGTTGACCACATTGGCCAGGAATATGTCATGTGGCCATGCAATAGTATGTGACCATACAGTCACGTGATCATACTGTCACATATTAACTTCAGTGGATAGTGAAAGTTTAGAATCTAATATTATATGTCAATGATGGAAAGATTTAGGTAACTGCATTGCAAGGCAACTTCTTTATTGTTTAAGCTCAGTTAAATATGTTTTCACAAATAAGATAATTATAATGTCAAGGGCAATATAATTTTCTGGAAGTGCATCTTCTATCATCTTCCATGAGGTTCTTCTGTGAGAAATATATTTGTATGAGGTCCACAAGACAGGTATACAAGAAAAACTTTCCAAAGTGCCTAACTCCTTGTCAATAAGTGAATATTGATTGTATAAATGAACACTATATTTGTTAAACTACTCTTTTCGTTTTTTGTTTTTTCCTGTAGCAAAGGAAGGATTATGGATGGCATATAGCCTTTTCCAGCATTTAATTTTACTTGGATATTTGGAATAGGTATTCAAATATTTTTTTCTTTCATGCAATTGTTTCTAACACATTTATAAGATGATTTCTTTGTTGCTTTGTATATCCCTCCCCCACAGTATAACCCCTGTTTTCACTGTATTTGATGTTGGTATAATTTGTGGAGGAGAAGGGAAAAAACAAATCATTTAAATAGGGATACAGGTGGACCCATTGCAACAATGAGATGTACAAGTCATTATGTTGAAAACGAACTTTAAAACTTTGGTGGGGGGGAGGGGAGGAGGATTCTGGGGAGAGCGGGGGTGGGGAGTGGGGGGAGGATGGGATAGGAAGGAGAAACAAAGGAGGAGGCTACAATACTTGATAAGAAATGTACTAATTATCTTGCCCATGTAATTGTAACCCCTCTGTACAGTATTTTCACAATAAAAAAAAAATTTTCTTGTCACAAAGTTCATTGATGAATCTACTTAAAATGGAATATATATGTTTATATTTATCACATACAGTATTTAAACTATTTCAGCAGAATTATGCACATGATGGACTGAGTTATTACTAATTGGATTAGAACAACCAACAAATGCATTGTGATGTTGAGATGTAGCTATTGAGTTTTTTAGAGGCAGGGGTATGAGAATATTCAATTTGTATTATATATTTTATATACATATGTGTTTTTGTTGAACTTTAAAAATTATTTATTTACTATTTATTTATTAGTTATTTGTTTACCTGTACTGGACACTGCCCCTTAGCATTTTCACTCATAGCTGGAATTCTACCACTTGACTCACATCTTCACTTTTGGCTTTGTTTTCTCTGATCAATTATAGATAAATTTCATGAATTTTTGTTCCTGTGCTGGCTCAAAACATAGTATTCAAGTCTTAGCCTCCTGGTTAGCTAGGATTACATACATGAGAGTTTCTGGCCTGTATTTATATTGAAAATTTTTTAATAAAATTTTTTCAGTGTGAAAATATCATACAGAGGGATTACAATTATATGAGCAATGTAATAAATACATTTCTTACTAAACATTGTTTCCTCCTCCTTTGTTTTTCCCCTACCATCCTATCTCCTCAGATTCACATCCCCAAATCCCCTCCCCTGCCAAAGTTGTAAAGTTCGGTTTTCAACATAGATTTTTGTACATCTCATTGTTGCAATGGGTCCACCTGTATCCCTGTTTAAACAATTTTTTTTGTTCTCTTCCCCTCCACAAATTATACCAACATCAAATACAGTGAAAGCAGGGATTATACCGTGGGGGAAGGACATACAAAGCAACAAAACAATCACCTTATAAATATTTTTGGAACAATAACAAGAAAAAAGCACTTGTTTCCTTATCTTGGGGTTCATTTCACTTAACATCATCTTATCTGACCTTTTCTGCTTGTCTCAGACATATACTAGTTATTGCAAATAAGAGAAACCATATATTGCACTTTTAAAATGACAATGCTTAGTTTTTTTAATAACAAAATATAGATTTCATTCATTTCAATTCAGGCTCATACTGTATGTTGAAAGTCCTGAGTGATATTCATCTATACTAGATTAATTCTAACAGATTGATTAGGTGTAACTTGCATTGACCTGATTAGAAAAATTTAAAGAATAGAACAACACCTCAGCTTTTATTTCAATGCATATTAACATGTTTAATGATGATAATGTGATTTTTGTAATGATAATACTTTTTCTAGTTGTCTATATATTTTATTATCTCTAACTTAGAGAAGAGCTAGAAATAAAAGGTAGAATAGTTTTGCCAATGGATTTTAATACAGAATTAAGTCATTCATGTAGTAGATTGATACTGACTTTATACATGGTTTCCTTTAGTTGGTTTCTTTGATTTGGACCATAGTGAAAATTACAGTCTTACCCTGTAAATGTTACACTAATTGAATTCACTTCCTAGAGAAAAAGCGAGTATTATAGAATTTATAATAATAAGAATTTAAAACTAATGCAAATGACTTTAAATATTAGTTCTCAACCTTTTCAGGTGCATAGATACATCCAGGTTGTATTTATTGATTTATTTTCTTACTTACTTTTTTTTTTTTTTTACTAACACTGGAGCCATGACATCATTCTGGTTTTGTTGGTTTTGTTTTCTCTTTTTTCTTTCTTGCCCATCTTGGGGCTTGAACTCAGGGCTGGCCTCTGTATCTGAGCCTTTCTGAGGTATAAGCTAGCACTCTACCACTTGAGTTCCAGCACCACTTCTGCCTTCACTGAGTGATTTATTGGAAATAAGAGTTGAAGGGACTCAGACATACACTGATTATTGCAAATAAGAGAAAACATGGGACCGAAGTTTCTTTGGGCCTGGCTTACTTCATTTAATAGATTTTTTTTTTTCCAAGTCTTTCCATTTCCTAACAAATGGGGCAATCTCATTCTTTCTGATGGAGGCAAAGAATTCCATTGTGTGTGTGTGTATACATACATACATACATACATACATATATATATATGTATTGCTTTGTATGTCCCTCCCCCACGGTATAACCCCTGCTTTCACTGTATTTGATGTTGGTATAATTTGTGGAGGGGAAAAAAACAAATCGTTTAAATAGGGATACAGGTGGACCCATTGCAACAATGAGATGTGCAAGTTGTTATGTTGAAAAACGAACTTTACAACTTTGTGGGGAGAGAGGATCAACTACGAAGGTTGGGGGGTATGGGAAGGAATGGTAAGGGGAAACAAAGGAGAAGGCAACAATGCTTGATAAGAAGTGTGCTTGTTATCTTGCCCATGTAATTGTAACCCCTCTGTACGGTATTTTCACAATAAAAGAGAGAGAGAGAGAGAGAGTTGAAGGGAATTTCCTATAGGGGCTTGCTTCAAACAGCAAAACTCAGATCCCAGTCTCCTGAGTAGCTAGTTTTACAGGTGTGAGTCACCAGACCCTGGTGTTTCTGTTTTTTTGATGGTTATTTTGTAGATGGAGTTTCATGAGTTTTTTTTCTTTGCTCCAGCTGCACTCAAACCATCAACCTCTCCATCTCAGCCTCTTGAGTACTAGGATGATTGTTGACTGTCTCTTACATATCAGTTTTCCACTCTGTAGTATGGTAATAATTATTCCCTTTACATCTAATTTATTAGGGAATTAAATGTGATAACACACTTATCCAATTTATATTTATCAAACACTTGCTATATTTAAAGCTCAGTGTACTTATAAAAGAATCTGGGCACTGATGGCTAAAGTCTGTAATTTTAGCTACTCACGAGGCCAACAGCACAAGGATTGTGGTGCAAAGCCAGCCCAGCCTGAGATCTGAGAACTACAGCTGAGCAGACCAGCCTGAAAGACTCCATTCCTAATTAACCAGCAAACAACAATAACTAAACAAAAACAAAGAAGGAAAAATATACCTAGAGGCGTGGCTTAATTAGCAAAACTCTAGATAAGCAATCAAATAGAGCAAGTACAAGTCTCAAGTTCAAGCTCTGAGACAAGCAAAAGTGAGAAAATCTTTGTAAAATAAAGCTTTTCATGTTTACTATCAGTTTATTTATAATTGACTAGCACCCCCTCATCATTTGATTTTTGTCTTTTCTTTGTATTTGGAACCCTCTTCTCATTACCACAACTACCTCAGAGACTTTTCTACTAAAACTGTCTGTTTTGAATTAAATAATTTTTATTGTTTTGCACAAACTCAGTACATTATATTCTCAAGATTTTATGTATATTATTCTTTGAGAACTCCCATCTTACTTCTTTTTAAAAATTCTGTCATTGTTTAAATTGTGTCTTTCTTTTAATGCTGACCATTAAGAATTATCTAGATTTGAAAAATTCATTAATCACTTTATGATATAAGTATCCTCAATATATCTTCTTGATATTTATTTGACAACATGTCACTTATCCTGTATGCATCTTTTTGTTAAGTTATCTTTAAACTCAACATAGAATTTCCAGTATGGTACATATTGTAAAAGGATATGCAGTAGATATGATAAATGAATTTGTGAACAGAAAAAGTAGGACTTTCAAGATTTTATCCTAAAACTTTTTTAAAATATTCAACTCAAGAGTAACTACTTTAAGGGAATAGAAATTGAAATGGATCAGAAGTCAGGCCTAGATTTCAAATTCACACTCTTTTCAATTACCTATTCCTTCTTATAAATTTATAGGCAAAGAAGTAGAAAGATTGGTGTTTCAAAATGTTCTATTTGATATTTATTTTTGGTTGTTTCACTTTAATTGTTATTGACTAAATTATTACACGCATTTTCAGAGTACAATGTAATATTTCAATAAATATATACATTGTATAATGACAGAATAATTAGCACAATTTTCTTTTCAACACTCATCATTTCTTCATGGTAAGAACATTCAAAGTCCTGTTTTATTTCTGTTTTAGAATATATGCTTCATTAAAACATCTAAAGTTCCAATCTGCCTTGAAGTACACGTTTATTAAAGGTTGGAAATAATGATCGTTAATTATATTCAAATATTTTTTTTCGTTTTAGCTAAAATTAAAATGTTAGAATTTTAATGAGAGTGTAGAAAAAGAAAATAAAACAATGGATAATTTAACATGCATTTGATTATCAGACTCAACATATTTTGTTTCTGAGATACTTAAAATGTGGAGGTGTTTGATATTCTCATTCATATTCTGCCCAAACAGCTGTCACTCACCACCTGCTATGCAAAGCCCACTCATACAGTTAAAAGCCTCTAAAACTATGTAAAAAATAAAGCTTCTTCCAAATCATTTAACCAAACTTCAAATGTCACCCACACCTTTGCTTTGCAGTTAAACAAAAAAAGTGTCAAAGTGATAAGGTAAATAACACTAAGCTTTATTTCTTGTTCCTATCTCAAACTTCAAAAATCTCTCATAAAATTACATAATGCATTTTAAAGTTATACTGAAGAGATACAGAACAAATATACAGGGTACGGGAAGATACCAATATTATTGCAGCCACGTCTACTTAGAAACCATAATGATCTACAGACAAAGGCAATAAGGCTAGGATTTTAAGATGAATGCCAACTCTGAGGAAGAGACCTTGATAGCATTTACTTTTCAGTTCTCCAATTCTTTTCTTACCTGAGGCAAATGTCTGGTCATTGCTATAAGGACAAACTTTGAACAACCCCTAACATTTCAAAGGTATCATAGCCATGTATTGTTAATGGATTTAGCCCCATTTTTCTATCCTCTTAATACACACTTTAAGAATGCAAAAGGCTTTTGTTTTATATTTGTGCAAAAAGGAAAAACAAAATATGATCAGGACAAGAAGGCTTGGTATAGAAAAAAGAGTGATAGTTTAATAACTAAGAAAAAATCAAATCATTTCAAACTTTAAATAAGAATAAACTTTGTACCCATGCTTTCCTGAGAAGACAAATGCACCAAAGGAAGAGATAGATGGACCAGCAGAGAGACCTTGCACAGATTTGCCTTTTGTCACACACAGAGTCCATATCTCCTTCACATAGAATCTTACTCTGTTTAATTTCTACAACACAAGTGATTTATGAACCATTATAAACAGTGATGACAAGTTTTCATGACAATTTTGTTTAGAATTTTCAATTCAGAAATGTATGGATCTGATCCTACATTGTTTAAAATTTTATTTATACAAATATTGATTCAACTTACCCGGGAATTCTTGTTTTTCATTTTCATTTTAATTTTTTGTGAACATACTGTACAGAGGGGTTACAATTACATGGGCAAGATTATGAGTATATTTCTTATCAAGCATTGTAGCCTCCTCCTTTGTTTACCCTTCACATCCCTTCCCAGCCTCCCCCCACCCCTCAACCCCATCCTCCCCCCCCCACACCAAAGTTGTAAAGTTCGTTTTCAACATGACAACTTGTACTTCTCATTGTTGCAACAGGTCCACCTGTATTATTAAGCGACTTGTTTTTCCCCATCTCCTCCACAAATTATACCGACATCAAATATAGTGAAAGCAGAGGTTATACTTTGGAAGAGGGACATACAAAGCAACAAAGAAATAATCTTATAAATGCATTAGAAACACATGCATGACAGAAAAAAAAACATTATAATAAATATCTAAGGGATCATTTTCCTAACATCACATTATGTGACCTTTTCCGCTTCACTCATACATATACTAGATATTGCAAATAAGGGAAACCATGGGACCTATGTTTCTTTGGGCTTGGCTTACTTCACTTAATATAATTTTTTCCAAGCCTTTCCAATTCCTAACAAATGGGGCAATGTCATTCTTTCTGATGGAGGCATAGAATTCCATTGTGTATATATACCACATTTTCTTGATCCATTCATCTACTGAGGGGCATCTGGGTTGGTTCCATATCTTAGCTATGGTAAATAATGCTGCAATAAATAGAGCTGTGCTGGTAGCTTTAGTGTGGTCTTGTTTGTAAATATTTGGGTAAATGCCCAAAAGTGGGATTGCTGGGTCGTAGGGGAGCTCTATGTAAAGTTTGTTGAAGAACCTCCATACTACTCTCCAAAGTGGTTGAACAAGTTTACACTCCCAGCAACAATGAAGTAAGGTTCCCTTCTGTCCACAACTCCTTCAGCATCTGTTGTTGATAGAGTTCTTGATTTTTGCCATTCTAAATGGGGTGAGGTAGTATCTCAATGTTGTTTTGATTTGCATTTCTTTTATGGCTAGGGAGGTTGAGCATATCTTCATGTGTCTATTGGCAATCCTTCTTTCTTCTTCAGAGAAATTTTTCTTTAAGTCTTTACCCCACTTATTTATTGGGCAGTTGTTTCTTTCAAGATTTGTTGTTGGGGGATTTAATTTTTTGAGTTCCAAGTATATTGTAGATATGAGACCCTTGTCCATTGTATGGCTAGTGAAGATCTTCTCCCAATCCGTGGGCTTTCTGTTGATCTTGCCAGCTATGTCCTTTGCCATACAGAAGCTCTGCAACTTCATGCAGTCCCATTTGTCCAACCTTTCTTTGATTTGTTGTGTTTCCGGGTCTCTATTAAGAAAATTTTGCCCTGTGCCATGGAGACCTAGGGTTTCTCCTATTCCATCCTGTAATGTTTTCAGAGTGTCTGCTTTGACTCCGAGGTCTTTCATCCTTTTAGAGTTGATTCTGGTGCAGGGTGATATATAAGGATCTAGCTTTAGTTTTCTACAAGTAGTTAACTAATTTTGCCAGCACCATTTACTGAAGAGGCTTTCTTCCATTCTATTGTTGTAGCTCCCTTATCGAAGATTGGATGGCTATAGGTTTGTAGGTTCATTTCTGGGTTTTCAATTCTATTCCATTGGTCCTGCACTCTGTTCTTGTGCCAGTATCATGCTGTTTTGATTACTATGGCCTTATAGTAGAGTTTGAAATTTGGTTTTGATATTCCTCAAGCAGTTTTCTTTCCATTGAGGAGCATTTTTGCTATTCAGGGTCTTTTATTGTTCCATATGAATTTTTGGATTGCCTCTTCTATTTCCTTGAAGAATGAGGTTGGAATTTTGATAGGTATTGCGTTGAATTTGTAGATAGCCTTGGGAAGTACGGCCATTTTCATGATTTAATCTTTCCAATCCAGAAGCATGGGAGGTTTTGCCATTTTCTAAGTTCTGTTTTGATTTCCTTTTTCAAGATTTTAAAGTTTTCATCATAGAGGTCCTTCACTTCTTTGGTTAAGTTAATTCCTAGGTATTTTATTTTTTTGGGGGCTATTACAAATGGAGTTGCTTTCCTAATTTGAGCCACATTTTTCTCATTGTTGGCATACAGAAGAGCCATTGATTTGGGGGGTTAATTTTATACCCTGCTACTTTGCCAAAGTTTTGAATCAGCTTGAGTAATTTGGGAGTGGAGTCTATGGGATTCTTTAAATACAAGATCATGTCGTCTGCAAAGAAGGAGTGTTTTATTTCTTCTTTCCCTATTTGGATCCCATTTATGTTTACATCTTGTCTTATTGTTGTAGCTAGGCATTCTAATACTAGATTGAAGAGAAGTGGAGAGAGTGGACATCCTTGTCTTGTTCCTGAGTTAAGAGGAAATGGCTTTAGTTTTTCACCATTAAGTATAATGCTGGCTGTAGGTTTGTCATATACAGTCTTTATTGTATTGAGGAATGTTCCATGGATTCCTAATTTTTCCTAAACCTTCATCATAAAGGGGGGCTGGATCTTGTTGAATGCTTTTTCTGCATCTATTTAGATATCCATGTGGTTCTTATTCTTACTCCTGTTGATGTGATGAATAATATTAATTAATTTGGGTATATTGTACCAGCTTTGCATCCCTGAAAGAAATCCAGTTTGATCGTGGTGTATGATTTTTTGGATGAGTTGTTTAAGTTGATTGGCCAAAATTTTGTTGAGAAGTTTTGCATCAATGTTCATCAAAGAAATGGTTCTATAGTTCTCTTTCTTTGATGAGTCCCTGCCTGGTTTTGGGATGAGGGTTATGATGGCTTCATATAATATGTTCGGTAGTGAACTTTGTCTTTCAATTTCATTGAAGATTGGAGGAGTATTGGTGTGAGTTCTGATTTGAAGGCCTTGTAGAATTCCACTGTAAAACCATCTGATTACCCGGGAATTCTTACACACAGATCAAAAGTACTGGAAACCTGCTAAATCCTGCTGGAGGGTTACTTATCTACAAAAGTAGAATTAATTTTGAGAAGTGTTTTATTTTTAAGGTAAGCAATCTAATTACAATATCAAAGATGGAATGTCATTCTTTTTTACATTAAATATGCTAGTAAGAAAAATGGCTGAAAAAAAGTAGACAGCCTTCTTTTACTCAAAGAAGAAAGAGATTCATTTTTATCTTAGAGCAAGTCTTTTTAGCCATAAGATATAGTAAGAAGGATTAACAAATAATGAATAAAACTTAAGCAGTTAATGTCACTATTAAGTTCACTGGCCTTTCACAGTGCCCTGGTCACATATAGCATAAATGTTGGAGCATTGTCTACCTTTGCAATTGAAGGGTTTATGCTTAATGTTTTGTGTCTGTCTTCTTTTATTGGTGAAGTATTTTGAATAATAATATGTTCTTATTGCTTAGTATATACATTTGGAAGCAATTGGAGACTATTTCTTTTATAAAAATTTCAGTATCTTAAACCCAAAGTGAATATGAGAACTATTATAAATTAAACTTACCAAGAGAATTATATGTATTCACAAAGAGAGCCACCAAGGAGAACTGATATAAACAGACAGCTTCCTGCAGAATTTAGACAGTTATTTTAGCTATAAGGCCATGAAACAGTAATAAAAGTAAGGATGCAACCTATTAGGAGACAGATGTACATCACTGCTAAGCACATCTCCAACCTTAATCAATTTTTAGCAAGGTATTCAAAACTAATTTACTGACAGAGTAACATGAAAATCCTCTATACAATGCTTATACAAAGTGCTATTTAAAACTTGTCCCAAATAGTCTCTAGATATTATAATGAAGACATAAACACCATTATCCTAGATGTATACAGAACTTATTTTCAAGACTCCCACAAGATAGCACTTAGACAGTTTGATAATAGGCAGATTTATGCAGAAAGGAAAACCCAGGAGGACCTTTCAGATGTCTGAGGAGAAAACAAACAATATCATCATGTGAAAGTGTTTATCACATTCTGCAAATAAATCATAAATTGGATTATAAAGGTAAATGAAGCCAAAGATGTGGATGGGGAATTTATGAGTGGGACAGGTTATAGAAGGAATTTAATTGTTGCTGAACCTTAGAAAGGAAAGGGATTGTGAAGTCAAATTTTCTTTCACTGAATCAGTAAGGAAATGCCTGAGGCAAGCAAAGAGTTCAGATGTACTGATAGTGGTAGTATTTTGCCTAGCTGATATTGCAACTGCAAAGAGAAACTATTGCATTATTAGCTACAGTAATTTATGATAAATATGTAATTCCATGCCAAATATTATGCAAAAATACCCAAAGCAATCAGGAACAAATTCCTGAGGAAGTAGCCTTAAAATGGGATCTGACAGATGAAATTTGAGAAAGACAAATCATAAAGATTATATCCTAGGAAGAAAAGAAGCTATTACAAAGAAAAACAGCATTGCCAATAATTTGGAGAGTTTGGAACTCTCATTCTCTACAGATGGACATGTAAAATGGTTCACAGTCTGTTTGAAAAATACTCTGGCAAATTTTTAGAAGGAAAAATGTAGATAGCTTATGCCCTGGCATCATCACTGAAAAGTGTGCTTCTAAAAATACTTAAAAATGTATGTCTATTGAAGCATGGAACATGGATATTATTAGTATAAATGTATATATATATATGTATATATATATGCACTATATGCACATATATGCACATATATTTATATATGCATATACACTTATATACACATGTGTAGACATATATATATATGTATATATAATATATGTAGTGAGAGAGTTGCTAATTGTACAAGTCTATGAGTACACTAAAACCCCTTAGACTATATTCTTTTTTTTTTTTTTTGTCGGCCGTGGGGCTTGAACTCTGGGCCTGGGCGCTGTCCCTCAGCTCTTCAGCTCAAGGCGAGCGCTCTACCACTTGAGCTACAGCCCCCTTTCGGTTTTCTGGTGGTTTATTGGAGATAGGAGTCTCACGGTCTCTCCTGCCCGGGCTGGCTTTGAACCACGATCCTCAGATCTCAGCCTCCTGAGTAGCTAGGATTACAGGCGTGCGCCACCAGCGCCCGGCTAGACTATATTCTTTATCTAGGTTAATTGTATAGTATGTGGGGTTTTTCTCAAAAAAAATATTGAGCCTATTTTGAAGTCTAGAATTCAGGGAAAAGACAAAAATGAATACAAGTCCTTCAAGACACAAAAGAACTCAGTACATTTAAAACAAAAGGGCACTAAAAGAAGATTAAGTGGTCAGAATAGACAGTTGTTTCTAAAGCTATAATTCATGTTATGAACTTTCAATTTAGGTATGTGCTGTACAGTCATATTTGTAATCGAAGCTATTCAGAAGGCTGAGATCTGAGGATTGTGGTTTATAGACAGCCAAGTCAGGCAATCCCATGAGGTTTTTGCAAAAGTTATGTATAGAGGGATTACAGTTATATAAGTAATTGCTCATTTTAATTTTTTAATTAAGTTTTATTGTGAAAATACTGTACAAAGGGGTTACAGTTACATTACAGCAAGGTAATGAGTACATTTCTTATCCATCATTTTTGCCTCCTCCTTTTTTTTTCCCCTACCATCCCTTCCCTCCCACCTCCACAACTACATTCCTCCCTCCCCCCACCCTCCCCTGCCTAAATTATAAAGATTGTTTTTCGACATAGCATCTTGTTGTTGCAATGGGTCAATCTGTTTCCCTATTTAAACAATTTGTTTTTCCCTTCCCCTCCCCAAATTATACCAACATCAAATACAGTGAAAACAGAAGCTTCTTCTAGACATTTCTAGTTTAGTCTCTTATATTTTATATGTATACTTACACTTACTTAATCATATCCTCAATCCTATCCACTCAATTGTGATGTTGTGAAAGATAAATATGAAGTTTATATAATTAGAATGTGTTTTGAAGAGTTTTTCTACATTTTCAGTTGAAGTATTTTTTATTCTTAAATAACAAATGTGACCTTTGAAGAACATGGCAGATTATATAATTTAGAAAAATTCTTTGTTTTGTTTTTTTTTCATTTTTATTTATTTTTTTATTGTGAAGATACTGTAAAGATGGGTTACAATTAGATGGGCAAGATAATGAGTACATTTCTTATCAAGCATTGTAGCCTCCTCCTTTGTTTCCCCTTCCCTTCTGGTTCCAGCCTCCCCCCGCCCACCCACCCAATCCTCAGGCTGGGTGTTAATGTCTCACATCTATAATCCTAGCTATTTGGAGTCCTGAGATTGGGAGGATCTCTGTTGCATGCAAACCTGAGCAAACAAGTTTGTGAGAACCCCAGCTCAACAAATTTTAAAGTTGGGAATAGTGATACAGCATGTTATTATGGCAAAAATCATAACTATAAGGATTCCAGTTCTTTCTGGGAAGAGAATGAGACAAGTAAACAGAATAAGAGTGCATTGCACTAATAAACTGCTTTGGTAAATGGCAATGCCTTTGTATAGCTAAAGATATTTTTTAAAATAGTCCCTTAAAAATAAAAAGTATATACTAGGTGCTTGTGGCTCACGCCTGTAATCCTAGCTACTAAGGAGGCCACCATCTGAGGATCATAGTTTGAAGCCAGCCCAGGGAAGGAAAGTCCATGTGACTCTTATCCGTGATTAATCATCAGAAAACTGGAAGTGGAGCTGTGGCTCAAATAGTAGAGCACCAGCATTGAGCACAAATTCTCAAGGACAGCACACAGACCCTGAGTTCAAGATCCACAATAAGGATGGTAGGGGAAAAACACAGGAGGAGGCAACAATCCTTGATAAGAAATGTACTCATTACCTTGCTTATGTGATTGCAATCCCTCTGTACAGTATTTTCAAAATAAAAAAATTTAAATAAATAAATATCAGAACATAAAAATTTAGTCAATATTTCCTGCTTTAAAAGTTTGATCAGATGTCACAGGTCTAAACGCAGAACTGCAGTAACGTGATGTGTAATTTCTAATTCTTTCAAATGGAGACTACTCGTTTTACCCTTTGATTCATCCATGTAACTTTCTCAATGGCTGTCTTGAAACAGCATGTTTTTTTAAGTAATCAGAGGGGGGAAACCTGGTGGTATGGCTCAAGAAGTGGATCAACTCTCTAGTAATTTCAAAGACCTGAGCTCAAACCCCACTAGTTCCAAAAATATGAGAGACATATTTTTGAAATATATATTAAGAAAGGATTAAAAATATGTACCTACAGACATGAAAATCTTTAATAAGTAGTTGAAATAAATAAACATAGATGCAACTCTATGAGTAACCATATGTGCATGTTTTAATTTTCTCCTGCATCATCAGATGTTTTTAGGATAATAAAACATTGAATGGAAATTTCAAATCTTTTAAGAGATGCAGGGATAGATATGGAATCCAGGACAGTAAAGTGGGAGGTCTTTCATAAATCAATCTCCCACTTAATGTGTACTGGAGGACATATAGGCATCACTACAAGCTAATCATCACATGCTGTTCTTCAGAACATATTTTCTCATTTTTTCCTGGTGATAACTTTTTGATGTTTATTCATTTTATTTTATTTTACCTTTATCCAAGACAGGACTCTTATTTGAGCCCAGTAACTGAAGCTTTACCCACAGCAGCAGCTGCTCTGTCTTCTGATCTATGCATCCAACCCCAAATGATTAAATGTTTGTTCCCTTCTGGCAACATCTTAAGCCTTTTGCTCCTTTCTTTTCCCATGTTGCTAGAAATAATCAGGAGAGGCCAATCCGCTTCTTCAACATTATGCTTAGAAAGTTCCTCAGAAATTATCCTTTAAACTTCCTTGTTCCATGTTCCTAGCCCATGATCACTAGCCAGCCAAAGCCCATGCTATTTTTCATTAATGTGCACCTTGATTCCATGACACACGTTGTTAGAATCGACCTTAACTTTGCTTCTATTAAAACTTTACACATTAACATTTGCATTTCCATTTTTAGGGATGTACACATTGTATCTAAGTAAATGAAAATTTTATTTTCTTTCTCAACTCTCCAGACGCAACTGTCAAATTCTCTTCATGACAATTTTGAATATGTATTTCAAAGTTCCTGCAGACTTTATTCATTGCCCAGGCCCATACTTTTCAGTAATCATTATATTCAAACTGTATGCATTACTCGTTTTGGTGTTCCTTCCATGAGGCTGATGTGTCCAAAATATCATAGACTGGGTGAATTCAACAATTAGAATTCACTTTTCACAATTCTAGAAGTGGGATATGTTAAATAAAAGCAAAGGATAAAATTAACCTGGTGAGGTCCTCATTCTTGCTTACTGTGAGCTATAATTTTTATTATAACCCTTCATAATTGAGAGAGCTAAATCTAGTTCTTTCTCTTAATGTAATAACAGTTATACCATTGTCAAAGCTGTCGCTCATAACTCCGTCTCATACTATTTCCCCCCAAAGGGGAAGAAAAGAAGAATACCGTCTATCAGATATTACACTTCCAATAGACAGGACATAGCACATGTGGACATAATAGTATGCAGTGGGTGAAAGGAAACCACAGAGATGTGATGCTGAAATCATATTATAGCACAAGCTGATCACTTATAGAATTCTTGTAATCAGTTCACATAACTTCTCCAACAACCTTGAGAGGATAAATTCATTTTCTTTCATTTGTATGTATGATATTCTATCTTACTGCTGCAGTACAATTATATTTAATCTAACCGAGATTTATATAAATCATCTGTTGAGGTTGTGTTTCTGAAGAAAAATTTCACAAATGTAGCCATTCATTTCTCCCTAGTGGAAGACTATGAGTCAGGTCTCAGGGTGATTTCACTCTCCTCGTTCAGCTTTCAACAATGATCACATTTACAGGGGAAGGAAGGAATTGACCACAAGTACACTGTCATTGCAAATGATGATGTAGATGGGAGAAATACGAAGGCCACCCAGGGTAACATTTATTCCATTTGCTACGACATTTTATTTTCCATCCAAGAAATGTAATTACTAAACATATAAAAGTAAATCTTGCACCATTTTCTCTTACTCGGATCAGTAAAAATGAGTATGTTTATTTAGGTGTTTACTGCTGCTGTTATGACTAGCAAGATCAACAGAAATTTGAACTTGGTATAGACCAAGTACAATAAACATCACACTTAGTGGTAAGAACTGAAATGTTTGCCGCTAGGCTGAAGAACAAAACAAAAATATTCCTTCTGATCGCTCTGTTGGTATCATGCAAGAAGGACTTTTTAAGGTAATAAGACAAGAATAGCACAAAAATTGGTGAAGACTAGGGAGGGAGAAATAAAATTTGGTTCAGTATACCTATAATCTTGAGAAAGTAATGAAAATCCCATGAAACCATTAAGAAAATACATCAGGGTTGCAAATCAGAATGTTTATACATATAACTCAAGTATTTCTTAACATACGACAAGTGAACAATGAAAATTTGTGTGTGGGGGGATGGGGGGCCAGTACTGGAGTTTGAAATCAAGACCTGGGTATATTCCCTTAGCTATTTTATTCAAGGTTTATAGTCACCAATTGCGTCATACCTCTGCTTCTGACTTTTTCCTACCCAGGCTAGGTTTGAACTGGGATCTCAGGTTTGGGCCTGTAGATTTTAGGAGTGAGAGGTGCTTGGATATAAATCTAACAAAATACATATGAAAATGAGGAAATTTTGAGAAATGAATGGAGATATGTTCACTATTTGTTTGGAGCCTAGTATAGCTAAGGTTTTAGCCAAAATGATTTGAAAATGTAATTTCATAACCATTAAAATTCTAGGACATAACTTTGTAATTATCACTAAATTGATTATAACCTTATATAAAAACTCAAAGGATAAATAGAATGGTCAAAGGATATGAATTTCCCAACCTCAAGTCTTGCTAAAAAGCTACATTATTAAGAGAATGTGAATGAGGAAAATACCAACAGATCATTGGAACATACTAGAAATCTCAGATACAGACACATATATCAGATACAGACACACATATCAGACATTTATCAAGTATGTATTTTATTCCTACTTGAGAATCAGAGATCTGGGCCATCATGATTGTAGACCAGCTTGGGCATAAAAGTTGATAGGCCATCTCAACCCATGGCTAGGCACAGTAGTCCATACCTATCATGTCCAGAGATACAGAAAAATCATAAGAAGAAGCAGCACAACCTAAACATAAAGTAAGAGCTGACCTAAAAAAATAACCAAGGCACAAAAAAGCTGGAGTTCAAACCTCAGTACCATAAAAAGAAAAACATGAAGTAACAAAAAAGGTATATACAGTTCTAGATCCCATTGAGGATTAAATGCATGTTTGTCAAATATTTTGACTGATGTTTTCAGACTTGAACATCAAGTAGTACAAGAGTAGAAGAGAAATCCAAAGCAGCTGCAGAGATGATGTTAGCCATTTCCAAAAGCTTTGAGTTTAGATAAAGACCATATCTCCACAAAATGACTTCATTTTTGAAAGCTTCCTACAAAAACCAGAGCACTTTATATTTTAGAGGATATATAGTATTTAGGGGGAAAAAAAGAGGAAAGGAAAGAAAAAAGACAGTGAGAGGTAAATTTCTCAAAGAGGCACAATGAAAACTTAAGAAGACAAACCAAACTAGAATATAAAAACCATTTTAAACTTTCTATGAGATAGATTTAGCACTTAAAATTTTATAAAAATCTAAGCATTACAGTTCATCAATTGAAAAATTATATTGGAGTTTTAGAAAATGCATTAATATAGGTATTAATGGTATTGGAGTTTTAGAAAAATACATTGGTGTTAGATAATTTGGATATGTGTGTGTGTGTGTGTGTGTGTGTGTGTGTGTGAGAGAGAGAGAGAGAGAGAGAGATAGTGAGTAGTTGTGTTATAGATTTATATTAGAAGAAAGAGGTAAGCAACAGCAGTCTAATTGGTTCCAAACATGTAATTAGTTTATTGCTGTTTCACAGAAGTAATGAAACTGGTAACAAAAATTGTAATAGAAAATCTAGACAAGCAATTACTGAAAATAGGAATAGTTGGGCTTGAACTCTGGTCCTGGGTGCTGTCCCTGAGCTCTTCAGCTCAAAGTGAGCACTCTATGGCTTGAGCCACAGCACCACTTCCAATCTTCTAGTGGTTTGTTGGAGATAATAGTCTCACAGACTTTCCTGCCTGAGCTGGCTTTGAACGGTAATCCTCAGATCTCAACCTCCAGAGTAGCTAGGATTACAGGAGTGAGCCACTGGTGCCTGGCTGAATACTGGAATATTAATAGTTATACAAACCTATATTCTAAGAAAATAATTCCAGCAACTGTATTTTTAGGAAGTTACATTTAAAGGGAGAGAAATTTTTACAAATGTGTACTTCTCTATCCTTTAATAATAGTTTAGAGCACTGTGAAAGGGAAATTTAAAAAAAAATAATTTTAGGGGCTGGGAAGGTCTCTCAGTGGTAGAGTGCTTGCATTGCATGAATGAGGCCATGTGTTCCATTCCTCAGCAACACATAAACAGAAAATGCCAGCAGTGGCGATGTGACTCAAGTGGTAGAGCATTAGCCTTGAGCTGAAGAGCTGAGGGAGAGTGCCCAGGCCCAGAGTTCAAGCTCCACAACTTACAAATAATAATAATAATAATAATTTTAGCACTGTGGATGTAAAGAATGGTTATTTATATATTTATGAACTTTAAATTTTCCCCAGTACCAACATTTGAAGTAGGAGCCTCAGATCTCTTTGTTTAGAGCTTTATTACTTGAGCCATGTCTCTAGCACAGCATTTTGTTGAATATTTTGGAGAAGGATTCTTATTAACTTCTTTTCCCAGGTTGTATTGGAACAAAGATCATCCAGTTTCTGCCTCCAGAGTATATAAGATACCAAGAATGAGCCAGAGGCAAAATGCGAATGCAAAAATCAGAAACAAAAAACTAAAGAGCATCAGAAAAATGAATTTATATTTGTATTTACTCAACTTTCTTTAACTATTTTCATACATGTTTGGTCTGTCTAACCTTTCCAGTTTTCTTAGTTCACTTTTTTATAATTAAGAAGCACTTTAAATAATGAGTTTTCATTTTTCATTTGTATTGTATCCTGGAGGTCCATTTCACATATGAAAAATCATACTAGAGAGATAAGTTCGATTTATGAATTTTCAACTTAAGCACCTCATAGTAGAAAGCACATTAACTCAAAAGAACAAAATCCTAAGAACAATCCTAAGAATAACCCTTATCATAAACAAACAATTTCTGTATTTTGTTTCTCATATGAAAGTTTACTTGTTTTGTGGAGGGTAAGGGAAAACACAGAAATGGTGGAGTAAAGGTTGAACTAATTCAGCAATGATACTCACTAGACACTATGTTGGAAATGTACTATACAATTTGGGAGGAGGGGGTCAGGAAGGAAAAAAAACTGGGAGAAAACAAGAAAAGAAGTGGCACTATTCAAAAAGAAATGTACTCATTACCTGACTTTTGTAACTGTAATCCCTCTGGACTTTATTAAAAATAAATTTATTAAGAATAAATTAATATTAAAAGTAAATTTTAAAATAGAGTTACTAGGAGTCTTCTCAGGCAAACTGGTACACAAAAAAAGTCTATCAATTACTGCAGTTAGCTCTTAATTCTGGCACACTGAGTCTATTTATCTTAGTCTGGAGTAGGTCTCCTTTTGGTCACTTGAGCACAACTCATTTTAAAAACTCCATGTGCTAATGAAGATTGCCAATGATTTTCCAAAAGATTCAGTCAGTGGGGGTAGTTTTAAAAAATTGCAGTAGCATTTAAACAGATCTCACCTCATATGACTTTATCCCTGGCAAATTTATCTGTTGCTTTAATTTTCAGGACTCTGGCAGTTGCCCAAGTTACAGTGAACGTGTCTTTCCTCTCTGCCTTATGGCTTTTCTTTCCCTGATACCACAGAAGATTGCTACTTTTTAGATGGGTAGGAAGTCATTGCCTGGCACATTCTTTGCCTTCTCACCTCCCCAGCATTGATGGGGCAGATATAATGCATGTTTCTTTGGTGGTTCTGGTGAGATTGAACTCCAGTTTCCTTCAAGGGTAATATGAATAATAATATACCATGTTTTGGGCTTTCTATTTTTGACTTGTCCTCCTACTTCTTTTCTTATACTCTCTGGGATCCTACTCCATATATAACACCCATTTTCAAGCCCTTACTCCAGGCTCATGTATGGAAGAAACAAAACTAAAATGTTGGTAACCCACAGTGGTTCACTTGTTTGTTAGGTGATGCTGAAGACGAGATTCCTAGGAACTATGTTAAGGCTTGGCTTTGTGTACCAATATGATTAGAAAAAAACATAAATTCTGGAGGCTTGGGTAGGTAGGGGGGAAGGAAGAGTCCTAGCTAAGGTTAAGAGTGAAGATCTTCACAATGCGAAGGAAGCTATCAATATTATAAACTTATCTGCCTTTGAATCTTTTTCAGAGGATGACAGATCTGAGGCATTTGGTTATCATTATACATTTGCAGATATTTTCTCCTTGAGAAATCTGATGATGAATTTGAATGATTGATCATATTCAATCTAGAATTCCACATTACGGATGTTTGTGGCAAAAAGGTAACTGAATATGTAGGTTCAGCAAAGCACTTGTACTCAAGTCTCGGAACTGATACAAAAAAAATGATATGAAATATAGTGTATGTGTATGTGTGAGAGATGGGGGGCTCTGTAAATACAGTATGGGAGAATTCAGTTGAATATATAAATATTGAACTTTGATGTATCTAAGCCCATAGGATTGCCATAAACAATCATCACTCCCTAGTATTGGTAGAGACATTCTTCCAATTGTGAGTATATATAAGAATATTTGTCTTTCTCAAGTTTTCCCCTTATGTCCTGCATTGCTTCTAAAAAATGGACAAAGTAGCTCATTCACCAAGAAATTTTCAGAGCATGGTCACCATATGATAGAAGCAGCAAGGAATCATAACTTGGGGGGTAAGTCTTGAGCGTTGGTGGAAAAGAGTTTGGATCTGGGAAGAATTGCCAACATCAGAACACTCTCCTGAGTCTCTAGTGTATCAGTATTTAATTTCTTGGCAGAGACATCTGGAGCCTGTTATAACAGATTGCTGAGATGGTTTCCAGCATCTTGAATGGGATGGTTGCCTGCAGTAAATTACTTGGAGATGTTGAGCCACCTTGTGATATTATTGATGTTGAAACCAGGAAGCTCTGACATGTATCTGTGTTTTACTGGGTTTATTACTGGATACCACAGACTCTATCAGCTGATTCTGTTTCCTGGACATGGCTGTAACTGGGGAAGACAAGAAAATTAATGATGAAGAGATAAACAGAGAAATAACTGAAGGAATTGTGCTGCTTTCTGCAGGAGGGGTTAATTCTGTGAAATGTCATAAACCTGAGCTCTTTGGTGTGACACTAGGTGATGACACTAAGAGCAGGAAAAAAAAGTATGATCTAAAGGCTTCTCAATTGTAGTAATAAGTATCCTTAAGTTAGAAGCAATAAGAATTGTAGCATTGAAGAATCTATGGCTCTGATGCATAGACCAAGATCCACCTAAGCCCAATGTAGTTAAATAAATGACGATGCTGCTTTGAATTTAACAATACATGTCAATGGATTGTTTATCTGCAAATGGTTGAAATTAAACATCATAATGTAAAATAAGAATAAAATTTTCTATCAGTTTCCAGAATTGTTCTACTTCCCAGAGCCCACGATTAAGTCAGAAACTGAGTTCTACTTGGTGAGGTTCATAAAATTCTATCACAAGTACATATATAAAATATATGTCAAATTATGTCTATTTATAAGAGTAACAGAAGTGAGGATAAAAAGAATTGCCTAGTTTTTTGAAAGCTTTTACACAAAGACCCTTAGTAGAAATCAATATTTCTTTTCTTTTTCTCTTCACATATTTTTTATTGTCAAGGTGGTGTACAGAGAGTTACAAGTCACACAAGTAAGGTAATAAGTACATTTCTTATCCAACTTGTTACCCCTTCCCTCATTTTTCTCCTACTTTTCCCCAAGTTGTACAGATAATTTTCAACATATTGTCTTGTGTATATTGCTGCTGCATTGGTTTTTCTTGTCCTTTGTCTCACCATTCTGTTGTTCCCCTTCCCTTCCCTAATTCAGATAAATATATATATATATACAATATGAAGGGACCAAAACCAAACACAGTGACAATGAGATATACCATAGGGGGAAAACATACAAAAGAAACAAGGAAACAAATATTTCTATGATTGTCCTTTTGGTATAGAGTCTTAGTGGGACTCACTGAAAAAAAATCTCTATTTATGGATTCATGCTGAATTTACTATTTTATACTTATAGCATACACCCCAGAAAAATAAGCTTATCATCTAATCATACCCCTCTATCGAGTACAAAGCAGTCATTATGGAAAAAGTAAAGTCAAAATTCCTAAATCCACACTTCACTGACAGAAGAGTAGTCAGTGGCAATAACTATAATGAAATAATACAACTAATTTTATTTTTGCATAATGCACAAAGCCTTAAAAACAGTAGGAATGACCATCTTATCCCATTCCTTCTTCTCATACTATATGATGGTTGATCAAAAGAATGATGTAGCCAGGCACTGATAGCTTGCACCTGTAATAATAGCTATGCAGGAGATTGAGATCTGAGGATCACGATTCAAAGCCCAGCCTGGGCACGAAAGTCCCTGAGACTCTTCTCTCCAATTAACCACCAGAAAACCAGAAGTGGTGCTGTGGATCCAGTGGTAGAGTGTTAGCTCTGAGGAGCTGAAGAGCTCAGGGACAATGCCCAGGCCCAGAGTTCAAGCCCCATGACAAAAAATAAAAAGATGGTTCATAGAAAGAGCAATTAATTACCAGAACCCTAAGCAAACATCAGACAAGTTCCAGTCATTTTGCTGTATATGATAGCATGTTTGCCAGAACTGATTCATAGTGCATTTAGCACTTGTTCAGAAGATGATCTGCAGCTAGAATCAGAAATATTTGTCTGGTAAGGACCACTAACAAATACTTAGCAAATTGTTTTTCAGTTCCACATGGCTTGTGCCAAAATTGCTCAGCATTTACATGGCAACACAATCCAGCAAAGATTTGATCTACAATATCTAAATTAATTAATTTTGCTATATACCAATAAACATTGTTTACAAAATACATAGTGAACTTGATTTATCCTACGGGCCACATATTGACAAAACCTGATATACAAAATATAGTTTCTAAGTTTATATCAGATAAAGAAAAAAATTGCTACCATAAATAAGTAGAGTACACTGACCAGAAGCTTGCTCTCACTAAGCAAACCACTGAGACTAGACCTCGTATAAATGTAAGTAATCTAGAATATATGATAAAGATGAGAAAATACTACTTACAGCCTGAAGATTTAGTGCAATGACAGATCATAGCCTGAGCCACTGGTTTATGTTTTCCAGAGTATTTAGAGATTGGCATCTTTCTTTATTGCAAGCAGCGAAGTGTAAGGCATGAGAAGGGCTGAGTGTCCATGCCTGCTAATCCCCTAATATTTCATCTTCTGCTCCCATGGTATACATGATGTGGAAGAAAAGGCTTCTGGCAAAGAAATATCTTTTTCTAATGCCATAGGAATTGATATCAGAGAACAGATACAAAACAGAAGTGTCAAAAATGGACAAGTTAGGGCCAGCACAACTTTTCACCAAGGAAAAGTGTCTGTACATTAATGCATCCCGTTGCTCTGTATGGTAACTTGGATATGGGTTATGTTCTACAAATTTCTTCATAAATTATTGACCCATCATTGGTCAATCAGTAATGATTACCAATAATCAATGGATACTTCATGATTTCAGTGTTTATTCTGTCAATCTTGACCCTCTCTCCATTTCTTTTGTTGTTATTGTTGTTGAAGGTGTGAGAGACATTTTAAGATTATTTTGTAAGTAAATTTTCTGTCTTCAAATTTCAGCTCATATTCTATTTTTGTAAAACCCCATTAGAAGCAGGAGTATACCAAAATATGTAAGGTAAAGGATAGATTCACGAAATAATATGAATTTATAGATAGATACGTCAAAACCATAGCATCACGTTTTATGAACCCTCCTACTATTCTACTTCTCAGAGCCAGTTCTGCACAGTAGTCATGTGGGTTGAAGGAATATGTGAGTCTTAATTTAACAATAGGAAATGTAGTAAAAACCTCTATAATCCATAATGAATGTAGACATAATATAATTAGGTCATCAAATCAAGCAGAGAATTTAAGTTCCAAATGGAAAACAATTAAAATGATACCCATTACTCATGCTGAGAACATGGTGGTGGACAGCCCTTGGATTACAAGAATCATTATGACAGAAAATGCCAAATGGCCTGCATTCTCTGACCAAGGACACAGCTCCCAACATGGTTTTGGAAAGGATTTAAGGAAAAAGAAATTGAAACTACAAAATGAAACAGTGGGAGACTGGATCCTTGTAAACAAGAACATAATTTGTTTATAAATGTTGAAAGCTCTACTATTTAAACTTATATGTACAGAGATACCAGGACAAGGCTAGATGCATTTTTTCCATAGCATCATAATATCAGAAATAATGTATGAAAGAAAAAGCGATTCTATACTTCATGGAAATGTAAACCATAGAACTTTGCATTTCTACTTTTATCCTTAGGAATGTCAATGGTCACATTCAAAGATAACCTCAGCTATCAAACTTTCAGCATTCTCAAACTATAAATTTTTTAAAGCTCAAATATTTAAAAATTCATTTTAGGCCTGGCGCTGGTGGCTCATGCCTATAATCCTAGCTACTCAGGAGGCTGAGTTCTAAGAATTATGGTTCAAAGCCAGCCCAGACAGGAATATTCATGAGACTCTTATCTCCAATTAACGACCAGAAAACCAGATATGCTGCTGTGGCTCAAGTGTTGGACTGCTAGCCTTAAGCAGAAGAACTGAGGGGACAGTGCCCAAGCCCAGAATTCAAGCACCACAATAAAAAAAAAATGTATTTTAGGTTCAAATAGAGATGAAACAAATGACAAAAATTAAGAATTTAGAAAACACATAAAATTGTTTAAATATGTGAGAGTGGAAATTTGTTTGGTTCAAATTTATTGTAAGTTATTTAATCACTTAACTGGATTTCCTTTTCTCATTCCAGAATTACATTATTTTGATTAAATTTTATACAACAAATGAAAATCTGCTATTTTGCATTTTGAAGATAACACAATTCTTTTAGAGCTATTACCTACATTTGGTTTTAAGTCTTTTCCTTTGGAAGCAAGCATGCAAGGATTGGAGGGGATATTGAAAAGCATTTTTCATGGATAACTTGCATTGAGGTAACAAACATACAACAAAAGTACAACATACAAACAACATAGTTTAAAATGCACTGGGGAGGAGAATGGTGAAAATATTGAGAATTATACCTGCCTTTTTCTTTGTTTTTTTTCTCTTTTTTTTCTTTTTTGTCAGTCCTGGGGCTTGAACTGTCCCTCAGTTCTTCCGCCAGTGATAGATCACTTACTTACTGGTGCTACTTCCAGTTTCTGGTGGTTAATTGGAGATAAGTCTTATGGACTGTTCTATTTGGGCTGGCTTTGAACCAAGATCCTGAGATCTCAGCCTCCTGAGTAGTTAGGATTACAGGCATGAGCCAGCATAGCACTGCATTATGTATGTTTTGTTTGTTTGTTTGTTTCCTGTTCTTTTTTAAATTTTATTTTATTGTAAATATGCTGTATACCAGGCTTACAGTTCATGAGTAATTTAATGAGTATATTTCTTGTTGAACATTGTTAATCTCTCCTTTGTTTTTCTCCTCCTATCCATTTCCTCCTCTACCTCCCCCAGTCCTCCTCCCAGAAGTTATAAAGTTCCTTTCCAACATAGTGTCTTGTGAATATCATTGTTGCAATAGGTCATCGCATGTCCTTGTTTAAGTAATTTGTTATTCACCTTTCCCTCCCCAAATTAGACAAATGTATATATAAGAGTCAGTGTACCAAAATCAAGTACAGTGACAAAAGGGGATATATCATAGGAGGAAGAACATACAAAAGAAACAAACAAAAATCACATAGTACATTAAAAACAACAACAATAAAGACAAACCTCTTATATCCATGTCTTGGAGTTCATTTCACTTAGTGACATTGTATATGGTCATATGTACATAATTTTTTAGCTTTTATGCTCATCTGATAAGATTAACCTAGATGTATGCTAACTATTGCAAATAAGAGAAAATCATAGGACCTATATTTCTTTGGATTTGGCTTATTTCATTTAACATAATTTTTCCAAGTTTTTCCATTTCCTAAGAAATGGATCAGTGTTATTCTTTCTGATGGAAACATAGAATTACAATAGATAGATAGGTAGATAGATAGATACATAGGTAGATAGGTAGATAAATAGATAGATAGATAGAGATAGCTACCATATACATATACATATATACGTATACACATATATACATATATATCACATTTTTTGATCCATTCATCTTCTTAGGGGCATCTGGTTTGGTTCCATAACTTAGCCACAGTGAATAATGCTGCAATAAACATAGTTGTGCTGGTAGCTTTAGTATGGCCTTATATACAAGGCTTATAGTTCATGAGTAATTTGATGAATATATTTCTTGTTGAACATTTTTAACCTCTCCTTTGTTTCTCTCCCACTATCCATTCCCTACTATCCATTCTCCTACTTTCCATCATTGGAGTAAAATGAGTAGGAATGAGATTGCTGGGTCATAGGAGAACTCTATGTATAGTCTTTTGAGGAACCTCCAACAGTGCATTAGAGTTCCCTTTTGGCCACATCTCCAGCATCTGTTATATTTAGATTTCTTGATAATAGCCATTCTAACTGGATTCCTTATATATCACCCTGTATCAGAATCAATTCCAAATGGATCGAAGACCCCAACCTAAAAGCAAACACCCTGAAAACATTCCAGGAAGGAATAGGAGGAACTCTAGGGCTCCGCAGCACAGGCTGAAAATTTCTTAATAAAGACCCAGAAACAACAAATCAAAGAAAGGTTGGACAAATGGAATTGCATTAAACTTCAGAGCTTCTGCATGGCAAAGGACATAGCTAGCAAGATCAATAGAAAGCCCACGGATTGGGAGAAGATCTTCACTAGCCATACAACAGACAAGGGTCTCATATCTAAAATATAATTAGAACTCGTAAACGTAAATCCCCAAAAAACAAATCCTCAAAGAAACAACAACTGCATTTATCAGTGGGCTAAAGACCTAAAGAGAGACTTCTCTGAAGAGGAAATAAGAATGGCCAAGACACACATGAACAAATGCTCAACATCTCTGGCCATCAAAGAAATGCAAATCAAAACAACATTGAGATACCACCTCACTCCAGCTAGAATGGCAATAATCAAGAAATGTATGCAGTTTTTAAACTGGTTTCAATTGAATACATAATTTCATAATAATTTGGAATATCAAATTAAATTACTTTAGCAAAATTAAGATTGCAAATATTACTTTTTAGTCTCTGAATAATTTAAGTGCACTCCTTGGTTTTAGTAAAGGCACTTTCCACTGGATTCTAAGTACTCACACATAGTCAAACCAAAAGAAGATAGTCTTAGGAGAGAATCACAGAGTTGCAGTATTCAAGTGCCTCTTTATATTTATATAAAATTATATATATATATATATATATATATATATATATATATATATATAGGGCTGGGAAGGTGGCTCAGTGGTAGATCGCTTGCCTTGCATGCCTGAGGCCCTGGGTTTGATTCCTTAGCACCACATAAGCAAAAAGAAAAAAGCCGGAAGTGGCTCTGTGGCTCAAGTGGTAGAATGCTAGCCTTGAGCTGAAGAGCTGAGGGACAGTGTCCAGGCCCAGAGTTCAGGCCCCACGACCAGACAAAAAAAAATTATATATATAGAAACAAACTCCAAAGATATGTAAACAAAATACTTTTTTTCTATTTTTTTCTCTGATTCTGTATGGTTTATCTTATATACAGTGTATTCACATGCATATTTTTGGTTGGGTGAGGGATTGGGAAGAGAATCTGAGGAAAAAGGGTGAAAATATGCAGCAGGGTAGCTCAGTGTTCATTGATGAAAGTCAACTATTCAAGTTCAGGGTTGAGATGGGATGTAGGGACTGACAATGAGAAAATAGATGTCATTGTGGGGAAGGAAATAAACTTATTACCTGATGGATGTAAATGTTTCTCTGTGTACCGCCTTTTAATAACAATAAAGTAATACTTTTTTTAAAAAAGTAATCTGCAAAATTGAAAGATAGTGTAAATGAACCCTGGAGTTGTAAAGCAACATTACTAATTCCTCTACCCTTGGTACTTAATAGTTCAAGAGTCTAAAAGCGTGAGCAATTAGCTTATGGAATAACAGGAGCTATGTCCACATTAGGTATTATTGAGAATCCACACAAATGTGAATCTTCTATCTTCAGTATTCCAGTGAGTTTCTCTTATTTAATTTCATTATGTGCTTCTTACAAGCGGTGACTGAGGAACATAACCTTGTTGTATAGCCAGGTTGTGTAGTTAACTGCGGAACATAACCTGTTGTGTATAGCCAATATACCCTAGCAAGCATGGGCAACTCATGTCACAGGTGACATAGAAAATACTGCTATCTGTGCACCTTCAATTTCTTGAAGGAATAGAGGCAATTTCCACTAAAAGTCTCATTCTGGACATAAACTTAGATGAGCGGACAATCTTTTTATTTTTATTATGTTTTTTTTTTTACCAAATTCTTGTCTTTTAAGTCCAGTAAAGCTTGTTTGAAAGTAAAGATTATTTAAACTGTCTCCTCTCCAATGGTAGATATGTATTTTCTCTATTTCATTCTCTAGTTCTATTAAATAGTGCTTCCTTCAAGCCATCCCTACTGCAGTTAATGAAAGAGATAATTTTCATTCTATTTTCTATTAAAAACAATATGAGTATTTTTTAACTATGAATAGGAGGTAGGCAAGGAAATGAAAAGAAGCTATAATTTTTACCTATCAAATGGAATGAAAAGACTCTTTTTTTAACCCCAACCAACAACAAATGAAGAAAAAATATTATTTTTCTTATTTTTTCATATATCCAGATAAAGACACAGCAGGTGATAGAACAGACTCAAAGAAACATTGTTATACAAGTAGCAATTAATAAACGTGTGGGCAGTAGTGTGTGTGTGTGTATGTGTGTGTGTGTATGTGTGTGTGTGTGTGTGTGTGTGTGTGTTAAAATGTAAGCAGATAAAACTTCAGTAAGAGAAACAATAACTTTATCTTTAATTAATCTTTCTTTCTAAAACTGAATCATGTTGGATTCAAACCATCCTTGTCTATGCTACCAATGCAAACAGGTTTCAAATTGTTCCAAGAAAAATACCAAGTCACATAACATGCTGGTCTGATCTTATTAATGTACATTATTATGGCAGATTTTACTATCATATTTGAGGTACAAGTTGCAACACTACAGTACTTGCCTTGGATTTTAGAAAAAATTCATAACCCAGATACACAGAAAACAACTGCTTTGTTAGCTGTAAAGTGAACTTTCTTAAAGCTTTATTAATTGTGGTTATGGACCTCATAAGGAGAACAAAGTCTTCAACAATATCAAATAATGAGTAACTGAATACCAGTCAAACAATTCTTGCATTATCGGAACTTACATCATTTCCTCTGAAGTTCTCAAAACTGCATTATTTCAAGAAATTGTCATATTTAAATCACTTGGGGATATGAAGTATTTTCTAAAGTAATTAGAATAATTATTGACAATTAGGATTTAAAGGTGGAGTAGAAAGATACTGCTATAATAAAAAGAACAGGTAATATGCTTTATTGTGTAACTCTTGTATATTTTTCCATCAAATGTATAAATGTTTTCACGATAACATAAACTACAGGTTCACTCATTTAAACACCTATGTTGTAAGATTTAATGCAATGGTTTGTCTGACTTTTGAACTACTTTTGAAATGTCTTGAGTGCTTGAATCTCATTACAAAAATGGTGCATAATAAAACAAGATTTTTTGGGGGGTAATATCCTCATGTGGAATGCAGTCCTGAGAATGTTCAGGTTTTTGGGAAGAAAATAGTTCAAAATTTCTGTCATTCCCAAGCTATCCAGTACCCTTGCCCCAAGCTAAACCTCCTACACTGAAGTAATGATAATGGATAAAAGGAGGGCATAGAAGAAAAATCCGTTGAATGCCATTCAATTTGCTGAAATTGCCCACTTAGAATACTTACTTAGACATCACAAGCTTCACTTTCTCCAGCACAAAGGCTAAATGCACTGATCTGACATAAGGTATAGGGGCTCTCTGCTTATGTGCTGCACTTACAGGAAAAGAGTTAGACTATAAAATTGGAGAAAATAGATGAACAGAAAAAAGCAAATCATGACCTTATCAGAAGGGTTGGGGGTGGGGGGAGGGGAACTGAAGTCATCTTAAAGACAGACTGTTGGATGGTTTTATTTGTGTGAGCATCTGGCCTTTTCTCCACGTTAGACACTTGGTGAATGGAATTACTGCTGCACTGATGCACATTTTGAATACAGGTACAAGGATTCCTCCTTTGTAAAAGTAATTTACAGTTGATTTGTTATTGTGAGCCAACTGAAAAATTACATAACATCATTTGATATTCTTACAAATAAAACTTTCTAAGCTGCATGCAATAATTACAAAAAAGATTATGATCCTCTGTGCTGGAATTTAGCTAAAGAATGTCATTCTCTTCTTATGGAACATAATTTTGTTGGCTGATAAGTTTTCCTTAACAATTCAGAGTATTGTGAATTTAAAGATTTGTGTCAAGAAATAAGATATATTTGAAGCTAAAGTGATCTAGATCCCAAGCTACAGGTGGTCCACAGACAACAGAAATAATTACCTTGCTCACATATGGCAGAATTAGCCTGAAAAAAAATAACCATATAAAATGCATCTTAATGCTTATTTTTATGTAATTACTATGCCATTTTGTTATGAACATACTCCATCTATGTGTCTTCTCTTGATTATTAACTATTCTCTAAACCACTCTTTACTCATTTACTTTAGTTTCAGTAAATAGTCCAATACATGGGGATAATATACACAAGGAGATTATATTTTAGAATATTATGGAGCTCCTAGCGAAAGTTATTCAGGCTTTTGAAATTTAAGTAAGATTATTCTGAATACACTGTCTCCTCTTTTGTGGATAATCCAGCCTCCTCCCCATACACAGAATCCCCAGGATTTATACAGGCCCCATGTCCTTGTATCTATTAAATTCTCAACTTGCCTTATAAGTTCTCTTTCTTATTCTAATATTCTGCCTGCCAAATCCCAGAACCCACAAAGATACTTAAATCTACCCCTTTTATTCTCTCAAAACAAGGAAGCAAACAAACCTTTCATACATAAATTAAATTGTATTATCATTATATCTACCTTAATACAAGTTCAGGGTTGCATTGGGATAAATTTCTAGCATCAATCACAAGTGTAAACACAAGGTGTCTCTACATAAAAGTCACTTCATCTTAAAGCAGAAGCTCAGCACCTTCCCCTCCAGATTTTCTTACCTTTGCATTGTCCTGATTTCATCAGGCTAAATAATTGAGAGGAATGCTTTGCTGTCAATTCTTGGGCATAGTTCTGTAAAATATACTCAACAAACACTTATCTATGACAGTGTTCAATCTCAGTCTTTAAGAAGCAAGGAGCCGATGATTATTTATATTCTCACTAAAACCACCGGTACTCAGTATTAATTAGGGCTTTCTCTGAAATGGTTCAGATACCTCTTCCATCTGGGCATAGAGCAGGCTTGTGTCTCAGGGAGCCTTTGAAATTGTGAAGAACACCATAACTATTCCTGATCACTGTGACGAAGCTGAAAATATTTCCTAAGCAAGATCTTCCATTTGTCAGCTTGAGACTCTCTCTTCCCTTTGGGGAGACAGCCATGTTTATGATACTGGCTGCCTGAGGGTATCTGAGAGTCGTAGGAGAAACTAGATATGCTCTCCCTCCCTCTCTCTCTCATATATATACATATATATGTATATATGTCATATATTATAGTATTTTATTGTATCATATAGAATATATCTTATAAAATTAGCATATATCATTATATTACAGTATTTTATATTATGCACTGTAATATATTAAATACTGTATGGCATAATATAAATATATAATTTTATTATATTATACACTATTATAATACTTTGTATAATATAATATATTTTATATCATTTAATATATGAGGGGCTGGGAAGGTGGCTCAGTGGTAGAGCGCTTGCCTTGCATGCATGAAGTCCTGGGTTCGATTCCTTAGCACCACATAAGCAAAAAGAAAAATAAGCTGGAAGTGGCACTGTGGCTCAAGTGGTAGAGCGCTAGCCTTGAGCTGAAGAGCTGAGGTACAGTGCCCAGGCCCAGAGTTCAGGCCCCATGACCGCACCCCCCAAAAATTATATATATATATGATATATGCTATTATATATCATATAAAATTATAGAATATTATATACAATTAGATAAACAGAGAGAGAGAATTCCATAAAACCAATAACCATGGCTAGAAAAAAAGTAAGTTCAAATAAGTCATATAACATGGGATATTGATTACATGATCTAGGTAGAAATAAATATAATTGTCTGCAGTATACCCAATGTTATCTAAATACCTTATTTTCTTTCTACATGATACGTTCACTTTATAAATATTTTAGTCTTTTTTCTTCAATCCTCTTTTGAATTTTCAAAATGATTTTTATATATAAAGACATGGTCCTTTCCTTTTATTAGAATCTAGAATTTTTTTTCTTGGAGTTCATGTTTTAAATCTTTATTTTATTGTAAAGATGCTGATATGTACTTATTACCATTCTCATGTAACTTTTATCCCTCTGTAACCACCTAGAATTGTTTTTTAAACTATTTTCTATTGTAAAGATAGTGCAAAGAGGATAATTTCAACTACATTGAGTAAAAGTACTTAAAATAATTGTTTTTCCTTCAGTTGCTTTTTCTTTCTTCTGAAGCGCTCTCCAGTTGTTTTTAATAGGTTACCCCAAATACATATTTCAGGATGTAGCTTAAATATCACTTGTTTTATCAGTTAACTTACATTTTCAGTAAGGTAAAGGAAACACTGCTAGAATACTCCATTATATAATAATACACCTTCTTAGCCCATTATATAATAATACACCTTCTTAGCACATTATATAATAATACACTTTCTTAGCACAGAGGTGAAAATTGAGCTGCCACAATGATCGTAACGCTACCAACTTCTTCCATGGGCAGTCATCATCTTTCATTTTATTTTTATTTATTTTTTGAGCTGTACTAGAGTTTGAACTAAGGGGCTTCCCATTCATTAGGCAGATATTCTATGATATGTGCTGTATCTCAGCTTGCTGTTTTTTTCTTTTGTTAATAGTACATCCTATGCTCTTGCTAGGAGTTCTGAAAACAGTTGGCACTCTATCTCCTGAGTCACTCCTCTACTTTCAACTCTTTGTTTATTACTTGGAGGAGAGAGCTGAGTGGCTTTGTCTATTTCTACTGGCTTTGAACCACAATTTTTACTTCATAACTGATGAGTAATTGAGATGAGTTGCAAACCACTGGTGCCAGACCTATAGGTGAATTTAATTCATAGTCTATGCAGATAGAAAATGAATGTATAGTTTCATTTTGTTGAAGAATGGACAGCAATTTTTTAAATAAACTAAGCAGATAGTTTATTATGTGCCAACAAAGTGTAAACTTTAAGCAGACAGCCTGTGAAAAGCTGAGGCTAACTAAGACTTTAGAAAGAACAGAGTTGGAGGATTGGTGAAAAATTCAAAAGTAGTCATGTTTAGAGATTAGCAAGCCTCTGCTTCTGAACATATGTTCTCTGAAATGTAGTTATTACAGTCAAAGGATCTAAGTCACAGACATGAGTGGAAAAAAACAGTTTCCAGGTATTTGGGAGAATGTGTAAGATTAATTAATTTAATTTATCATACTGATTATGATCAATACATGTTCAGCAACTGCAGAAAATTTAGTTTTAACACAGAAATAGAAAACAACTATTTTATTTCATATCTGAAACTTCAAAGTCCTAAGATAAATAATAATTTTATCTATAAAATCTGTTTCACAAAAAGATAGAAACCACTCTCCCAGAAATTTTAGAAATATCTTTCTTTCCTTTCTTTCTTTCTTTCTTTTGAGGTATCACAGTTGGAAAAGTTGTTATATGAGATTTATATAAAAGTAATGTCATAATCAGAATGCAGGTCCCTAGTATTCAGGAATAAGAAAGATACTATATTTAAAAATGTATCTTCGGATATGTCCTTATAAACATGTCCATATCTGAAATTGAAGCTGCCAGTGACCATAAGACCAGAATTAAGAAAACTCATCAATAATCTAACTTAAGTCAAACATTGCATGTGGGATTAAATGATAAAAAAATCTAAGGTATAAGCTCAGAGTACCTGTTCTAGTTTTTTACAAAATCTTTCAATATTACACTGACCCCAAACCTCAGCTTGCATCAATCAAATGTAGGAAGGGAAAATTATGAGGTCTGAAAAGTAAATGTATAGTTCAGCTAATTACCCATGAAAGCCAATGATGGAATTCTGTTATACAACTCAAAGATGACCAAGGGAAGATTTCTCTGACACACACACACACACACACACACACACACACACACACACATATCTTGCAAATGAATGTATATGACAGAACACAAAAATAACGAGGGTTTTTTTGCACACCAGAGAATATCCGTCATGCAAAAGCATTCAATAATTCAAACAGAAAAAAAGATTTGGTTTTCTCATTAGCTATCCATTACTGGTACAGTATGTGCATGAATCTAGTAGTTATACTGGTAGAGGGTGGAAACTGTATATGAATCTAATAGTGTAAGTTCCCATATATCAAAACTAGTTTAGGTATTTGTACAACATGGTAGTGATAAAGCACTGCATAACCTGAGGACTAATTGGTCCTGTAGAGGTTAATTGATTACAAGTCCTTTTCTTGAGGATAAACTATTCACTTTAACAGAAACAGGTACAAAGTCTTAGTATGGGCTCATATTTCAGGCCTACACTGCCTTGTCCACACCAGAATAAAAAGACCAGCAAAGTGTTTGATTTATTGGTTTCCTACTTACTGTTAATCAAACCAAGGGACTTGTGTTACTCTGAGGTAAGATCCATGGTAGATCCATGCTCTGCTTGCATTGCCTGCCTTTTCTTCCAGAAGATACCAAGTTAACAACGCCCTGGAATAGTTGAAGCACAAATCAGAAGAAAGATCCACCCTATGGGTATCAATATCCACTTGGAATAAAAGATCTTCACATGCTCTTCTGTACCTATTGTGTAGAATACATAAGATAAGAAGCCAATGAGTGGAAATGAGAAAGGCACCAATTACTATTAGTTCCTGTGATCTATTTGGGGAGTATGTGCTTCCTGTATTTACAAAGCTGGATAATCAGCTTAAAGGTAATTGTGTTTGTGTGTATCACTGTGAGTGTGTTGTACATAGATATGCATGTGTGAAAAAACACATAACTACTACTAGAGCTTAAACAGTCTCAAGTTCTTGCTTGGTTGCTTTTATTTTCACTTACCAATGCTTTTCTAATTCTTGAATCTACCTCCAGCCTGGTTTTTTGATGATTATTTTGAAAATGATATCCCTAGGGTTTTTCTGTCCAAATTGATTTTAAAACATGGTCCTCTGGATCTCAGTCTTGTGAATAACTTGGATTACAAGTGTACAACACCCACACCCTACAATTGTTTATAGTAAAGCCATAATTTATATTTACTTTAAGGAAGATGTAAGAATCAGTTTTTTTTATATTTCCTGTGACAGTCTGGGGCTTGAAATTAGATCATCATGCTCCCACTTTTCAGTCAAGGATAGTGCTCTACCACTTGAACCACAACCCCACTTGTATATTTTAGACAATTAGTTGGAGATAAGAGACTCAAGGGCTTTTCTGCCAGAGCTAGCAGAGGATGGTCCTCAGATCTCAGCCTCCTAAGTAGCTAGGATTACAGGTGTGTGGCACTATACACTTAGGTCTCACTACAGCAAAGCCTGACCAAAAAAATATATATATATATATATTCTTACCATGGGAAACAGTAGAGCTACAGTATACAAGGGGTGCAAGAAGAAATTCAGTGATATTCAACGGATGTTTTGGACACTATTTGGTACTATTCTCTTGTGAAATGGTGATGACAATTGGACAAAAGAAGCCAAGCATGAAAGAGAAGGGAAGGAGACTACTATCACCGGTCACACAGAGGTGGCATGACACCTAGGATACATTGTGACAGTCAAGGGGATCTTGCTGATGGAGAGAAATTTATTAAATAGAGGAAAGTGGAGAGAATAACAAAGGGGGCAACGTCATTCTTTCTGATGGAGGCATAGAATTCCATTGTCTATATGTACCACATTTTCTTGATCCATTCATCCCAGATGCCCCTCAATAGATGAATTGTGCAAATTTCATCTGAGTAAAAAAAAAAATCAAAGAAATATTTGTTTCAAATGTGATTATATCCCTGCTATAGAATGACCACTATTTAGTGCTCATAATCTGGAAATCTATCTTATAAAAGGTCCATTTCTGCCACGTTCTCAAACTTATTAGCATAAATGTTTGAGAAGTATTCCCTTATAATGTTCTGAATCTTGGTTGTTTCTGTGGTGATGTTTCCATTCTCAACTCTGAGTTTATTTATTTGGGTGTGTTCTCTTCTTTTTCTGATAAGATTTGCTAAGGGTCTCTCAATTTGTTAATTTTTTCGAGGAACCAAAGCTTTGTTTTGTTGATTCTTTCTATGGTTTTTTTTGGATTCTAATTCATTCAATTCTGATTTAATTTTAATTATTTCTTTCCATCTACTGGATTTGCGTTTATCTTGCTGCTCTTTTTCAAGGAGGATCAAATGTCTCATTAAGTTGGTTTCAGATCTCTCCAATTTTGTTGATGTAGGAAATCAGAGCTATAAACTTGCCTCTGAATACTGTCTTTGTGTGTCCCAGAGGAACTGGTAATTTGTGTGTTCATTTTTGTTGAATATCATGAACATTTGAATTTCATTTCTAATCTCTTCCATGACCCACTGGTGATTCAAAAGTGTGTTGTTCAGCCTCCATGTAATACAGGACTTTTTTTTGGTTTTTGGTGTTGAGTTCTATTTTTATTCCCTTGTGGTTTGAGAGAATTCAAGGTATAACTTCAATATTTCTGAATTTGGACAAGTTTGCTTTGTGACCTAAAATGTGGCCTATTTTGAAAAATTTTCCATGTGCTGCTGGGAAACATATGTATTCTGATGCTGCTGGGTGAAATATTCGGTAGAAGTCTGTTAAATATAGTTGATTTATGCAGTCGTTTGGTGTTTGCAGTTATGGTGTCTCTGTTGCGTTTTTGCCAAATTGATGTATCTCGTGGAGATAGTGTTGTGTTAGAGTCCCCAACAATGTCTTTGTATCTATGTGAGATTTGAGGCAAAGTAGTGCTTCTTGGATAAATTTGGGTGCTCCTTTGTTTGGTGAATATTTAGAATTATAATATCCTCCTGAAGGAGAGATCACTTAATTTGTATGTAATTTTAATCTGAAGTCTAGTTTATCTGATATTATTATTGCATCTTCTGCCTGTTTATGGGGGCCATTTGATTGGTAGATTTTGTTCCAGCCTTTCACTTTCAAAATGTGTTTGTGTTTATGGGCAAGGTGTAACTCCTGCAGGCAGCAGAGAGAAGGATCTTGCTTTTTAATCCAACTAGACAGTCTATGTCGCTTAATTGGAGAGTTAAGTCTGTTGATGTTGAGAGATAGGACTGAGAGGTATTTGGGAGTTCCTACCATTTTATCCACCTTTTTGGTGGCTGCAGCAACTGGAATCTTCCTATGGTTCTTGGATTCTCATTTGCATGCTGTTTCTTGGCCTTTATTGTTGTCATGTTGGTTTTCTATGAGTAGGAAATCTTTATGTATCTTTTGTAGGGCTGGTTTGGTGGAGATATATTGTTTCAGTTTTTCTTTGCTGTGGAAATTTTTATTTGACCTTCGGTTATGAAGGAAGAGTTTGCTGGGTACAGTATTCTTGGTTGATAGTTGTCTGTCTTTAGGACATGGCATACATCATTCCAGGAGCTTCTTGCTTTAATTGTCTCTGCTGAGAAATCTGAGGTGATTCTAATTGGTTTCCCTTTATAGATGATTGATCTTTTCTTCTTGACAATTTTAAGGATCATTTCCTTGGTCTGAATTGATCCTGTGCAGATTATAATGTGACAGTGGGACGTCCTGTTCTGGCCTTGTCTATTTGGGGTCTTAAAAGCTTCTTGTATATGAATAGGCCTATCTTTTTGCATGTTTGGGAAGTTCTCTGCTCCCATCCTGTTAAACAAACTTCCTAGCCCATTAACTTCTGTCTCTAGGTGCTCCTCTACACCCATGATTCTCAGGTTAAGCCTTCTGATGGTGTCTTCCAAATGTTGAATAGATCTCTCATATTTCTTGGATTTGTCTTGGATAGTTGTGTGTTCTTTCTCTATAATATCTAGGCTGTCTTCAATCCCCAAGATTTGATCTTCTGCATGTTCTAACCTACTGTCAAGACTTTCTACTTTGTTTTTTATTTCTTTTCCCTTTAATTGATCAGCTTTGATGGCTTCAAATTCTTTGTTGGAGATTTGTTTTACATCTTGTATGAACCTCTTTACTTCCTTAACCTAGTGTTCAGTGTTTAATCTCAACTCACTTTGTTGATTTGTTATGGTTTCTTGGACTCCCATTCCTTCTGTCGGGCTCCATTCAGCATTCCTTTTGTTGTCTCCCTAAATTCTTTCAGCTTTCTGTTTATGGATTCCATGAATGCCTCTATTGATCTTTGTCTATTCTCATCCCGCTCTCACAATTCCAGTATTTCTCTTTGATTAGCTTCCTCATGTTCATGCAATTCCTGTAGTTCTCTTTCACTGTTCTCAGCCTGCTCACGCCATTCCTGACTTTCTCTTTGAGTGTTATCAGTCTGCTTACACAATTTCTGTTTTTCTCTTTGACTGTTGTCAGCCTGCTCATGCACTTCCATTATTTCTCTTTGAGTGTTCTCAACCTGCTCATGCAATTTCTGTATCAATCTTTGAGTAGCTTCTTCACCCTCATGAGATTCCTGAATTGATCTTTGGTTTGCTTCCTCTCTCTCCCTATCACACTCAAACTGAGTACTTTGCAGGTTTTCAATCTTTTCATTCACCATGTTTACCAGTAGTGTTTGTAGGGCTTTTTGGGAACTCTTCTCTGGATTATTCATTTTCTGTTCTGTCATCTGATTACCATGAGTGGGGGTTGAGATAACCAGACTTGCCATTTTTTTTTGTGTTTTTTGGCTTGTTCTGCCCATTTGGTATGAAAGTAACACCAATTTTATGTTAGAACACTACTTTTTGTTTGTTTGTTTTTTGTTTTTTGTCAGTCATGTGGCTTGAACTCTGTGCCTGAGCACTGTCCCTCAGCTCTTCAGCTGAGCACTCTACCACTTGAGTGAGTGCCACATCCAGTTTTCTGGTGGTTTATTGGGGATAAGAGTTTCACAGACTCCTGCCTGGGCTGGCTTTGAACCGCAATCCTCAGATCTCAGCCTCCTCAATAGTTAGGATTACAGGTGTGAACCACCGACATAGAATACAATTTTAAGGCAAGCATCAGCCAAAGTCTTGTAGTTGCACAGTCAAAAGGCTGCAGATACAATGTAGCTCAACAGGTGCTATCTATTCACCATCAAACAACTATGGATTAATGGGCTAAGAACAGCAAAGAAGAATTTGGCAAACCAGAAATTATTAGGTTTAGGGAGAAATGTGGGGAAAAATAGGATTAGAGGGATATAGATAGGTAAAAGAAGTGAAATTAAGCAGGTCTTAATCTCAAAAAGGGAACTGGAGTGGACAGAATGATAGGGATAAAAAGAGTCAAGAAAAAATGGAAAAACAAAAATTTTAATTCAAAAAGTGAAACTTAAAAATTATCTAATTTTAATGGTGAAATTGAGAGAAGAAAAAGATAGGAAGAGGGGAGGGATAGAAAGGATAGAAATGAGACATGAAAAAATAAAAATAAAAATTATTTAAGAAATTATATAGGAATAAAGAGATAATACTGCTATTAAGGAATTTAATCCTAAAAGGTTTTGAATTGAGTAATGAATTTCTGGGTTACGTGATGAGCAGAACAGCAATTAAGTCACACAAAAAAAGAACGAAAGAGAAGAAAAGAATGAAAAAGAAAAAAAGGACCAAAGGGTCAGTAGAGATTAAAGAAAAGCACACACATACATATACACCTAAAACAAAAATTATGAGGGAAGAAAAGATTAATAGAAAACATTTTTTAATTAAAATTTTTAAAAGAGGTGCAAAAAGAGTTCTTTGATTTTTTTTGGGGGGGTGGATGGGAAGGTCCTGTATCTCCCTTGTGTCCATAACCAGTCTCTTGGTGGAGTCTCTGGTCTGCTTGTGGTGTTTGGTTTTCCTGTGGCTTGATTGGTTTCTTTAGTCAGTTTGTTTGAGCAGGCAGTAAAATGCTCTCCTTTACCCAGGATTTTGTGATCCTCCTCCCAGGCTAGTTCAATGGGACGGACATCTGCTTTGAGTATCACAAAAGAGGGAGATGGCTGTTTTCTCAAGTTTGGAGATGCTGTGATGAGCCTAGCTTCTGGTTAGAGTTGAGGCCTACCAGCAATTGGTAGCTTTTTCCTGAGGAACTATCTCCTGAGATACTCACAGAGCCCAGCCTGGAGCCACTCTCAGGGTTTATGCTTACTGAATTTCAATTGATTGTCTAGGCTGCTGTTGGGAGGGGCAGCCTCTGGTTCTGTTTATCCAGTGAAGAAAGTCACTCCTCTGGGGGTGGACTCTACTCTGCCTGGGAGGGGTGACTTTCCCCTGGGTGGAGCTGAGCCTGGCAGGTCAGGTCTGGTTCCTGTGAACTGCTAAATGACTCTTGTTTTCTTCCAAGGCCTGAGTTGGAGCTAGCTGCTCAGCAGGGCCTTTGTCAAAGATGGAGATTTCTGATGGTTAGAGATCTCCGATGGAGGGAGGGGGAGGTTTAAGGGGTGGCCTTCCCTTCTCTGCTCCCTGAGAAGGAGTGTGTATGTCAAGGTTCTACTCAAGCCGAAGTCTTGGTTCCTGGGTCATCTCTGGTCTGAGATCTGCAAGATGAAGAGATCTGCTCCTTGTCAGTTCTTGCTAGTGTTGAGTAGAATCCACTTGCCCGCTGTGTCTGGAGCCTTTGTCTTGGACTCTCTGTGTTGTAGGTATGGTGGCTATGGCTAGCACCGCTGCTGCCACCGTAGCCACAGCTACCAGCAAGTGCTCAGATTTGTCTCCTTGCCTGGATTTTCCCTCTCTGGCCAAACTCTCTGTCCTGTGATGGCACACTTGGTGTAATTCTCTGGCCTAGGACTGTTCACTGGAACACTAAAACTGCTTTTTATGTGAGAGTTTGTTTAGCCTCCAGCTTCTCCTCTGCCATCTTCCTGGAACCTCTTTGGAAGCATTTTAAAGGTTCTTTGAAGATACTGTTTTTTGGAGACTCCAAGTAACATTTAAGCTGAATAGATAAATAAAAGTCAATTTTTGACTATCTGAATTGAAAGTTATTTCTTAATTATAGCTACTATGCAGTCAATATGCAAACCCTGAAGTATAAAACTGTTTCAGGCATTGACTTTGGAAAGTTAATGTTTTTTACTGCCTCTCAACTGCATTTGCTGCAGAGTTGTGTAATTCTATTTGCATATCCTACTGAGGATTAACTGCCCTGAAACGTTTCTAAAAAGCAAAAGGGAGAGGAAATAATTTGTGTAATTATTAGTTGAATATATTATTTATGATATTACAACTCTAAAGAATATAAATATACAAGTATCCATATGTGTATAAATATATGTGTGCATATATATGCATGTATGAATATATATAATGGGTGCATATTGGAAATCTTATTACTAAAATTAGCAAAAAGTGTTTCATTTAGAGTAAAACATTGTTTACCATTTCACAAGTTAAACCAGCAGAAGAAAATAACCAAGGTAACTCAAATTTCGCTTAGATGTTAGTTAAGAAGAGCCAAATTATAGAAAGGAATGTCTGATGGTTGCATTACTACTGCACTTGTTAAGTGTTAATAAATCTTCATATGTTTTATATACTTGTTGGAAAGGAGTTTTAAACATTACTTTCTGCTGTAGCAAAATTATGCTGTATAAAGTACTTTAAATGTTAAGTCTTAGTATGATTAAGCAATATTAACACTATTGTGATGCTATAGAAAGGCAGAAAGTTCATCTTCAAATTAAAGTATCCTTATCTGCCAGACATTTGGGTTTGGATATGAAGGTATGCAAAGAGAAATAAATAAATGAATACTATGACTGTTCAGAAATTTTTAGTGGTATATGTAATCATTTCTTCCTATCTTAGATTTCTAATACTTAAAAGTCTTGTACAATTCAAAAACTAAACACCTAAATAAGACTAAAAATAAATAAATAACATAAAATAAAAATAGAATGCAACTATCTTCTGTATGCTCTATGACATACTGTTACACTGATTTTTGAACCTTCAGAGGAAAAGAATAATTCACCACTTGGTTGTCCAATCTAATGATTCTTCATATCATTCAAGATAAGCTTTTATGCTGTCTTTCAACTTGATAAATCATATCTGATTTTTAAGTTGGAGTTCTTATCATGTGGGAAGTCTAGAATATTTTTGCAAGAGATCTGTTATTGAAATATGTATTGCATTAATCCCTGCACCATTCACATTAAAATTTAATATTAATGTGTTGTAACTATTTGATTCTCTCTGACTCTTTTGTCTAATTTGTCTCCTTGAGAATAATTTAAGTATATATGAGGGTAAAACAAGATGGCAAAATAAGATCCTCCGAGAGCTCTCTACAAAATGACATCGATGTAAGCAGATATTTCTGCATAAAATCACCTTTCTAAGAGACATAAAAATGAGAGAAGATACTATAGTGCCTGTATTCAGCAGGAATAAAAATAGATGCACTAAAAATGGCAGAAATTAGAGGCTTTTGCCTCAACCCTCCCTAATTCTTGTCATTATTACATGGAGAAACTGACATCTTACAGGAGAGAGAAGGAAATACGTATAAAACCCTTTGACTTAGGTCCAAAATGATGAACCCTGAATTAAAAAAGAAAATGTTCCACAAACTGGTTGCTAAATCAATGCCTTTAGGTGGAACTTCTGAACTTTCCTCAGAGCCAAAGAAATACTCTACAATGTCAACAGGATACACTAACATTTCAACACCCACTTTATTTCTTTTGCCATATTTCTTGTAACCTTATAAGCCAGAGTACAGAGAAGGACTTTATGGACTGGAAGTAGTATTTTACTTAGAAAGTCAGTATTGGCTAGCCATGGTGAAACTCAAAATAGGAAGAACCCACTAGTACGTGAATGTTTGTCAGTGCCTAAAGTTATACCAAATGCCATCTGCCATTACAGACCCAAATGGTAAGAACTTGTGTTCTACGCTGCACCACTGCTGTCCAGCAAAAATGGTGTGGGAAAACCAAAAGATCACAGGAAGGAGGTAGAAAACATGGAGACCTTCCACAATCTCAGGGGTTGATATATTAGTAGTGCCATCAGAGCAAATACGAGAATAACTCAAACAAACAAAAGGAGAACATATATTCTCAAAGTAATGGAATTAATCTGTCCAGAAGACATCATCATTCTTATACTTATTGAAGCACTATTCATAATGGTAAAAAATCAAAACAAAAAAGAATCAACATAAATACCTATCAGCTTACAAATCGTTGAAGAAAATTGTGGCATATACATACAGTATTCAGTGACAAAATGATGAAAGCTAATCATTTGTGACACCTTAGGTGAAACAAAAAGGCATTAGATTCAATGAAATAAGATAGGTATACAAAAGGGAAATACCACAGGATCTCTTTCACTCATGAAATCTAAAAGTGCTGATATCCTGGAAGTTCAGGATAGTATAGGGGATACCAGAGGCTGTAGATGGAAAGGAAAGGAATAATTTCCTACAGGTTTATAACTGGGTACTAAGCCACTGCTAGATAAAAGAAATACATTATGCTATTGTATCTCAAAGTGCAATTATTTTATATATATATATATATATATAAAAGTGATTGTATATTTTAAGCTAAAATAAAGGATTTTGAACAGTTTCGCTCTAAATAAGTAATAAAGGAAAAGGATGCATGTTTACTTTAATTTGAATATTACACATCCCCCAATCAGTATATGAATTAAAATATGACTTGCTACCCAAATACTATGCATCATCAAAAAATAAGTTTAAGAATTGGATATTTTGATATAGCTTGACTTTTATATTTTAATTTTATTATCTATAAGCAGTTGTACAAATAGTTGCCATTCAACAAAGGTATTTGTGAATAAAAAAACATTTTGATAAATGTGGCCCTTGGAAGTTTTGATGCAGCTTAAGTTTCAACCAACCTGTGACATTTAAAACTATTTATCTTTGAACCAATAAAGTTAATATAACTAAATTTCTCATTTTATTTAGTCACATGTCCTTTGGAATTATTCAAAATAACTCCTAATGTCTAACTCTAATTTGAGAAAAAATTAGTATGACTATAGCATCTAAGGATCCTCAACTACTCTAAGGAAAGAATAGCTCTATGATAATATTTCTTATATCAATAAATAATTAGCAAAATGTATTATTTTAAAAGAAAAAGATGTAAGTTATGTTTAAGCAAATGGCATTTATTCTGTTTCTGTCTACCTTGTTATATGTTAGGCACAGATTATGGACCAAAAACATTATTTTTATATTGTACAATTGAAGAATTATATAGAAAAAATAGTGTATGGTTAAAAATAATTTTAAGCATGAAACTATTACCAGAAGACATAGAAGATTCATTAGGAATCCTTGACAAGGACAAGATATAGAAGCCCAAAAATCAAAGAAAGACTTGTTATATGGGATTCCATCAAAATAAGAAGGTTTGGAATGGCAAAATTAACTAGCTAAATGCAGTTATTATTTAAAATGCAGTTAACTAGCTTAATCCAGCTTACTAGGTAAAAGTCTACAGAATAGGAAAAATATTTTGCCCAGCTAGACCTTTGATGAAGGCCTAATATCCAGAATATACAAACAGCTTAAGAAAGCATCCAAAACCAAATTAATAAGTGGGCAAAACATATAAATAGAGACTTCTCAGAAGTAAAAAATGACCAGCTGACACATGAAGAGATGGCCAACAACTGTGGCCACAAAGAAAACGCAAAATGACCACTATCAAGAATCCAAATAATGTCAGATGCTGGCCTGGATGTGAGCAAAAAGTAACCCTCGTATACTGTTGGTGGAAATGTAAACTTGCTCAACCTCTCTAGAAAGCACTATGGAGACTTGCCAAAAAAACAAAAACAAAACAAAACTAAACATAAAATTGCCCTATGATTCAGCAATTCCATGCTTGGGCTTTTATCCGAACAAACAAGGATAAAGTAAAGCCACAAGCACAATCATGCCTATTCAGGAGCACTATTCATCATATTCAAGGTATGGAATTAGACTAGATGTTTCTCAATAGATGAATGTGTCAAGAAAATACAGTATACACACAGTAGACTATTACTTATATAATAGAAAGAATGATATTGCATCATTTGCAAAAAAAAAAAAAAAGGAAGGACCTGGAAAACAATTATGTAAAATGAAGTAAGTCAGGCCCAGAGAAACAAAGGATGTGTGTTTTTGTCCTCATATGTGAAAGCTACAATTAATTTATAAATATGCAAAGAAACATTTCAGAATGTTATGCAATTGGATACAATTGTATTAACTGAGAAGATAATATGAAGGTTATATCATACTAATATAACTACATTAAATATTTGTGCATGTGAATTTCATTTAATGTTGTGAACCTTGAAGGACTCAAATAAAACTCAACCACTTGTTAAGAAAATTATGATACAGGGGCTGGGAAGGTGGCTCAGTGGTAGAGTGCTTGCCTTGCATGCTCGAGGCCCTGGGTTCGATTCCTCAGCACCATATAAGCAAAAAGAAAAAAAGCCGGAACTGGTGCTGTGCCTCAAGTGGTAGAGCGCTAGCCTTGAGCTGAAGAGCTGAGGGACAGCGCCCAGGCCCAGAGTTCAGGCCCCACGAACAGACCCAAAAAAAGAAAAAAAAGAAAATTATGATACAATTGTGACTAGATTAAAATAATAAGAAAGAACAAAAGAGGGGCTGGGAAGGTGGCTCAGTGGTAGAGTGCTTGCCTTGCATGCCTGAGGCCCTGGTTTCGAATCCCCAGCACCACATAAGCAAAAAGAAAAAAAGCTGGATGTGGTGCTGTGCCTCAAGTGGTAGAGCACTAGCCTTGAGCTGAAGAGCTGAGGGACAGCGCCCAGGCCCAGAGTTCAGGCCTCACGACCAGAACCCCCCAAGCCCCCCAAAAAAGAAAGGACAAAAGAGAATACATGTAAATGTCTTTATATCCTAATATTTAAGGGTAATAATCAGTATAAAAAGAACATTAAGTTGTGGTTACAGAATAGGCTAATTTTTTTTTTTTTTGTAAAAATGTGAAGTACCTCAGAGAACAAATCACAAACCCCAGAATCAAGAGTCAATAAATGAAGGAAAAACCAAACAAGCAAACCATAGAAGAAAATCCAAGCCTGATTTCAGAATTGCTTTGAGCTATATTCTTCTGCTCTGTTTCTGGTAGTCTTTCCCTTTATAAAAGGTTTATCTATTAAGGGTAGCCTGCCTATATCTACTTTGTAGTTTGGATGTGTAGAAGTGTAACTTTGTGCCATTTGTTAATAGCCCTTCAAATGGATAAAGGTAATCTTTGAGGAACTGCACCACAAGGAATGTTCTGATAAGCACCATCTACTTCTACTCCCCAGCTGGATAGTTGCACTATTGTCATTGTACTGCTGACAGGCAGAGATGTGTCTTGGCTGGAGTAAGAAGCACATGGATTTTACATGTAGGCATTATTACTTGTTTCACCCCTAAGGACAAATGAAACCAATTATATTAAACAACAACAACCCAAAACACCAAACCCCAATTATATCTCCCATGTCACAATGACATTTCTCTTCAGTGTGGGATACATAGACATTTGTGACGGCTTTGATAGCACAGCAATAGAGAGGTTTTATGTAGGCACTCTTGAGATGAAGTTATCAAAAATATTTGGGCTTATTCTTTGTGTTCTTCTGATGAGTTTTCTTAAATTTAAGTAACCATGCTCTTTGGAAATCTAATCCTGGTTTCCAAATAATCAGAAGATGAAACTCAGGCCCCAACCTCACAGTTTCAGTTAGTTTACCTAATGAAAACTAAGAAAGTAAGTCATCCTCAGAGATCACTTAGCTCTCAGTGCAGCACAAATAATCTACCATGTGTTACAAACAGAAGAACCTATTCACCCACCAAAATGCATGGACACCAGTGTTTCATGGACATCAGTGTTTCAAATCACTAAGTGATGGGGTGATTGTACAGTACTAATTTCTTAATAAACGTCCTTAAGTTATACCCATAGTGACCCTGTTTCACCAATTGAATCCTAACTGAAGCAACTATGATCAAGAATTGAAGTTGTATAAAGACCCAAAGAGACACTTCTCTGAAGATGAAAGAAGAATGACCAATAGACACATGAAGAAATGCTCAACTTCTCTAGCTATAAAAGAAATGCAAATGAAAACAACATTGAAATGGCACCTCACCACAGTTAGAGTGGTTATAATCAAGAAATCTAATAACAACAGATTCTGGAGGGGATGTGGCCAAAAGAGGACCTTACTACATTGTTGGTGGGAGTGCAAAATTGTTCAACCACTTTGGAAAGCAGTATGGAGGTTCCTCAAAAGACGCCACATAGAGCTCCCTTACCAGCACAACTATGTTATTGCAGCATTATTTACCATAGCTAAGATATGGAACCAACCCAGATGCCCCTCAGTAGAAGAATGGATCAAGAAAATGTGGTATATATACACAATGGAATTCTATGCCTCCATCAGAAAGAATGACATTGCCCCATTTGTTAGGAAATGGAAAGACTTGGAAAAAATTATATTAAGTGAAATAAGCCAGGCCCAATGAAACATAGGTCCCATGGTTTCCTTTATTTGCAATACCTAGTATATGTATGAGTCAAGCAGAAAAGGTCAGATAAGGTGATATTAGGAAAATAAACCCTAAGGTATGTATTCAAATGTTTTTTTTTCTTTCATGCATTTGTTTCTAATGCATTTATAATATTATTTCTTTGTTGCTTTGTATGTCCCTCCCCCACAGTATAACCCCTGCTTTCACTGTATTTGATGTTGGTATAAGGGGAAAAACAAGTCGTTTAAATAAGGATACAGGTGGACCCATTGCAACAATGAGAAGTACAAGTTGTCATGTCGAAAATGAACTTTACAACTTAAGTGGAGGGGGGGAGGATTGGGTGAGGGGCGGGGGGATGTTGGGAAGGGATGGGAAGGGGAAACAAAGGAGGAGGCTACAATGCTTGGTGAGAAATGTACTCACTATCTTGCCCATGTAATTGTAACCCCTCTGTACTCTTAGGAAAGGAACAGAAAGGCACAATGCCTACATGCATCTGATCAGACAAAATAATATATATCAAAATAAACTCTGGGACATGGAAGAATGTGTTTTTTAATACTGTTTCTGTTTTCTTTTGTTTTTTTTCTTAATTGTTTGTCTATATGTCTTTAGGAATATAAGAGAATGAGCCCAGAAATGGAGGGATAAAGGGTAAACAAATGCAGCAGTGATATTCACTAGATAGTATGTTAAAAAAGAACTATTCAAATTATGGGTAGGATGGGAGGGGTAAACTGGGAGAATGTGAGGGAAGGGGTGACATTATCCAAAAAAAATGAATTCTTTACCTGACTTATATAACTGTAACCTCTCTGTTTTTAGCATTTTCAGATTAAAAATGATAGAAAAGTTGTTCTTTGCATACTTGTTGCTCACATCTGTCAGTTTATGACTAGGAGGCTGTGATCAATTCGATCATGATTGAATTGAAGGCTTTATCTTACCTCACCCTGGTTAGAATGTCCATTGTCAAGAAAGCTAGTAAATGCTGTCTAAGATACTGCCAAAATGGAACCCTAGGACATCGCTGTTGGGAATGTAATTTTGCTCAACAACTCTGGAAAGCTATGTGGGCATTCTTAAGATAAATTAAGCATAGAACAACACTGTGACACAGTAATTACACTCCTGAACATTTATACAAAAGTTTACAAATCAGGATATAGTAAAGCAACATTGAATTATTTAACTTTCTGATAATTCCACAAACGACTAAAATATAGGAATGTTTCTTTACAAGCTTTAGACAGCTCTCAATAATTCAATATATACAATAATTTTTAACTAGCAATGATCAAGACAACAGTAAAAACTAAAGAAAATTTAAAAACCCAAGGTTCATGTGTAAAGATCTTCAAATATAATTAGTTCTCAAAATATGTAACACAATTCAATGGGATAATTAAGAAAGAAATATGTGTTCAGGGAAAATATCCTCTAAATAAACTGTTTTCATTGATATGTAAACTTTGATAGAAATTTTGTATCTGCATATGTCAAGTATCATTATTTTTCTACACTAAATGATCTTTTAAAATGACTATAATTTTTCACTCTCTTTTCCTTGAACCATTTTACATTCACTATTCATAGATTCCTAGAACCAGACAATATTTGTTTTGACATTCTCCATTTCTGAATTCTTAATGTATTAATAAAAGTTTTTTTCTTTCTGAGATGTATTTTATCTTTGGATTAATCTGATAAATGTCTGCATTCATGATGAAGTTGAGACATATTTAGCCAGGCTTTCCTGAATGTAGGTGTTAGATTGTTATATAGTGCAATATAGTGATAGAAGATACATAAAAATTGAAAGAGAGGGATATTAATAAACTGACTCATATGATTATGGGAATGGCAAATGTAAATCAAGGAAGGCGTGCAGACATGATATTCTAGTAGAATTGGATGCTTATTGTCTCATACTAATGGTAATAGAGTCAATATTTTTTTCTTCTTCAGAGACTTACTTTTTACTCTTAAAATCTTCATGTGGTTGCATTACAGTCACCTACATTGTGGGAAAAAATACATGCTCATAGTTTGCTGATGTAAACGACAATCATATCTTTAAATGCCTTCACAGCCAAGCCTGGTGGTATATGCCTAGAATTTCTATACTTCGGTTTCTGGAAGATCAGAAGTTTGTGACCAGCCTCGCTGCAGAGTGAGGCAGTGTTTAAAAAAGGAAACAACATCACAAAGAGAATAAACAATGTAAAACACCACCTAGACTGGGTTTTGCCCAAACATCTCATCAACACAGCCTGTCCAAGTTTCCCATTAAAATTAGCAATTATATTACTAATGATCCTAAATTTTAGGATGAATTTATTGTAGAAATAGGAAAATAATGTCAAATTACATTAAAAGTGTTGGGTATTGGTGGATCAAGTTTGCAATCATAGCTACATAGTAAGCTGAAATCTGAAGATGGTGAGCATAAGAGTCTAAGACTCTTATCTCCAACCAAAAGGTTGGAAGTGGAGATATGGCTCAAGTGTTAAATTACCAGTCTTGAACAAAAATGCATAAGGATGGCACCTGGGGCAGAGTTCAAGCCCTAGGACTGGCACACAAACACACATATACACACACAAACAAAAGTAAACATTATACTGCTATATAGAAATATCCATGACCAATATTAGGTGAAGAGATTGCTAACTATAATTTTACAGTTTTGACCATACAAAAGTAAAGATTATAGATGTCCTGACAATGCACAGAGAGGTTGAGCAGAGATTAGATAGAGAATGATAATGGATGGATACACACACACACACACACACACACACACAACACACATATAATAAATGGTTGGATGGATAGATGATGGATATAGTTAGATATAAGATACTGTCTTACACACGGTAATGCATGCTTAATGGCAAACAATAAGATTTTTCACCTACACGGAATCCAAGGATATCTGTTGGCATAGTTTCATATAAAGGGTCAATATGGTAGATTCTATTCCAAATCTGAAGCATGAGCACCAGTAGGACTAAGTAGGGGAGATTAAGAAAACAAACAAACAGGTCAGATAAGTGTGAGTTCAGCTTTTCTCTACCCTTCCCCTGTTGGACTATTTAGGCCTCAACAGTGTGGTAGCACGTTCCTTACTGGAGAGTGTCATTTGCTTTCCTCAAACTACCCAAAAAAAATATATTTTCCAGAAATTCTCTCATAGACACGCAAGAAATAACGTGCTAACAATGATTCACCCATGGCCCAATTAAATTACCAAAATACAGCTCAAAATGTGCTATAGAAATATAGTCAGTTTTTGCCTATAGATCTTGTACGTGCAACTTTACTAAATTCCAATTTCAGTTATAATTGCTTTTTCATGGATTCACTAGGATTTCATAAACCCAAGATTGTGTTGTTATTGTCAAATAAAAAATGTTTAACTTCCTTTCCATGGTGGAAGCCTCTATTTTATTCTTATCTGAATTATCTGTCTAGAACCTTGTTGAATAAAAGTATTAAGTGAAGATCTTCGTTTTTTTTTTAAGGAAAACATTCAGTTTTCACAATTAAGCTTGATGTTATCTTTTTCATTAAAACAGGGTTTTGAATTTTATTATAGTTTTTTTCTGTATTTATTGAAATGATCGCATTAATTGTTTTACAGATATAAGGAATGCTAACCTAGACTTAAAACAAAATCTTTGACTCTGCTGTCGTGATTTTATTGTGTTTTCATCATGTCAATGGGAGCATATCTATGAAGGCCTTTTAGAGACCACTTGGGATGTTCCCCCATTAGAACTCCACAGCATGACGAATGCAGGATGATTTAGGGGACAGGCATAAACAACTTCTTTGTGACCTTATGGTCTAGAGCTTCTTCAAGTCTGTACTCTTTGCACTACAGTGTAATACTCATTAATTATCTCACCATGGCTCAATCCTCCCAGGTGACATTCTGTTCTCTGCTTTCTAAACACAAACTCTAAACTTTGGTGGCTTCCATGTTGTGCTATTTTTGCAGAATCAAATAATAGAAGTATTGTCAGCATATGTCTTCTACTACTAAAATCTTAGGAGTTCAAGTATACCATGGCATGTCCAAAAAGCAATACATCAGTATACTGTAATTACATAGTTATCTGGCATAATGCTCTTTAGGTAAATTAAATTTTTCATTTGAGTTTGTTTTCCTTTAGCAATCCATTTAGCTATTATTTACAGTGGCTCTGCTTAACACAAACTATCATATTTATATGCATATAGCACATTTTATTTTCATTTTATTCTGATTTTGGAAATGTATGATACTATTTGACAGTTTGTGGAAGTTTAACAATCATTCTATTATGGTCTGGCCACAACTATTTTCTTTACTTTTTTTTTTTTTTATAAATTTCTACTATAATGGTGATATTCAGTGAGATTATAGTTACATAAATCAGGTAATGAGTACATTTCTCTTTCCCTTGTTCCCTCCCCTCCTAGTTTTTCCCTCCCAACCACATTCCCCAACAAGATCATTTTCAGCATAGTGTCACTGCTACATTTGTTAAGAGAAATTCGACTATCAGTCATATTGTGGATCAATTGAATGTACAATGTGTTTTTATTTTTCTGTCTTAAAAATCTCTCTCTCCCTCTCTCTCCTTCTCTCTCTATCTGTCTCTGTCTCTCTCTCTGTCTCTGTCTCTCTGTCTCTGTCTTTGTCTCTCTGTCTCTGTCTCTCTGTCTCTCTGTCTCTCTGTCTTTCTGTCTCTCTCTCTCTTTGGTCAGTTATGGGGCCTGAACTGTGGGCCTGGGCACTGTCCCTCAGCTCTTCTGCTCAAGGATAGCTCAGTACCACTTGAGCCAGAGCGGCACTTCCAGCTTTTTCTGCTTATGTGGTTCTGAGGAATTGAACCCAGGGCCTCATGGATGGGAAGAAAGCACTTTACTACTGAACCATCTTCCCAGCCCAATAATTTCTGTTTATTTTTGACTTTCACCACTTTTATAAATACATCTAGGTGTGATTTATTTCTATGTCTCCTACTTAGAAGTTTGTTGAGCTTCTTGGATATGTAATAAGAAAATTAACTTTTTGGTAAAATTGGGAGAAGTTAGGAAATTATTTCCTCATTATCCCTTCCTCCATTTTCCATTCTTGAGCGAATAATTCCAATAGATGTATACTGGTACATTTAATTTGCTTATATTATTTTAATTCTCACTTCTTGACAGAGGCAACAGAGTCTGCTCAATCAATTCCATCCTATTTTGTTTTTATTGATCTATGTTCATGACATTTGTTATTTCTTCTATCAGTTTAAATCTACAGTTTAGAATATGTAAATAATTTTTCATTTTATTTACTTTATATTTCAAAACAAAATTTCAGTTTAAGTTCCTTTTTATATTGTGTCTAACTATTTATAATTATTCTCTATTTAAGAAGACATTGTCTTCATGCATTTCTTTACGTATAGTTTCCAGTTTTTATCTGAGAATATTTATATATTTCTGGAGTTTGGTTCTGTTAAATTTTTAATCTAATTTCTTTCAAGATTCATATAACCATTTTCATGTATATAATCACACTTCTCTGTGTCTTTGCACATCTCATTTATTATTAAAAACTAGACAATTCAAGTAATATATTACAGCTATTCTGGATATTCATTCACTTCCCTCTCTCATCTTTAGAGTTTGATTTTGTTTCCTTGTATTTGACTTGTTATTTACCTGTGCTCTTTCTTTTACTTAAGTCTGCTTTCTTTTACACTGTGAAATGTTTAGTATTACCCCTATGGGAGTGTCACTATCATTATGTACCTTTTAGTCATCTCAGAAGACAGGAGTGTTAATACTCTGTTATGCTTTGAATATCAAGTAATGGCTTGATCCCTAGATGGTGGCACTATGTTGAGAGCTTGGAGAAACACAGAAGTTAGGATCTCATGGTCTTCACTGTAGATGAGTACTTGAAAGTGTCTTTTCCATTTCATTTTCCTGTGTAACTCTGCTTTACTTTGCCATAGTTCAGAACATTTTCACCACACATTCATACTGCCATAATATTCTACCAGGGTTGTAGGCCAAGCCACCTTAGACTGCACCCTCTGCAAAAGTGAGCTAAGATAGATCTTCCCTTCCCTTCTGTAATTTGCTTATGCCAAGTATTTCATCCCAAAGATCTAAAAGCCACTAAAGCACAAGCTTTCTTTCCATCTTTTTTTTTTTACTTGACCTATCTCAATTTCTGTGACTTAATTGCTAGTCCACATAGAAGGCAGACTTATTAATTATGTCCAGTTGCTCTTATTTTCAACAATGTTCTGTTCTCGAATTTCTCAGTAGATTCTAACCACATTAAAGTCGGGCAGAAATTGCTTTTAATATTAGTCTGCATTTAGGAGCAGGACCTCAGGAATTCTTGGCTTTAATATCTCCAGTCCTTCTCTAAAGAACTACCTGACCTCTAGTTGTACTTGTTTTTCTTAATGAATAGTGGTATACATGAACATATTTTGGGGGGCAGATAGCACACATAGGTTGAGCTCTTACATACTCTGTTTCAAATAGTCATTTCTTTGGGGAAAGCTTCAGAGTTAACTTATGACCCATTTCTCTGATCAAAATATTGGCCTCTCATTCGTGGACACTTGGTGGGGTAATAGCCTGTGGAGACCTTGCTTTCTTCTATTGAGAGAAGTAAAAATTTTCATTTTATTGTTAAAAGTGTATAGACTTGATGCAGATGTCAATGGCTCATGCCTGTGATCCTAAGTATTGTGATCCTAAGTACTTACATTTGAGTGTGGCTGTTTGAAACCAGCCCAGGGAGAAAAGCTTATGAAGATTTGTCTCTAATTAACCAGAAGAAAAGATGGAAACAAAGGTGTGGTTCAAGTGGTAGAGCTCCAACCTTGAGTGAAAAAATCACATCACACACACACACACACAAACACAAACACACACACACACAACACTATCCAGAAACTCCATATATATGTAAACATATATACATATATGAGTGTTTTTATTGTAAAAATACTGTACAGAGGGATTACAGTTACATGAGTGAGGTAATGAGTACATTTCCTATGGAGCATTGTTACCTCCTCCTTTGTTTTTACCTTACCATCCCTTCCTTCCCCAACTCCCTAAATCCTCCCTTTCCCCCAGAAGTTTTAAAGTTTGTTTTCTAACTTCATAACTTCTTGAATTTATTTGCCAGTTAGTAGCTAAAACAGGAGTCATATTTAGCATTTTACACTATGTCACCATACTATGCTGACTTGCAACGAACTAGGATATGTGTATAACGTCTTCATACATCAAGAACAATATTGTCTTGTCCGTTTTCTTCTCATCAATTTATTCTCCAGTTCATAATTTAGTACCATCAATTCGCCAACACAGGTGCTGGAAATAGCTATTAAGATGAGAGATATCTCCATGTTGCTCACAGTTCACCAAGAATGATGGTTGACATAATATATATCATCTTTTGCTGAGCAAATGTTTTCTGTGAACATATCCAATGACAGTGTAAGAACTTTACATGCATGTCAAGTGAAAAACTAAAATTCATCATGTCTTAAACCTCATTACAGAATAATCTTATTTTACAAATCTTTTTCTACATTAATTTCTTCATATAAGTAAATGCAATCATTGAGCTCACAGGTTTCCAGTTAATGTAAGAGGGGTGGTTTTGATCCATCTCATTATCTTAATGTCTCATACTTCAAATACAATCCTACTTTATTTCCTAACCAGCACTTACCTAAAAAATACCATCTCTGAGATATTACTATGGTCTCACAGCTAATTTTCTATTTCCATTCTTTCAAATATATGATACATAAATAAATAAATGTATAAATAAATAATATGGGATCTTGTACCTTAAGATGAAATGTCTTCCTAATGGTAAACTTTTGAGGTTATAGAAAATTTAAATTCCTTCTCTTAACTTCTAAGCATCTTAATTGTCTACTACAACTTTTCTTGTCAATTTCAGTTCTTATTCATATCTGCCATATTGTGTTCCAGGTCTCTCCAAGGAAGTTTATAACTTTCAAACTGTTGCATGTGTTAGTTTGCTTAGGAAAATTGTTCACTAGATATCCATTTAACCCTTTTCTACTTCTGCTTTATTTGATTTTAAATTTTAACTGGTGTATGAAAGCATACAGATAGATGATAGATCGATAGAATAACAATCATTTCATTTCTTAATGATGAAAACTGAAAATCTTGCCTTCTATATTCTTGATATATAGATATTATTACTGGTTTTATTCTCTTTACTGGCTAATAGCAAGCACAAACTGGTTCTTCCTATTAAGTTAGTATTCCATGATCAATCTTTCCCTATCTCTCCCCAGATTTCCTGGTCTCCAATAATCACCATTCTATTTTAAATTTCTATGACATCAATTTTTCTCTTTTATATTTGGGGCACAGGGAATACATGATAACTTACTTTTTCTGTGCTAGTCTAATTCCATTTAAAAAAATAGCCTCCATTTCTGTCTATGACTTTGCCTCAAATCTTATTCTTATTTCAAAATTTTTACCTTTAGAAGTGTGTAAAATAATATTTTTCAAACTACATTTTGAGGAATGTTGTAGATAATAAGGAATACTAGTAAAATAATGCTACTTAATATTATATAATTATCTAAATGTGTTTAAGAGTAATATAATATATTTTTATAGATCACTAAACCAAGATTCCTAATCAACTTTGAGCCAAGAGATGATCTTGTATTTTCTGCTGTTTCCATGTAAAGAAGGGATACAGGTTGATGCATTGTAACAATGAGATGTACAAGACACTATGTTGAAAACAATCTTTCAACAGGGATGGGAGTGGGGTTGGGGGAGTTAGCTGTGGAGGTGGGAGGGAAGAGATGGTAGGAGAAAAACAAAGGAAGAGGCAAAAATGCTCCATAGGAAATGAACTCATTACCTTGTTCATGTAGCTGTAACCCCTCTGTACCATATTTTTACAATTAAAAAAAAAACAAGAAAAAAAGAAATGAATTTTCATACAAACTATAAATGTGAAATAAAATAATTAAAGATAAATTTATAAAACATAAATTTCATGTTTAAAGACAAATGACTAATAGCATTGTTTTTTTTTTATTTTTATTTTTTATCGGTCATGGGGCTTGAACTC
>NW_012267273.1:2340081-2392854 GCF_000151885.1 Dipodomys ordii | reverse complement strand
CCTCAGCTCTTCAGCTCAAGGCTAGTGCTCTACCACTTGAGCCACAGTGCCACTTCCAGCTTTTTTTCTTTTTGCTTATGTGGTGCTGAGGAATTGAACCAAGGGTCTCATGCATTCAAGGCAAGTGCTCTACCACTGAGCCACCTTCCCAGCCCTCTAATAGAATTGTTTTTATTGAATCATTTGTAATTTAAATTTTATAGTTGCTCATTGGTAGTAGAGAAACTTACCATTTTCTTTTTCATAGCTCTTCTTTTTAAAGCAAGACTTTCAAGGTTGTAGCACTTGCCTACATCAGCTCAGTGAAAGAGGAAGGAATAAGTGAAGAAACCCAAATTTTACCTAACATTGTAACAGTATTAGCCAACTTCACTACAGAAACTAATCATTGACTAACTCTTAAACACAAAGGAAGGCCTTTGTTCAGGAGGTAAGACAAAGACATCTTGGAAAAGATTGGTAGCCATTGAGTTTCAGGGGAATTAAGTTCCCTACTGTAAGAGTGGTGGAGAAAAAGGAACAGTACTCTACAATCTAAAAGCAAGGTAAACCTATCACAGCAAATGTTAGACTAGTTATTGGAAGGTGGATATTGATTTGGTTTTAAATTTCTATGGTGATAAGAAAGTTAAGGATAATTGATCATATATTCTGCATAAATTAAATGACTAGTCAGACTTCTTAGACATGACTCATGAGCTAATGCAGGAACATTCTGTGTTTTGAGTAGCATCTCCAACAAAATGGGTGCTAGAAGCTATGGGATTCTTGAACCAGTTTATTCTCTTGCCTGAAGGATAAGCAAGATGTATTTGCATGATAGGGATATATAATCCAAAATCAAGCATTCTGATAATTCCAGTGGTATGCTATTAAGTAATATAACCAGTCAAAAGGAATAAAACTATTTTATTTGCTAAACTGTTACTACTTAACTTTTGGGAGGGACATACAATATGGCTTCCATATGTGGCATAATCTCTTACTTCAGAAATGCTTTCAGCTAGTAGTTATGATATATCTTTAAAGGGTCATATATTCCTAATGGCTTTTAACTTGTGATCATACTCTAAGATCTAAAATAACACCATATTCATATTCATATGTTAATATATAGTGTCTTGTTTTGAAGTTTTTTTTAGTCCAGAGAATATGCCCTTTGAGTAGACTTTGTCACTTGTACACTTTTCATTGGTTCCTTAATCTCCAGAGTTAGACCTTCAGTGAATAGGGTAGTTGAAAATCTGTAAGATTTCCCCCTTTTTTCCCCTACAGTTAACTAAAGCACTAATGCATCCTTTATCCATATCCTATTCAGTAATTATTAGATGTCAATATAATTAAGTCCATAGAAAACTTTCCCTTTTGACCAATGTGAAAGTCAGATTAAGTATCAAAAAATCAACTGCATTATTAAAAATATAATCAAGTAAAGATGTGGCCATAGCTTCTAGATTTTTGGAGGTAAAGTAGCATACCCCTTATACTTTTAGACCATGTCAGGTGTGTACTAAGCAGATTAGAACATCTCATCAAGTATTTCTACAGAACAAAAACTACCTAGCACATGATTTTATTGAAATAACCATTGCATATAAATATAATCTACCTAATGTATATAAATATAATTTACCTAACGTATTTATTTGCCTGTTCATTTTCCTGGTGTCAACCATTTTTGTAGACAACGAAAAAAAGATATTGAAATCATAAAGCAAGGTAATGAAGAAACAACCATTCAAAGTTCACTTCATTTTCCCCAACTTAACTCTTTGACCCAAAATATGACTGGTATATATTTAATAACTGTTAGTGAGTTGGAAAACACAGCCTTCATCAAAATCCACTTTAATATCCAACCTTTCTTTGAATGAGAAAGATTTTTCTTTTTTAATATTATTTAATATTTCTTTTTAATATTTTAATATTTCTTATTTAGTATTTCTTTTTTAATATTCTTAATTTTACTGTAAAGTTGAAGTACAGAAAGGTTAAAATTACATAAGTAAGGTGTGAGTACATTTCTTGTCCAGCATTGTTACCCCCTCTCTCATTTGTCTCCCATTTTTCTTCCTCCCTAACTTTCCCTACCACAGCACAAGTTGTACGGTTCATTTCCAATACAGTGTCTTTTGAGTATCCCTGTTGCATTGGTTAATGCTTTGTCCTTTGTCTCACCATTTTGTAGTTCCCCTTCCCTTCCATAAACTTTTCTTATGCTTCATACAAGTCACTCTTCCTCAAATTTAAATGAATTTTCTTTATTCTATTTTTAGTACTTAAATGAAGTCAGAAAATAGAACAAAATTTTCCTACTATTTCTTATTATGTATAAGGCTCTATGAATTCTAATTCTTTGTTTCTCAGATTATATTCATTCTTGTTACAATGGGGACGATACAAATTTAATATACAGAAAATGCAGGAAACTCTCAATATCATTCGAAAATATATGCTCACCAATAAAATTATATATACACACATATATTATCAAAAATCATATATATGCATATATGTGAATATGTATGTGTTGGTGTGTGTGTGTGTGTGTGTGTGTGTGTGTGTGTGTGTGTGTGTGACTGGGTTACTGAATATATTTATTTAACTTCTTCAGTGCATATAATAGAAACAACCACAACAACTTGTCTCTGTTATCTTATAAACGGAACTTGGAAAATATAGAGCTCCCTCTTTTGCATCTTCAGTTTCTGAATGTTATAAATGTTATGATTATGTTGCTAAGCAATGTGCAAATAAATGGCACTTTAGGATATTTGTCCTTTGGAAGGAGCTATATTTAACAGTTTGTTTATATTATGTTTTCCTAATGCAAAATTTCTACAGTGCTGCTAGAACACCTGGCTCAAGGGTCATGTAATTAAACTTATTTAAGGTATAGGACTGTTTGCTTTTCAAACTACAATATGTTAACTCAAATGTGTTTATGTTTGTGGGTATGTAGATCACATAATTTCCCATATGTAATTATACTAAGAATGACATTTCCCAAAGGCTCAATTGTAACTTCTAAGTGATTTACATGGAGATCAGCAAGTACTACCTAGCAGAGGGTGTCTATTTAATTGTTTATGTGGGTATCTTAGAACTTTTATAACAATTATTTTCTTAAATCTTTCATTTACACAATTAGTACTATTTATCAGTCATCACTATGTGGATAAGCATCTCAACATTTCCCAAATGTCAGGGATGTCAAGAATATGATTAACTTTGGTTATGTCCCAGAAATTCTGAGGCTTCTGAAGCAAATCTCCTAGGAATTCATCAGTGAATATCTTTTCTTCCTTTCATTCATTCATGAATTCCATAAATGATTTGTTAAATGACAAGTACATTCAACCGAGTTAATGTGAAGACAAACACCAGCTAACTTCTCAAAGACATTTCAAATAGATTTGTGTGGAGTTTATGAAGAAGACCAAAATGTATTGTGTTTTTCTTTAATTAGAATATAACTACAGTATGGAAATAATCCTAAAATTGGGAATTGGTAGATGCAAGAAGGACACAGATGGCTGAAAGGCTGCCGAACATAGAAACAAAGGTAAAAAACAATTGTATGCATTTGGGAAGCACAGGATCAAATTGCACCTAGAGAAAATACTATGGAGAAAAAAGAATAAAATGCTGCTCATGCCATGACACAACTCATGGCAAATGGGGAAAATGAGCTAATTATTGGAAACAAAAAAAGATTAAGGAGAATTGTAGGCAGAGAGAATTAGAAGTCAAATTATAAATATGACAACGTTTGGAGAGCAACTTACAAAGATGTGGACATAATAAGCTATTTAAAACCCTAAAATGTTATTTTTAATGGATAAACAACCTTGTTTTATGATAGTACTGAATGAACAAAAATATATTAAAAACATGTAATATATAATTAATGTAAGTGATAAAGGACAGAAGGAAGAGTCAAAGGAGGATTCTGTATATCATTATGCAATAAAAACCTTTCAGACACTGGACTAAGTATTGAATAAATGAAGAAAATAATATTGCATAAGGCAGTCATTATGAATATGGGTATATGAGAATAAAAATATGAAAACAACCAGATAAAATATTGTGTGGCAAACATTTTAACAGGAAAATTACCATCCAGACATATGCTAAAGGAGGAAAAGAGAAAAAAAAAGCAGTATAGAGTGTGGGAGATGACTAGACCAGATGAAAAAAAGGAGAAAATTATATTGCAAAAGGTCTTAAATATCTATGTAAAAATGGACTCTAGTTGGTAAGTTTGTATCCAGTAAATGATTTCAAATATGTATATTAGGAGACTGACATCTGGAGGTATGAAAGTCAGCCCAGGTAGAAGTGTTCCACAGAATGCATCTCCAGAATAACCAATAAAAATCAAGAATGTATGGGCTGGGAAGGTGGCTCAGTGGCAGAGTTCTTTCCTTGCATGCATGAGGCCCAGGGTTCCATTCCTCAGCACCACATAAGCAGAAAAAGCCGGAAGTGGCACTGTGGCTCACGTGATAGAGTGCTAGCCTTGAGCTGAGGGACAGTGCCCCAGCCCAGAGTTAGGCCCTATGACTGACAAAAAAAAAGTTTAAAAATCAAGGATGGAGGTTTGGCTCAGGTGGTAGAGCACCTTCCTTAAGCAAGCCAACTAGACAAATATGAAGCCTTCAGGTCAAATCTAAGTACAAAAAAAACTTTTAATGTTGACTTAAAATTAGTGAATTATGATCACTTCCAAGAGAATGAAAAGGAAAATAATGTACATTTGCTTGATTAAGCTAGTTCTGAACCAATGTTATTCTTGATTTCATTTCTAACAGAAATCCAGGCACTTAAAATTCAGACAATCAAAAGCATAGAGGAATGTAACTTCGAAAAATAATATTAAGAGATAAAAGCTGAAAAATCCTTTGAGTATTTATTCTTATGTACAATGCAATTTTTGACACAAAAATTATATGCAGCCATAAAAAAGAACTATAAATATTATCCTACATAATGCTCTTTCTCAAAAGCAGTATGTTCATTGAATGAATTCACCTAAATGAATCCATAAATTTCTAATAATCCTATTAAACTCCATTTGTATTTTTAAATGTTATTTTTTAACAAAGGAAGGGGTAACAATGCTCAACAAGAAAAGTACTCATTACCTTATTTATGTAACCGTAATGCCTCTGTACAGGGTCTTTACAAAAACATATGTTATAAAATGAATATGGTGTAAAATGGTGCTCAAATACCTGAATCAGCCTGAATCAGGAAAACTGAGGAAGAGCAATTCAGACATGATTAGTAAGTTACAACAATCAATAGTGCTACTGTCTGGATATTTTCTGCATTTCTACATTTTGATTGCATGGAAGAATATCACTTTCTGGGCCCTGGTTTGGATAATTAATCACAAGGCAAAGTTACATGTATCAGTCCTAGAGTGCAGCATTTATTTAATTACCAGCAAGATTCCTCTAGCCTACTCTTCTCTCTGACCCATGAACAAGAATGCATGAATTGCAGATTTCTTGAGAAGTCAGTCATCCTAAGTAAGATTTGCAATGGACTCATCAAATGTATGACAAAAAAATTTCTGCTGTTCTAAGCCACCGGTATCTTCTAGTTGTTTAATACTGCAGCATAGTATAACCTACTCAGACTGATTAAAAAATCACTGGTGCAAAAACGAAAAATATACAAAATAGGAAAAAAATATTAAGAGCTAACACAGAGATGTATATGCAGCACTCGATAATACATAAACTTGAAGTCATCAAGAATAGGAAGGGTGGCTCATGTGGAAATGTGACTCACTAGTTGAATATAATATTGAATCTTAAATGAGCAGATAAAAATAGGAAAATAAAACGTATTGTCGACCTAAATGTAGAATAAATATTTAGTATATGCTGAAAAACTATTAATGTCAATGGAGAGAATTCTTAAATAGAACTTAAAAATGTAACCAGCAAGAAAATGAGTTCAAATTTTCAGAACAAAACAACAACTTGAAATCCAAAAATAAAAATAAAACTTTGCCATACTCCTATAAACTGAAAAAAATAAAAAAAAATTGGCACATAGAAGATGAAGTGTTCTAAATCATAGCATTAGGAATGCAAATGAAACCAGGAGTTGCACACCACGTTTCTCTCTTTACAAAACTGTAATTCCACATGCTGGAAATGGGACTAATCTCCACTGCTGCTTTGGAACGGTTACTGATGAAACCATTCTGCCAATTGACTTAGTACAACCAAATCTGCTCATGCTGCAATAAGTCAGATAGATTGTCACACCCAGCGTTTAAAGATTTATAATATTCCTTGAATGTTCATAGAAATGGGGAAAACACATGTGTCAGCCCTGGGTAGGGAAGAGTAAGAGAGGTAAAGAGAGAGGGGAGAGAGAGAGAGAGAGCAAGCAAGAAAACAAGCAAGCAAGCAAGCACGAGAGAGAAAGGCAGGAAGGCAGGAAGGAAGGAAAAGTTTTATTCTCAAATGTTGAGTACTGGTGAACAGAAATATCTCTGCTCCTAGAAATATTAAGAAATTTCGTTTTTTAGAGAATATTTAATGCTCTATATTATCTATCTAAGATGAAGAGATAAAAATAAGTTACAGTAATGATCACCATACTATAAAATTTATCAGAATAATTATAAGCATTGATTAAAAATACTTGCAAAATTCAGAATGTATTTCCACAAACTTCTCAAACTTATCTATGGTTTGCCAAGAGATTTTAATACATAATGCTAGTTATTTCTCCTTTCTCAGAATGTTAATTATTTTTATTCATTAATATCTTCTTCAACTGATCACTCAAGTTCTGGATCACTATTCTAATAGAAGATAGATTCTTATATTTGATGTTAAAGATGACAAATATTTTGAATAAAATCTTATTGTGAGACTGAAAATTAATCAGATAAATGTTAATACCTATGTCATAGTCTAACATTAACATAAACAACAACAAGTGATTAATTATATCAACCTCCAGAATATAGACATATAGTCTATCTGGATAAAAGAGATGTGTATATATGTATATGTGTGTATATCAATTGATGAGACATTATTCCAGGAACAGAGAGCTACCTTAACTCTGGTATGTTGTAAAAACTTCAGTCAGAATTTTATGAATTGGACATAACATAAAGAAAACAAAAAGGAATTGTCTCATTTCCCACGTGATCAGCATCTGTGTGGCCAGTGAACATAAAGAAAAATAGTCACTAGACCTTTTCAGTTCACGAAGTCTGGTGAAATGAAAATAATCTGAAGAAATTCAGAGCTGCAATGTGGATAAATGTTCACACAGTAAGTTCATCTTACATGACATTGCCAGTAAGTCGTATGGGACATGAGACAAGAAGATCAATTCAGGAAGAAGTAAAAAGTTGAAGACATAATAAGGGATGTTCTATAAAAAAAATACTACTACAGTATTCACTGTGAGGAAGATGAGAGCAAATAGAGCTATTAGTAATACATAAAACATATAATCACCAGTGTCACAGGACATTTTAAATTGTTCAGTAGACAATAATATGCATATTTAAAGCAGCACAGACACAGAAGATATTTGCCTTAAAATATAAACTGCTTAATTATACATCTCTAATGGAATTAGTCAGTGAGTTTGGTAATCTTGTTCTCTACAATCCCTCATTACACATAAAACATTCAGTATTAAAGTTGAACATAAAGCCTGCATTTTGGTATTAATATTCTACATGGCTAACTATATATATTTAATATATCCATTTGATATCAGGTACTATTTTATCTTCATTTTAATCAATACTTTTCTCATCCTGTCTACATAATAGACCCAAGATAGGTTCACATTATTATTAAATATTGTTTATGTCTCCTAAAAGGATTGATTTGTCCCAATAATAATGGTCAACAATAAAATACCAAAAAATTTAGTAGATTCAAAATAAAGACATAAACCCTGATACTAAATATTCTGATTTCTGTCATTCTTTGCATTGAATATTAATAATAGAATTATTAAAAGTCACAGAAATTTTCAATACTTTACGTAAATATCTATATACATGTATCTTTGTATATACATGTGCACATTTCTTTAGTTATTCTAATGAGTACAAGGAGAATGGAAGATTTTGTCCTACACAATAATTATCAAAAGCTTCCAAATGCTGGGTGCTGGTGGCTCATGCCTCTCTCTAATTCTAGGTATTCACAAGGCTGAAATATTAGGATCACAGTTTAAGGCCAGCCTGAGCATGAAAGTCCACACAATTCTCATCTCCAATAAACTACTCAGAAAAAGCAGGAAAAGGCTATGTGGCTCAAATGGTAGAGTGCCAGCCTTGAGAAGAAGAAACTTAGAAACAGCACCTACACTCTGAGTTCAAACCCCCATAAAGGAATACACACACACAAATACACACACACACACACACACACACACACACACACACACACAAATGCACACACAATAAAAGTAAAAAGAAAGAGGGAGAAATTTTAAACAAAGCACCATTCAAGAAGTAATGTACTCATTACCTGACTTATGTAACTGTAACCCTATGGTACATTACATCACCTTTCCAATAAATTTAAATTCAAAAACAAGAAAAAAATTCCAAAACCTATTGTCAAACTGTCAAAGAGATGCAAATTTTTCTGCCCTTATATTGTCTATTCTTCTTTTGTGTGTTATTTAGTAGTAGTAGTAGTAGTAGTAGTAGTAGTAGTAATAGTATTAACTAACTATGCTGAGTTTGCTCTCAGGGGCTTGCACTTTCTAGGCAAGCGCCATACCACTTGAAGGAAGCTACAGTTATTTTCCAAAGAGGTTCTTGTTATTTGCCAGACTAACCTGAGCCCTCAGTCTTCCTAAATATGTCTTCAGGATGGAATCACAGACATGCTGCCTCCTCCATCTTGTTAGGAAGTTGGAATCTTATTAACTTCTGTCTGAGCTGTCCTACACCAGGGAGACTCTCATTTTACTTCCCCATATAGCTTGGATTATCATAAATATTTCTTAGTAGGCCTTGATAAACACAATTATAAACCTGATAATCTAATGCTATACATAACCCTGTAACCAGACATCAAAATAAATCTAAAACAGGCAGCTGCACACTGTAATAACCAAGGCGACACTATTTGACAAGTGCATTCTCCTTCCAGAGATGTATTCTTCCTTCAAATGAAGCAGGTGCGTTGGCTATAGAATTAAGCAGATTTTTGTATCATTAATCTTCCCTAATCAGTAGCAATAACATTCATTCATTTTAAATGTCTTATAAAATATCTTTCATTTTTCTGAATCTTATTTCTTCCAGGAACACAAATTAAAAATTAACGAAATAGAATGAATCCATTCATCTGAAACAATAGATGTAAATACAGTTATGCATTATATATTTTAGAAACCCATAAAGTAGAACAGGTAAAAAGAACTGAAGATTATGTTCTCTGCAGATATAAAGGAAAAAGATCAACCATGAGAATTTTGCAGTTGCTTAATGGGATCTTTCCTTATAGAACCATGCCATGGATTTGTTAAGATTTCCCAGAAAATATTTTGATCTGGGAATAAATTTTAGAACTTTCTATGTCTTATTTTGAGATTACAGTTTAATTCTGCTTGTGACCTAATTCCAAAGGAAGTGGCAGAATACATGTTGAAGAAAAATCACCATAAAGCATATTCTGCATGAGTAATTTATGCAAATTGATGGTTAATAATGTCACTGTATTTGGATCACATAGGAATGCATTTTAGCATAAGCATGATATCCTTTCTTTTACTACATTAAACTTAAGAAGGCACAATCTGTTCTTGTATTTTCAAGTTTTCTTTAACGCAATTGATCATTTAAAACTTGTTGCTTGAGAAAAGGTCTATAGTTTCAGAACTATTGGTTAACTTCCTTGACCCATTATCACAAATCTCTGTTTCTCCATTTTAACATATGTAATGGAGATAATAGTATCTACATCACAGGCATCTCATAAAAATTAAATCAAACGGTATATGTGGTGATACCTGAATAAATGTAAAATGATTTAATCTAGAATAGGAAAGGAGAACACAAAAATCAAATTACTGTAACAGAAAAATAAGAATAACATACAATATATGCACTTCAGAACGGTACAGTGAATTTAGATCTTCCCAGATTAATCATCTCAGAGATTATAAAGGGTGAAGACTTATTTCAAATGAGGAATTAAGAATAATACTCTAACTCTGGCCCAAAGAAACATAGTTCCCATGGTTTCCCTTATTTGCAATAATTAGTATAAGTTTAGGACAAGCAGAAAAGTTCAAAATCTATGTACATATAACCATATAAGATGATGTTAAGCAAAATGAACCCCAAGATAGGGACACAAATATTTTTCTTTCTTTCTTTCTTTCTTTCTTTCTTTCTTTCTATTGTTTATAATGTGTTTATAATGTACTATGTAATTTTTATTGTTTCTTTGGTATGTTCCTCCTCCACAATATAACCCCTGGTTTACTGTATTTGATTTTGGTGTCCTGTATCTTGTATATACATTTGTCTAATTTGGGGAGGGGAAGGGAAATAACAAAATGTTTAAATGGGGATAAAGGTTGACCCATTGTAACAATGAGCTGTGCAAGACAAAAAGGAACTTTAGAGGGGACTGGTGCAATGGGGTTGGGGAGGAGTTGGGGAAGTGGAGAAGAAAGGGATGGTAGGGGGGAAACAAAGGAAAAGACATCAATGCTCAATAGGAAATGTACTTATTACCTTACTCATGTATCTGTAAACCCTCTGTTCAATATTTTTACAATAAAAATGTAAAATACATATAAAATATAATACTCCATCTCATCTCTCTCTCTATCCATATTTATATATCTATAGCCCTCTGTAACTAAATCTATCTAGAGGTAGAAAGATATAGATAGACAAATTATAGGAAATATGTAGGCTAGCGTCTTAAATAAAATTAAAAAAAAGATTGTGGCAATATTTATCACATGATGATTACGTGAAAATCAATATACACAAGATTATGTAATTTTTATGCTTTATATATTTTCCTTGTACTTTCATTCTGTTTAATTTGAAAGGAATGCTATTCTTATTAAGTATAATTGCAGTAATAATTATTAATACATTTTACAAATATTATGAAATTTGGTATCCTTAGTGAAAACTCATATGTAATATTTTTCTTTTAATTTTTAAATAATAAAGATAAACAATGAATAATTCAAAAAAGAAAACTTTTAAAAATATACATCTCTACTTGATTAATGGTTTCATTTTCTTTGGAAGAGGAGTACTAAAACAAATGAGAAATTGATTGGAAAAATTAACCTTACTTTTCTGAGCTCCATTTTCCTATTTTTCCATATTAAAACCTTGCCATTAGGGAGAAATTAATAGCCTTTTTAAGTTAAGAAGACACATTTCTGGCCCAGTCACACAGATGTTTGGTTCATGAAGAATGCTGTAGAAATGCTGACTAAAACTGAACTTCAGCATCCATTAACAAGTCTGACTGAAATCCTCTATTGACAGAATTGGGTTTGTCAACCCAGATCATGCATCTGGAACTGCTACTTGTTGGCTCTGGGCTGCCAGTGTCCTGCTTCTTTGCTCTTTGAGAGACTGGTCAGCGAGCATGCCTTTGGCAGGGTGCAGACATAGCACTGGCAAGAAAAGCTTGTGCCTTGCAGGGGAGTCATGTTCTGTGGAGCTTCCTCAGTGGACATTCTGACTTGGGAGTTGCAAAACCCCTTGGGGATTGGTTGGTACTACATAAGCTGTTATCTACATAGCTTGATTTTGGGGTTCTTCTGTACAACTTATACCCACAACCACCCTACCCATTTCTTCGCTTTTGGAATGACTGAGACTCTCTTGGTTGCATTTGACAGTAACATCCTCCATTAAACTGTTTGCTCAGGAAGGAAGCTAGGCCAGACTAAGAGCAATTTATACTACCTACCATTGGCTGGTATTTAGATAGAGAATTAGAAGTCAGACAATCATATCACTGTGTCATAAACAGCCCACTAATGTCATCTGTAAAATGTTCTCAGATGACATCTAGCACTTTCAAGTGTCTACCTACAGGTCACTGTCTCAGAGTGCTCACTGCTTTCCTTTCTCCCCATTTATGATTTAATACCTTAATACCAACTCCCTCTTAGATTCATTCAGAACAATGTTTGTGATATATAGAACTATTCTCTCCCTATATTTAGTCCTATCATTGAAGTTATCAGTTACATAATTATTGATACACATATTTTATTCATTTATAAGCTATGAAAGGTGATAGGACTGCTCTTGTTTATTTATTTATTTATTTATTTACATATGTATTGGTACTAGGGCATCAAGACCTAGATCTTCAGCTCTTGCCTGGCTTTTTCACTCATAGGTGGTTCTTTGCCACTTGAACCACGCATCTACTCCATTTTTGTTTTTGCTGGTTAATTGAAGATCATTGTTCCTTACATTTGCCTGGGCAGATTTCCAAAGTTGACTCTCAGATCTCAGCTTCTGATTAGCCTAAATTGCAGGTAGGAGTCACCAGCACCTGGCTTTCATACTTTTCTTTCTACCCTCTAAACCCAGAAAAATGTTTGACATGACTAAGTGACCAATAAATGTTTTGTGGCATGTGTGTGTGTGAGTGTGTGTGTGAAAACTAATATTGATAGCTCCTTTTCTCTAAGATATTTTAATAACATAAAATGTTCATAGCAAGTTCATTTATTATGCTTTCACTATATCTTCTTTTATTATTATTAATTTACCTTATTACTATTATAGAGGTGATATACAGAGGGATTATAATTACATGGGTCACTATATTTAAAAGCATGAATACTACCTTTGAGAAAGAATGCAATAGGTCTTTTATATATTGTTATATATTGATATAAATCCACTCATTGTACCTTCTTTCTATGATTGGAATAATTAGAAGCTGAAATGAGAATGACTGAGAAAGCATAGACAATACCCTGAATAGGGATGCAGGTGGACCAATTGCAACAATGAGATGTACAAGACATTGTTGAACATCGAACTTTACAATCTAGATGGTGGGGGCAGTGTAGTGGTGGAATTGGGAGGGCAGGAATAGTAGGGGAAAATCAAAGGAGGAGGCAACAATGCTTGATAAGAAATGTACTCATTACCTTGCTCATGTAATTGTAACTCCTCTGAACGGTATTTTCACAATAAAACACATTTTTAAAAACTTTTCTAATTCTAGAAGCCTCCAAACCTACAATGCCTTCAAGTTTCAGACAAAACCGCCTCTAACATCACCATGCAGTATACAATGGTTGGTTGTTGTTAAAATAATTGAATTGCAGCTTCTAGCTGCTGAGTGTCTGAGATAGATTGTATGAATTTTAATACAAATGTTTAAATTCACTTAAGCCTTTCACACTGTGAAGGTTAAGTGACCATTAAAGTAGGAAGGTTCCATATGTCATTTTAGTATACAGACAAAAAACGCATCAACTACAAAACATAATCCATTAGGTTAATGATCTATGCTGAGGTGGCAAAAAGATGTTAGGGAGGTGATTCATTTATTCCATCAACCTTTTCTACATCAACCGGAATTTTCAGAGGTGCAGTATTCATTTGTCTTTGGATCATTCTTGAGTAAACCATGACTTAATTTCTCTGTCAAATGGAATTCTCAAAGGCAAAGTCTAAAGAATCACACCAAGCAACATCTTGGTGTAATATATCGTATTTCATGTTTGTCTCAATGTGATCTCTCTCTCTCTCTCTCTCTCTCTCTCATTCTCTCTCTACCCCCTCTTCCCTGCATTTGCTTATTTATTAATTATTCACTGGGGAAATTCATATGACAACATTTCTGTAACTGCTATATAGTCCAAACAACAGAAAAAAAAACAAACCATGGTCTTTAGCAAATTCCAAGGATACAGGGTTAGGAAATATTTTTTTAAAATCAAGACATATGTGATCTTCATGATGTACAGTTTGTCCAATGAAATGTGATCTTAGCTGAAGTACTCAATGGCTCTTACAATCATGATGAAATTCAGATATGTACATAGACTAATATGCCTCAAACTGACCTTCTATGGCCAGGTGCTAATGGCTCATGACTGTAATTCTGGCTATAATTTATAATTACAGCTATAAAATAGAAAAAAACTATAAGACGAAAGGATATTTTCCGCTGTAATAATTAGAACAGATTCCTCTAGTTTAATTGCTTAGGAAAATAAGAACAATAAAATAATTTGGGTAAGTCCTTTCATTTAAAAAACTGAAGTATTTAAACATAAGTCAGTCTATTAGCTGGTCGCCAGTGGCTCACGCCTGTAATCCTAGCTACTCAGGAGGCTGAGATCTGAGGATCATTGTTCAAAGCCATCCGCGACAGGAAAGTTGTGAGACTTTTATCTCCAATAAAGCACTAGAAAACCAGAAGTGGCACTGTAGATCAAGCTGTAGAGTGCTCACCTTGAGCTGAAAAGTGCAAGGACAGTACCTAAGCCTAGAGTTCAGAGTTCAAGCCCCATGACCGACAAAAAAAAGTCTATTCTCAGGAGTTTTCGAGCAATAACCTTTATGTTTGTTCTCTTTAATGGATTCCTGCTCTTTTATGTTCTCTGTATCTGGATGGACTGAAAATTGGTAAATTACATTTTCTGAACTTCCTTAAAGATAATTTGCCTTTAGTTTCTAAGAAAGTGGGAAACTGAGAGGAAGTGGGTGGGGGTGGTGAAGACAGAAACCATTCATTCCCTTTCCATGTGGTTCTGGCACAGCTTCTTGCACCCAGAAGCAATGGTAAGCAAAACTTAGGTCCCTTTGCTCTTGGTGATAAGTGTTTGAGACATTAGCTGTGATGGCAGGTACTCAGGCAGCTTCAGCCACCTGGGAGGACAAAGGTTTATGAGACAGAATATGATGACAGCAGGTAAATATGTCTGTCTTTTGTCACATTAGAGAGACCTAGACTCATAGTTTCCTGGGGTCAGTGGCGGTCCCACTGCCTTGTAAGTGGGAAAATGCGTTTCCCCTTTCTCCTCCAGTGAAAGGGTGATCACAATAATTGAGGTAAATGCTAATATCACCTGAAAAGTATCATAGTAATAATGGAGGAAAACTTCACCTCGCGGAAATGTGAGTGAGTCACATTAACTGAGGAGAATGAGGAAGGGTTTGATCACGGTGTCCTCACAAAAAGGGTTCCATTGGAGGTCATCTGCAAAAATCTATTCTGAAAGACATACTTGAATTCAGGTCCAACCTAAAGAAAATGATCTCCACGTTAAAGTTAGGTGCAAATCCCACATAACAAAGGTAAATAACCAAATCTTTGCAGCATGAGCAACAGCAGATACTTAATGCTTTGGTTAGACTGTTCATTGTTACTAAGTTCTCTACTGTTGCAGAGCAGAATGGATGGACTACACTGGAGTGAATTGAGATCACCGGGGCACAGAACAGAAACGTATGAGGTACAACTTCTTCATTTCCTTCAAAAGAAACAGTTAAGATCTGAGAATGAAGACTGAAATTGAAAACGTTTTCAACAAAGAAACTTGAATTCCCAACAAAGAGCACCCTCATTAACATCCAATGTTATTTGAAGGAGATATTGGCCTCTTATGCTTTTATATGTGTTTGATGGACAACATATGGAACAGTGGAGAGTTGAAGATTATGTCACTGTAGAAGGATCTTTCTGATGGGCATGCTCTGGGTCATGCAAGTCTAATATGACCTCAGTGCCTTTGCTAAGAGCTTCACAGGATATTCACCTTAATTCTCATGGGAAACTTGGGTGATGGTAACTAAAACTGTTAAGTAACTGAGTCATAAAAGAAGGAAATTATCTAAAGAAGGCAGAACCAGATGATAAAGTCAGGCCCTGAATGATTGTAGCCTACCAGCTGCTAGTATGTTCTCCAATTCACCTGACCCTGCTAGATCCTGTTCTGGAGAGACTCAGTTTTCATGGTAATTGTTAGTTCTCCCTCAGTCATCTTGGCTTAGCTTCTGCAATGTGATAGAGTTCCAATTCCTTGATGCCTTCTGATGCATTTTATTTAATGTTCTACTTAATCTTCTTTCTCTAAATGCGTACATTTATAAATCCTTTGTGTTTTATGCTTCATGTTTATTTGTTTCTTTTATAATTTCTTTATTCTTCATAGTGGCAACTTCTACGCCTTTGATCCCCACTTCTTTCTTTTGAACTTTTTACTGACAATATTCTCATACTAATACAAAAAGGGAGATAACATCTTGTCATGGTGACTTCTTTCTTTAAATTTTCTTGCCATAGTTACACTATTTAAGGCCTACATTAAACAATGCCTGCTCAAAAGACCACTGGGACCCCTGAGCTTTTATTTAATATTCTGTAACATATTTTTCTATTTCCAAATATAATGCCTATATTTCCTAAATGATGAGTTTGTAATATATATCTGAATTTCTACTGTGGAATAAAGCCTTACACAAAGATAATTATAAAAAAATACAATGTTCAAAAATTTAGGAGAAAACAGCAAAGATAAAAACAAATAAATTATATGCCCAATACCATTACACTCTACCAGGAACAATTCCAAACTTATTTTTCATGTACTCTTCAAAACAGTCCTCTTTGATGTTTTTCATCTGACTCCCAATTTACAAGTGTAATGGAAACACTAAGAGGTTAACAAGATATAACAACTGTTAAATACTAGCATAGAAAGGACACTAATGTCATTTTAACTCAAAACTTAAGCATGTATTAATATCCTGACCTAAACAAGCTGCTGTATATTACTGTCTAGTTAGTAAGGGAGCCCTCACAGATGTCAGGAATGGCTTAACAAAAGGGCAAAAATTTTGCTGAGCATAGGTAATTTTCACTGTAATATTTAGAGAAGGCTATTTCAGACAACTGAAAAGATCCAAAATATACTAATCTGTAATATTATGAGTCTGGCACAATGTGTACTGAGCCCAAGAAAATGGAGGAGAGAGGGAATGGTAATGATGATATGGTACTAGAAACAGACAACTGTCAGGGTCAGGCTATGTTTTAAAAGCTTATTTGCCATTTTAATTAAGGGGATGCAGTTTCTCTACCCCCCATTCAGTTGATTTTAAAAAAAACACTGATGGAACTTAAAAAGAGGGAATATATACATCAGATAAAGAGGAAAGAAATGGTGGCTAGTCCATCCAAAACACTGCAAGGAAGATAAAGTAAGGAAGAGATACAAAGAAGAAAATGTTTGTAGCTAGAACCTACATAGTCAAAAAAAGATGAATGAGGAGAGACATAGGATTGCTCAAGGATTTCTAGGTAGAGGTGAATATGTTATAAAGTTACTAACCAGGAATGACAAAAGATTATGAAAATGGAAGAAGGAGGCCAATGGATTTTCATATGGTAGTCATCCAAGTATCGAAAGAGTTAAGTTAGAAAAGCCCACCCATTCTAAACCCTGATCAGGTAAGTTTTAGTTTTTCAATTGGTGAATTTGTCTTGTATCCTCCCCTGTATTCATCCTAATTGAATAGACATTCTACTTGAACAATCTAAGTCAATATATAGGGCATATTAGAAACAGATTAGATCTTTTTAGTTTAAGTAATGGCTTATTAAGTAAGTTGGTGGTCTACCACTTGAGCCAAATTTTCAGCTAGTTTGTTTGTTTGTGTATTTATTTATTTATTTATTTTTCCTGGCTAATTGTAAATGGAATCTCACAAACATTTTTTCTTCCCTAACTGGTTCTGAACTTTAATCCTCTGACCTCAGTCTCCTGAGTAGGATTTTAGGTGTGAGACACTGGTGCCTGGGTAAAGATTATATGGAATAAAAGACTTTAAAAAGCTCAATATTGTGGGCTGGGAAGGTGGCTCAGTAGTAGAGTGCTTGCCATTCCTGCATGAGGCCCTGGGTTCGATTCCTCAGCACCACATAAGCAAAAAGAAAAAAAGCCAGAAGTGGCGCTGTGGCTCAAGTGGTAGAGGGCTAGCCTTGAGCTGCAGAGCTGAGGGACAGCACCCAGGCCCAGAGTTCAGGCCCCACGACCAGACCCCCCCCAAAAAAAGACTCAATATTGTAAAAGTACTGGAAACATGTCCACATATGAATGGCCATATTTCCACAGGACATGCTCTATAGAATCTTAGAATTTTTCTCAGGTTTGGGTAAAACACTACCAACCATGCCTTCCTGTCTAACATATACTATATCAATAGTAGTGTTTCCTAGAAGATCTAACAGGCTGTTATAATGACAAGAAGAAATGAAAGAAATAATAAACTATTGTATGTCATAACTGATGACCACAAAAAGAAATATGGAGAAAAATATGAAAATTAAGAAACTAAAAATGTAGTATACTGGTCCCTTTTTTCTAATTGTTCAATAATCCAATTATTATATGTCAAAGAACTGATTGTTCTTTTCCTATTAGTTCTATTGGCTTACTTGAAAGAAAGTTCTTCTAAAATTGAAAAAAATATCTATCTTTTTATAAAATTCTGACCCCAAAGGTTGCAAAACATAACAGAGATTTTATTTAATTGGCAGTGTTATAATTAAGAAAATGAATTAATCACAGATTATATGGAATTCAGCTAATTATTATTATGATTATATATCTCTGTATTGTGTTTCATAATAGTACACAGAAATCACAAGAAACATTTGAACTTTGAGTATCATTTTGTTCCAAAAATGTACAAGGGGTTGGAAATCAAGACCAAATAAGACTGTTCTGTGCTAAAATTCACAAAATTTCAATTCTAAACAGAAATTAAAAATAACTTAATTTACTGTGGATAGAAAATCAGAGAAGACTCAAGGTACTCTTAAAATTTGTGGAGTGTGCCAAAAATAGACATCAAAGAAATTAGAGAAATCTTTCCAAGTGCAAATAATAGGCCTGGGAAAATATTCTTGGCAAAAGGAAACCCCTTATTAACATTTTAAAATAGTTGGCCTGACAAGAACGTGTGGTATGGGTGAATTTGGAAATGGTATGCAAGCAGAAGGTGAGGATTGCTTGGCCTTGTTAAAGAAGGCTTTTTGCTAGCAGCAAATTAATGAAGATTGTCCACTAAAATGCAAGTAGGAGAACTCTACAATGATATTTGCATTCAAGGTATGGTTTCAGGATGTTGAATGGATTGGAGGGAAGTTCAAATCCTGGGAGAAAACTTAGGATATGCATTTGAGCAACCCAGAGAAAAGAAGTTTATATGTATTGCACTGAGAACATTGCTTATAGGGAAAGCAAAATGTGGAGGAATCAAAATGGTATTTATGAACTAAAATTGACCATTGGTTTCTTTTTATGGCATAGTTGTTTTATGATGTAGAAACAAATAACAAAATTGGTGCTCAAGTTTATGTCTCAGGGGTCTTGAGGAATGTTTGCCCCATTTAATATGTGTGAGGACAAAGTTGTAAGAACTAGTGGAAGGAATTTAGGATAAGGATGAGCTCTCATTTACACATGTTGTATATAAAGTGTTTATGAAAAATGGAGCTGGAAATGTCATGTAGAAAGTTGTGTAAGTGTGCCTGATGCTATAGAAATAAGGTAAAGACTTAGGAATCATCAGTCCTTGTTGAAAACTAAAGACTGAGGAATAGTTTGTATTTCACAGAACAAGTAAAATAATGTCATCTTTAAGCATTAACTATATTCCAGGTTCTGGGCTAAGTATATTTAGTGCAGTCCTAAAAATGATACATCATATGGTCTTCCTGGCAGCAGTGTGGTGCATATACCTCTGTTTTCCCATTCTGCAAAAACTTAAGAGGTAATTAATCTATCTCAAGACACCCACAGTAGTTACAGGTAAATGAATCATGTCAAATGAATTCCAAAAAAAAGCCATTGCTTTTAGTCAATTAACTACTCTTTTAAGCTAGAGTATGGATTGTGTGGAACAACATTCTTAGTAATGTTAATATTTAGAGAAAAGACTGGATTAATAAACAGGTAAGAGGAGAAAAATAGAGAACCACAGGTGGTTCATGCTTATAATGCTAGATATTCAGGAGGCTGAAATCTGAGATTGATGTTTGAAGCCCAGTCCTGGCAGGAATGTCCATAAGCATCTTGTCTCCAATTAACCACAAAAAGCTGAACGTAGATCCTGTGTGCCCGTCTTGAGTGAAAAATCTACAGAACAGTGCCTAGGCCCTGAGTTCAAGCCAAGAACTGTACTAAAAAATAAAATTTAGGGGCTGGGAAGGTGGTTCAGTGGTAGAACGCTTGCCTTGCATGCCTGAGGCCCTGGGTTCGATTTCTCAGCACCACATAAACAAAAAGAAAAAAGCCGGAAGTGGCACTGTGGCTCAAGTGGTAGAGCGCTAGCCTTGAGCTGAACAGCTGAGGGACAGTGCCCAGGCCCAGAGTTCAGGCCCCAGAACCGGATCCAAAAAAAAAATAAATAGATAAAATAAGATTTAAAACAAAACGTTAACAACAACAACAACAAAACTTCTCTGCAATGTTAGCTTCTAGACATGTTGATGACATAAGGACTGGAAAATTTCATGGGGTTTAGGAGCAAGGAGGTATTTGGTAACCTTGCCAAAAACTGAGATCATTAGAGTCTGATCTTTCTGTTTTTGTCTTTTAATCTGTTTAAGAAATACTATAGCCTCTTCTACACTGCAGCCTCTTCAAAGACCACATCAGAACCCTGGATTGTCTCCTCATTTCTCTCAACCTGAAAAGATAGTTATTAGAATGGTGCACCAGTTTTTTGTATAATGTATTCCCTGTCACAACTGTTTTGGCCTCTTGCTGCCATCACAATAGTCCCCATGTATTTTGGCATACATGCATATTTCTTCATGCTTCTAGATTAGAACTATTGCCTGTCAACTATATGGATACACCTAATAAGTCAAAATAGAATATTTGCATATTTGTTTATTATTTATTTAATTAGAAATACTTGGCTTTACACGGGAACCCTACTGCATTGTTAGTGGGAGTGTAAACTTGTTCAACCACGCTGGAAAGCTGTATGGAGGTTCCTCAAAAAACTATACATAAAGCTCCTCTATGGATCAAGAAAATGTGGTCTCTACACACAATGGAATTCTATGCCTCCATCAGAAAGAATGACATTGCCCCATTTGTTAGGAAATGGAAAGGCTTGGAAAAAAATTATATTAAGTGAAGTAATCCAGGCCCAAAGAAAACATAGGTCCCATGGTTTCCCTTATTTTCAATAACTAGTATATGTCTGAGTCAAGCAGAAAAGGTCAGATTTGATGTTAGGGAAATGAACCCTAAGATATGTATTCAATTTTTTTCTTTCATGCAATGGTTTCTAACACGTTTGTAAGATGATTACTTTGTTGCTTTCTATGTCCCTCCCCCACGGTATAACCCCTGCTTTCACAGTATTTGATGTTGGTATAATTTGTGGAGGGGAAGGGAAAAAACAAATTTTTTAAATAGGGATACAGGTGGACCCATTGCAACAATGAAATGTACAAGTTGTTATGTAGAAAATGAACTTTACAACTTTGGGTGGGGGGACTGGGTGGGGGATTGGAGGAGGATGGGAAGGGATGGCAAGGGGAAACAAAGGAGGAGGCTACAATGCTTGATAAGAAATGTACTCATTATCTTACCCAGGTAATTGTAACACCTCTGTACAGTATTTTCCCAATAAAAAAAAAGCTATTTACCCAAGCTGTCACAAACAAGACCATACTAAAGCTACCAGCACAACTATGTTTATTGCAGAATTATTCAACATAGACAAGATATGGAGAACTAACCCAGATGCCACTCCATAGATGAATGGAACAGAAAATGTGATATCTATCTATCTATCTATCTATCTATCTATCTATCTATCTATCTATCTATCTATCTATAGCTATCTGTCTATCTATCTATATAAATTTTATGCTTCCATCTGAAAGAATGACACTGCCTCATTTGTTAGGAAATGGAAAGACTTGGAAAAAATTATATTAAGTAAGCCAGACCCAAAAAATAGGTCCCATGGTTTCCTTTATTTGCAATAATTACTATAAGTCTAGGATAATCTTACCAGACAAGCAGAAAAGGTCAAAAGCTATGTACACATGACCATATATGATGATGCTAAGTGAAATGAACCCCAAGATAGGGACACAAGAGGTTTTATCTTTCTTGCTGTTGTTTTTAATGCACTATATGATTTTTTTTTGTTTCTTTTGCATGTTCTTCCCCCACGTTACAACCCCTGTTGTCACTGTATTTGATTCCAGTGCCCCACATCTTGTATATACATTTTTCTAATTTGGGCAGGGAAGGGAAATAAAAAAATGCTGAAACAGATGAGCCATTGTAACAATGAGATATACAAGACACTATGTTGAAAAGAAATTTTACAAATTGGTGTAGAGGGGGAGGATTTGGGGAAGTGGGGAGGGAAGTGATTGTAGGGGAAATCAAAGGAAGAGGTAACAATGCTGAACAGGAAATGTACTCACTACCTTACACATGTAACTGTATAGTATCTTTACTAGAATTACTTGGCTCTGAACTCAGGGCTTCCCTTTTGCTAAGTATAGATTCTAACACTTTAGCTACCCTATCTGCCCCAAAATTCTTTTTTTTTTTTTAAAAAAGTAACTAGGGAAGAATTTAATACTTGAAGGTTTCATTTAAACCACATTAAATAACATAATATTCAAAACTCTGAACATAATCATTTTAGTGTTCTTGTCATTGGTTTTGACTGCAAGTTTAGATCAATATTTGTTTCTATTTTATTTTTTGTTAGGGTAAACTAACTGCAAAAATGATTCATTGAGTTATTTTCATATACTGTTTTCTATTTTCCTATGGCAGAATTTTTTTCAGAAAACAAGGAGCTGTTTAATATTTTATCATTATAGTTGCTAAATGTTTTTGTTATTTAATACATAAATCAAATAAGTAAAAAAGCAAGTGATTCATTTATTTTTTTAATTTTTATTTATTTTTTATTTTGAAAATACTGTACAGAGGGGTTACAATTAAATGGGCAAGATAATGAGTACATTTCTTATCAAGCATTGTAGACTCCTCCTTTTTTTCTCCTTCCCATCCCTTCCCATCCTTCCCCAGTCCCCCTACCCATTCTTCCCGCCCCCTCCCACCAAAGTTATAAAGTTCGTTTTCAACATAACGACTTGTACTTCTCATTGTTGCAACAGGTCCACCTGTATCCTTATTTTAACGACTTGTTTTTCCCCTTCCCCTCCACAAATTATACCGACATCAAATACAGTGAAAGCAGGGGTTATACTGTGGGGAAGGGACATACAGAGCAACAAAGAAATAAGCTTATAAATGCATTAGAAACAATCGCATGAAAAAAAAACAAAACATTTGAATACATATCTTAGGGTTCATTTCCCTTAATATCACCTTATCTGACCTTTTCTGCTTGACTCAAACATATACTAGATATTGCAAATAAGGGAAGCCATGGGACCTATGTTTCTTTGGGCTTGGCTTAGTTCACTTAATATAATTTTTTCCAAGCCTTTCCATTTCCTAACAAATGGGGCAATGTCATTCTTTCTGATGCAGGCATAGAATTCCATTGTGTATATATACCACATTTTCTTGATCCATTCATCTACTGAGGAGCATCTGGGTTGCTTCCATGTCTTAGCTATGGTAAATAATGCTGCAATAAACATAGTTGTGCTGGTAGCTTTAGTGTGGTCTTGTTTGTACACATTTGGGTAAATGTCCAAAAGTGGGATTGCTGGGTCATAGGAGAGCTCTATGTGGAGTCTTTTGAGAAACCTCCATACAAGTGATTCATTTATTTGTAACAAAATTATTATGAAGTACTCATTCATCTTGCCAAAAGATTTAAGTAGTTAAAGAGATGCAGCCTAAGATCAGTTGCTTGGTTTTGAAGTGTTTTAGTTTTACATAGTTTAAAGTCCATTTCCATAATATAGTGACCATGTAAAGTAGGAATAGGTGCCATAGTGGTTCTTGCACTGTTTATAGGAAGATCAATGTGTTCTGATTTGAGTAATTTCAGATTGTTAGTGTCCACCAGAGTCATTTCTCAGCTACCCCCTGCCTGTATAAGTCCCTCCAGTAGACTTGCTTATTTCAATTGGACAAGAATAGGAATGATATAGGTAGAGGTTGAGGAGTTGCTAATGCATTGTCATGTGCCCTCTTGGAACCCAGACATCTGTGTACTAATAATGCAGAGTATGGAGACCTCATGGCTGCTCAACAAGGGGCTGGGATCCACCTGAGTGTAGCTGAAGGAGTAAGTCCAAGTATCAATAGAGGAAATCTTGCTCTACTGAGAAACAAAGATCATTTTCACCTGATGCCACCAAGATTCTGAACAGATTTTTAGCTAGTTTAATCTAGACTCTTTCTATTTTAATAGTAAATGTCTCAAGTCCCAGATTTTTTTTCAATTCCAGGTATTTTTGGTTATTTTATTTCCAACAGATGGGTTTCCGGGCAATAACGAATACTAGAATTACACTCAATTTCACTCAAGTTTCCTGGAGTCCAGGTCACATTTCTTACTCTGCTTGTATGCCTGACATGTTTGAATTGCCTTGAGGCTATTTTAAACTCAAAACAATCCAAATGCTTTTGTACTACTACTGAGATTCTGTGGAGTTGTGTATGTAAAGAAACTCCACACCCATAAAATCATTAGGCCTCCACATTAATCTTATGATTTATATAGTGCTATTTTTATTTTATGGTTGACTTTTATTCCAATTGTGGGGCCTGAAATCAGATCTTTGGCACTGTCCCTCAGCTATTCAGGTCAAGGCTAGTGCTCTACCACTTGAACCACAACTCCACTTCCAGCTGATTCTGCTTATGTGGTGCTCAGTGGCCGAACCCAGGACCTCATGCATACAAGGCAAGGACTATACCACTGTGCCACCTTCCCAGCCCAATATGGGTGGCATTTTTATGAGAATTAGAAAGAGTCACAGCAGCAGAGAAGAGTTAACTTGGCGTGTGTGTGTGTGTGTGTGTGTGTGTGTGTGTGTGTGTGTGTGTGTGTGAGAAACAGAGAGAGAGAGAGAGAGAGAGAGAGAGAAAGCATGCATACATGTGCCTATTCTTGAGGCAAGCACAATATGCTGAGGACAGAACTAAATAAACACTTTTAATAGAGTTTTGTAAACAAGTAGAAAAGGTACTAGACAATCACTAACAGTTTTCTTAAATTAAATAATGCAAGGTACTGGGGAGTAAATTGATCCTAGTATTTTCAGCTGTGGTTAGATTAGTGGTTACTGTTGCTAAACATCAATTATGCACTGGAAGATATCAATGAATCACAATTCAGCAAGAGATGGGGGTGACTCAGTAACTGAGTTGTGGATGGTGAGTCAAGGAAAAGAAATGGGTAGGGCCAGGAGTTAGAATCCAGTGTGACTTATTTATACAAGGTAGAAAGAGAGTTTTCACTGGGAATTAGCACATTTTCCTTCTGCTATGACCCTATATTCTTGTAGAATGTCAATAATGTTACATTTTAGGTTACTCAAAGTTTTAGATAATGATTTTCTCCAATAAGTAAATATTCATGAATTATAAAACCGTCTAAAACAGTGTATCTGAAAATGATTTTGCAAATTAAGCTATTTAAGTATATTTGAATGTATGCATATTTTTATATTCTTCCTGAAGTTATTATTTTATTATTGAAAGTTAATTTAAAGTTAATTCAATTTAAGATACAGGAATAAAAGTACTTACCATATAAAATTTATACATGAACTTCATCTTTGTTTTAGAAGCTTAAAATAAATTCATAATATTTTTTGGGTAAAACATGACTCATTTTGCTCTTTTTGGATCTTTGGGTATCTTTTTCCATGTATGAAAGAATTTACATGCAGCAATATTTTTAAATACAGAAGAAAAAAGCATAGCTAACACTGAATATTTTAAAATGGCTACATTTAGAGAAAAATAATTATAAATTTGATATTTCACAGTGGAATGAAAGCAGCTAATTTAGAGAAAAGATACTTGTCCTATAGTGGAAGCCTACACACTGTTTCCTCACTATAAACTAGAGTTTACCATAAGTTACACATGTTTAGAAAACACATTGCTTTATTTATGCTATGCAAATATGGACATTAATATTAAATTATATATTTAGACATAAAACGTTTTCTATTTCAATTTATACAAATTTGTAAGCTATAAAATTAATGTTATAAGCAAAATTTGTATTGGTTTTATGAACTAAAAAGAAGTTTGAAACAAAAGTAAGCGGTGCATCATTGTCTCATGCCCATATATCTTGAGCAAAAGAAGCTAAGGATAACACCAAGGACTTGTGTGCAAACACACAACACACACACACACACACGATGTGTGTGGACACAGAGACAATGTTTATGTCCTGAATTCAAGCCCAAGGGCAAAAACCAAACAAATAAAAACCACAACAATAAAAAAACAACAGAGAAAGGAAAAATGAGGGAATAAAAGGAAGCAATACATCAAAGAATGCAAGTTTCTTTTAAAGGTGTAATACATGCAGCCTGAAAACCCATATCTATAGTACAACTTTAAGATGGGATATTATGTTCTTATTAGTGAAATCTAACACATTTAATGAACATTTACTATCATGTTTCATATTAAAGCCTTATGCTTAAAAACCAAAGATATTCTTGCTGAATTTGTCCTTATTTCCTATTTCCCTCTTTCACAATTTGGGTGATTGTTGTTAAAGAAATTAGCTGACTGGTAATGTTTTATTCCCCTTTTAATGTACTTATTTTTCAATATTTTGAAAATGTTATATAATGTGTATATGTAAAGAAATACATGCTCAAACTTTTTCATATCACATTCCCTATGAAATAAACATTTTCCCCAAGGCACTTGAATTTATTGATTTTAAATCAACCTTTGGAAAGATAGCTAAACTGTTTCCTCATATGTAATTCTTTTTCCGAAGTGCACAGCTAGATAAGACTTTCCTCTTCCCTTGGGAGTAGATTTTTCCATGGCATAAAAGTATAAGTAATTCATGTCATCCTAGGCCTTCTACTTAACTTGGGTGGAAACAACCATCATGAAATTAATCTCAGCAGAGCCTGCCAAAGAATGGTGGAGTAGAATTTCCAATGATTTGTATAAATATCCTTGAATTATAATATAGCAATTACATTTTTACACAACATTTTGACACTTCACTATTATAGATAATGATTTAGCTAGATAGTTTACCAAAGTTGTCCAATGTTTTCTTTATATGCTAGTTGTTTAACTTTTTAAGTGTTTCATATAGGCCAGGCCTGGTAATCCATGATTGCAATCCCAGCTACTATGAGAGAGAGAGGGAGAGAGAGAGAGAGGGAGAGAGAGAGAGAGAGAGAGAGAGAGAGAGAGAGAAAGAGAGAGACAGAGACAGACAGACAGACAGAGACAGACAGACAGAGACAGACAGAAACAGAGACAGAGAGATTAGGAGGATTTCAGTTTGAAAGAAGTAGGGGCAAAAAATTATTAGTTGAGGTGCCATCTCAATTAATAAGCCAGAAGTGTCAGCAAGTATCTGTGATCCCAGATATGCAAGAGCCCATATGTTGGGAGACAATTCCCTGAGGGCAGTCCTGGCAAAAAGCAAGATCTATCTTCAGCCAGGCTGAAGCTAGTAGACATAACTACTATCTAACAAAGATGGTAATGTAATTACTGAACAAGAACAAAGCCCTGAGCTCAAATCCCACTAATGGCTAAATAAATAAATAAGTGCCATACACATTACTCACATATAAACAGATATTATACCTGTACATTTAAAATACAATAATTTATACATATACATCTTTTGCATAATGAATATTACTTGTACTCACATGCATATAAATAAATTAAATACAAATTAATTAAAATCAAAATAGAATCATTTTCAAATTTCATGATATAATTTTATTACAAGTTCAAACTTCTGTGTCACTTGGGTCATTTAAACTTCCAATAAAAGGTTTTAAGTTAATCTTATATAGTTCATATTATCTACTTAGCATTGTCCCCACTTCCTCTTATCTCTCAGTGAGAGAACAGCACCCTATCTTTCTTTCACCCCCAAGCTGGAAATGTGCCCTGTACTGTTCCTTAGAATGTTGGAGGATCTGAAGTGAAATTGGATTTTACATTAACCTGTAGGCTTCAGTTTGTGTTCTGCGTTTTTCTTCAGTTAGCTGTTGGCCAGGGAGAAAGTACAGACTGGCAGAGCAGATGTGAACCGAACCAGAAAGTTGAAGTGAGGCTACAATAGAGAACCACCACTAAACCACACACACCGGAGTGCCTGTATGCTTCCAATTGAGACATATGTTTCCATGGAGCCCTTTTGCCATAGTAGCTGACTAATATGTCATAGCTGACTAATATGTGAAATACAATTCCCAGTGGAAATTTCATGACAAGTACCACATTTTGCTGCATGAGGAACTCTTTTGCTTACTCTCACTTGTTTTTGTTTCTGATTTGTGGAGCTGGGTTTGGAACCCAGCCTCTCATGCAAGCTAAAGAATTATCCTTGTGATACATCCCCCCTCCTTGGCTTTTCTTTATATCATTATGAATTCCATAATCAAACAAATGGATTCTCTTTTTTTTACAATGACCTTTCAAAATTATATATCAGTGACACTCTACATTTGCAATTGTGAGATCTCATGTCAAGTTATAAATTATATTATATTTACTGGCCTAATCTAGTTTATGTCTGTGGATAATCTCTCTATGCAGCCAAAGTCAGCATTAAATACAATACTTTTATTATAAACTTTGTTTTAATATTTTTGTTATAAACAGAATATCATAGCTCAAGGAAATGTAGTATGAGAAGGGGAGGGTAAATATTTTCAAAGTACTCTATCTACATGTATGAAACTAAACAATAAAAAGAGTTGTAACTGTTATAAGAAGAGGATAAAAGAATAAGGGTAAGAAAGAAGAAGTAAATTTCACCAGGGTACATTCTATGGAAGTAAGAATATACCACAAAGAGCCCCCTGTGACAAATAAGATATTTACATAGCAGTAGTATGCTTCCGTACAGTGATAAGGGTTGGGATTACACGCATGATTACAAAGCATTTGTGAGTTTGAAAGTTAAATCCCTGAAGATTTTCTGAGATATTAGCCTGTTTCCTTTGAGCATCCCCTCTTTTCTTTCTCTCAGGTTCATTGTGATGAGAGGGAAAAGTATGTGGCCATTTCTATACAGAAAGAGAATCCTACGGTACTTCTTCCATTCCAGTTCCATGTACCCCACAGACAAATAGGCAGTTCCTGCCCCCAGATGCCATCTTCAGCCATTAAACTACCAAGAGAAAATCAGATGAGAGCCCTGAATAAGAAATACTGAACTGCGATGGCAGACAACATGCCAAGAAAACAGAGAGAAGCCTGCATGTATTGTCTGAATGTTCCACAGGTAACTTATAGCATCTCACACTTAAGAGAAAGTCATTGAGGTCCAAGTGCTACACCCAGTCATTAGAGATCTCAACAAATGGGCTCTGACCAAAGATACTGCATGCCTCTCATACTGGGTTTGGACCATAGATTCCAGAAAGGAATAGCCTTTCAAATATAAAATGTTTCTTGCATCCTTTCCTTTGTTCCTAAGCAACATACGTGTTATGCTAATTCTACTTTCAGTGACTATATAGTAATTGATTTTATGATAAACATGCACAGGAACATAATGGAGTATCATGGAAAGGGAGCTCTTCCAAGAAAAAAGCATTTGCTCTGGCTCTGGATCTGTATAAATATTTGTGGTGATCCAGCTTGACAGCTGTACCCTCCTTTCTATCATAAGCATATGAGAAGCCCTTTTTGCAAATTTCCAGAACAAATCTGAAGGATTGTGTGCATCTGCATTACCTCTAAGGCCAGGAACTAATAATATTTTGTTTTGGGGGAGAGGGAGGTAGTAAGATTTGAAGTCAGGGATCAAATTTGTTAGACAGGCATTTTACCACTTCAGCATACATTAAATGTTTTTTTTAAATTACATTTTAGATAATAGCCTTTCATTTTCACCTAGAGGCTGCCACAGATCACAAAACTACTACCTCTCCTACCCACATAGCTAGATTAGAGATGTGTACCATGGCTAACTTACTTACTGTGATGAGGTCTTGCTAACATTCTGCGAGGGGTGATCTAGCAAAACAATTTTTCCAGGTCGCTAGATTATAGCTATGAGCCAGTACATGTAGCCCTACATATATTTTCTTAAACTATATAGGTTTATCTTTCAAAACTTTGCAAAGAAAATGAGACTGACTTCTTTGGGGCAAGCAATCTTTGCAAATAGTCTGCCCCCTTACTACTCTTTATATTTATTTTTTAAAATTATTTCTTGAACATTGAGATATGATTCTTATATTATTAGCATCAATTAGTTGTATAAAAGGGTTCATTTTGAGATAAATGGTTCTTAATTTCCATTTGACAGATAGAGAGATCTTGGTCCCTGGGGTTTAATTTTCTTATCAAAGATGACAAGAAAATGCTCCAATAGGAAAGAAGAATATTACTTAACATAAATAACATTTATCTTATTAGATCTTTCAAAGATACAAGGTAATTCTTTGGCTTTAGCCTTTTAAAAATCATCAATATGTTTAATAACACTTAATTGTTGATTTGGTTTAATACAATTGATTTAGTTAGTTTGCAATTCAAGTTAACAGTATTTTGAGTTAAATAGTTTAGCAGGAAGTGTCTGATAACTGCAAGCTATTTATACCTTGAAAATATATGACAACAAAGGAAGAATTTCTTTTTTGGGGGGTCCAGTCGTGGGCCTTAACTCTGGGCCTGGACGCTGTCCCTCAGCTCTTCAGCTCAAGGCAAGCACTCTACCACTGAGCCACCTTCCCAGCCCCAAAGGAAGAATTTCTAAGTACCATTTAGCATCCACAACATTGTCGTTTTGTTACTGCGTTCTTTTCTATAGGCATATATGATTTTTGAATAGAAATAGATTTTTGTGTAGAAACAAAAAAAATTTGTTTTGAAGTTGGCACATTGCAAACATGCCACACATTTTATATTTCACCATCTTTAAGTAGATACAGCTTTTGGCCTTTTAAAATAATGACACAAAATTTGTCACAATCCATCTCTTTCATATCCACATATCACCAAACAGAGTTACCCCTGGAATGTCTCTGGAGTCTAACTTCCCTTCTCAACTTTTATTACCAGAGTCTTTGCCCTCAGAATCTCTCTTCAAAATCCTGTCATTGCTTTGACCTAGCTACCCAGTTTCTAGTCTTGTCTATATATAAGACACAATCTGCAATGTTGGCAATGTTACCATTCTATAGCATTTCTATAACTAAAAAAAACCCTAGAATTTCACATTTTAGCAATATTTCAGAAAGCAAGTTCCCTTTTGCCCTAAATTTGCCTAATTACTCATTATTAATTTCTTTGTCTACCTTCTCCACACACCTTGAATCACATCTACTTGCTTTATTTGAATTTTATCATATAGGCCTCCAATTTTGATGCTGTGATTTGACATGAAAAATGAACACTGACCTGTGTTCCAAAATAGTTAAGTTATTTACAAAACACAGATCATTTGATTTTATTTTGCCCAGAGGAAATCAGAATGAAAGTTAAATGCTAGCTAAAACAATATCTTAAATAGCACACAGAGCCTGAAGTGTGGAACACAGTAATGATGTATAAAAATAAATTAGATGTAATGGGGAAAACTAAAGGAGACAGAAGTTTAGAGATTGAGCCCTCAGCCATATTCAGTAATTAGAGAGTATTTTTCTGCACAAGGCAGCACGTGTCCTAAATGAAAGATGGCTATAAAACTCGTTACCTTACTGAGAAGCACATATTCCTCACATGGGGTCCCTTTACATTTTAATTAGAGAGAGATAGTCAACCTTACTAAGAGGATCCATTGTATAAATAGGTTTCTGGCATGTTATGATATGTCTACGTTTATTTAAATCCTTTCTTATGTTTTCTTTGTTATATATTTTCCCTCATGCTAAGACTTTCCTGAAGATCTTCCCTACTTTATGAGAAATGATAGTTATCTGTCATCAGGCACTCTGCAGAACATAACAAAAACCAATTCAAATATTAGTTACTTAACATAGTAAAGGTCATGATCTTCCAAAGAATAGACCCTGTTTTCACTGTACTTGATTCCAGTGCCCTGCATCTTGTATATACACTTTTCTAATTTGGGGAGGGGAAGGGAAAAAACAAAATGCTGAACTAAAGAAACAGGTTGACCCATAGTAGCAATAAGATGTACAAGACACTATGTTGAAAATGAACTTTAAAACTTTGGGTGGGGAGGAAGGAGGAGTGGGGGAGATGGGGAGGGAAGGGATGGTAGGGGAAAATCCAAGGAGGGGTAACAGTACTGGGTAGGAAATGTACTCATTACCTTACTCATGTAACTTTAACCCCTCTCTACAGCATCTTTACAATAAAAAATGTATATTAAAAAAGAATAGACAGATCAGCTAGTCCAAATTGGAGTCATGCATATTTTCAAACTGAAAAGAATGTATTACAATCTTCGAATGGATAAAACTGATTTTTTAAAGATGTGCTTTCTACTGTCTGAACAATTACAACATCACTTGGATACTTTTCCATCACTTGGTTGAGTGCCCCCATCAGGGTAGAAGTGTGGCCACGAATGTATATGAATCCCAATGAATGTATCCTCATCTCACCAAAAATGCAACACCGACACTTATTCAATAAATGCTTCATCAATGTTCAAATGTGACAGAATGGGACTCTGATGTCCAGTATGCATGTGGTTACTGATTATCTCTACATAACCAATGTTTTTCATTTTTTGTGGTTATTCTCTATATTTGTCTCACTCTCCACTGCATTTTATAAAATGTCTTGAACTGTTCAGTGTGTCACAGTCATGTCCCTTTCTACAGCTAAGTCCTTTTTCTCCACATTTAACCTGAAACAATAATCTGGGAGAACTTTTCCTTACATTAGAAAAGAAATAGACAAGAAAAACAAACAGAAAGGAAACAAGCCTATGTAAATGCAGTTCTCTCTCACTGACCCGCATTTGTTGTCCACTACTAATAATAGAAAGGCTGGTAATCATAATCCATTGTTATCAAATTTCAGAACTGAGTTGAGACTAATTTTATATTTTCATTCCTGTCATTTGTTGACCTAACAGATTCGAGTGAGGCAATAATACAGTTCTGCTTGATGAATCTGTGTTCATGCCAACCTATACACTGATTAAATTAATCCCAGTGACATTCTGTACAGAGAACTAGGAGTGGGGAAAAAGAAAATATTTCTGATTAATTTGAAACTTTCATCCTGAAAGTTTCCAATGATTTTTTTTTCCTCAAATGGTTAAATTGGCATTAAAAGACATTTAAAACTCAGCTACAATTTCACACCACACTTCCTCATCTTTGTACGTGTTTTTTATGTGGCACCTTTTCCAAGGCAGACCACATGTTTTATAGACTGTAAGTTACTAATCAAAAGGGTAAGTATGCTTTAAATTTAAATATATTTCACTTATCTTAAAGGTAAGTGCTATTTTGAGTTTACTGAACTTTCAGATATTTTTTTCACCTCTAGAAAGTAAGTCAAGTTTCCTTCTGTATCTGATAAACTGCCAGCAACCTAAACATATTTTAAGTTAGTAATTGAATGGAAATGACAAGAAGTGGGAGATTGTTTTATGCAACCAGACCTCTGGTCTTTTGGTTTCAAGATATTACCTATGGCTGTGCCATTATCTGATAACTTACAAGGTGAATGTGAATGTACAGACTTTTGAAAAATAAATCTGATAACTTTGAGATATTGTACATTGAAGCCAACTTTCTATATAAATATTTATGGGAATGTACTAAAAGAGCTGTGTGAATGTGATAGCAATCAATCATGAGTGTTAAAATATTCCATTACAACTTGGGTTTTAAAGAAGGAGATAATGGGTTTGAGCACCATAAGGATTATGAAGCTAAATAATTGTTTAAAGTTTTATTTCTGTCAAGTTTTCTTATTTAAGTGGTTGTACAAAGGAATTTCAATTTAATCTGTCAATTTATGAGATCAATGCATCTGGGTTTTCTTTTTGCAGATACAATAACTGTCAGAGAGCTAGGTACAATTCTAATACATCCAGCACATACATTCAACATAAGTTAACATGGTTGCAGTTAGGAGGACTGACCATATTCATCAAATCACTCTCTTAACTCTCTCTTTGAGTCTCCTACAATTTTGACCACGTATTTCCATTCCTGGTTCTAGTCTTTCTTTAAAGGCTACAGCCTAAGAACATTCTGAATAAAGCACCAATCATTTGGTGATCTTCAGCTTGGATGTAGACAGTTCTTCAAACATTTTTGCTTTATGTATAGAACCTTCCCTTTAATACCTTAGACCACCATTCCTCATTTTTGTTAGTTGCATGTCATTCAGAAAGGAAAAAAAAATACTAGGAAGAGTGCCTTCATTAATACTTTTTAAAAAGATGAAACAACTATTTTAGAGTATTATGCCTGTAAACATACTATATTTGACTCAGTTACTTTTAAGTTCATTAGCTTTGCCCAACTCATGTTTTCCCATAACATGTTTAAAACGCTAATGAAAATGACAAAATAGAACAAGGACTTACTCTCTGATTGCCACTCTACCATTTCAGCCAATTCTTTAGCTCAGGCTTTTGCTGGTTATTTTTAAAACTTTATTGCCTGGGGTGGATCTGAATTGTGATTCTATAGCTTTCAGCCACTTGAAATGGCTAAGATTACAAGTCTGAACCACCAATACTGACTAAAACATTGGCTTATGTTTAAAAACATGAAAAGCATAAATACCGTGGGTTTCAAGCTGAAAATAAGCCTATTCTAAAAGAAAACAACAAGAAAGAAATTTTAACATATCTCGGGTACTTCCTTCCATTCTTTCTAGTGCATCAGGAGACTGAGTTTGATATATTTGTGTGAGTTAAGGGATTTACTAATGCAAAATATACCTGAAAAGTGGAGTCATTTAAGAGCAGCCTTTACAAAATGATGAAGAAAATAGTTCAACTGGATTCTCAGGGATACTAAGGAACCTGTTCCAGTAACCTGCAGGTATGGGCTATGTTTATATTATTTCCTGAGATGATCTCCTGCCAGAAAAGCAGAAAGATAAAAAAAAAACACTTTCAAACCTAAGTGATAATAAGACATTCTTTAGAAAGATGGGGAGTATAAGCAAGTACAAAATCAGAAAGGAAAGCATGGTTCTTAAAGAAATGAGATGGATAACACCAGAGTTTGAAGCTGACAAATTAAAAACACGAGGGCGAAAATTAAGGACTTCGCACAATTTCCACAGCCGTACAATAGGAAGTTTCAATACAAAAGTTTTTTTCTAATGTTCACCAAACTACTCAGAGCACTCATTCCTATTAGAGAAGAGAAAAAAAAAGAATTAATGCAGAATAACTCTTAAGCATCTATTTATTTAAAGTATATCCATATATTATTGCACCAACTTATTCACACACTTTAAAATATGCATAAAATATAATTCCAAAAGGTAAATAATGTATAAATATTTCATAAGCTAAGTACACATAAACCTCCTTTTTAAGTGCTGCTCATTAAAACACCTAAGATTTAAGCACTCTAAGTTCCTTCTAAATGTTAGTCTCCAGTCCTAAAATCTATCACTACTATTTTAGTGGAAAAGAAAATATATGAAAATAAAGCAGAAAGATGTATTATTGACTGTATTAGTAATCATGGCATACACTTTTCAATCCATTTATAATTAAGCTAAAATTTTGTTTAACATTGACATTATGCTATACTTTTCTAGTCTTCTAGTGGTAATTTTTTTTACATTTAAGATCTTCTTTTCTTTTCTTTTTATTTTTTATTGTGAAAATACCATACAGAGGGGTTACAATTACATGGGCAAGATAATGAGTACATTTCTTATCAAGCATTGTAGCCTCCTCCTTTGTTTCCTCTTTTCACCCCTCCCCATCTCCCTCCCCACCCACCCCCACACAGCTACCGCCCCCCGCTTCCCCACCAAAGTTGTAAAGTTCGTTTTTCAACATAACATCTTGTACATCTCATTGCTGCAATGGGTCCACCTGTATCCCTATTTACACAATTTGTTTTTTTCCTTCCCCTCCACAAATTATGCCAACATCAAATACAGTGAAAACAGGGGTTATGCAGTGGGGGAGGGACATACAAAGAGACAAAGAAATATCTTATAAATATGTTAGAAACAATAGCAAGAAAGAAAAAAAATTGAGTCCTATCTTGGGGTTCATTTCAATTAACATCAACTTATCTGACTGTTTCTGCTTTTCTCAGACATATACTAGTTATTGCAAATAAGGAAAACCATGGGACCTATGTTTCTTTGGGCCTGGCTTACTTCACTTCATATAATTTTTTCCAAGTCTTTCCATTTCCTAACAAATGGGGCAATGTCATTCTTTCTGATGGAGGCATAGAATGCCATTGTGTATATAGAGCACATTTTCTTGATCCATTCATCTACTGAGGGGCATTTGGGTTGGTTCCATATCTTAGCTATGGTAAATAATACTGCAATAAACATAGTTGTGCTGGTAGCTTTAGTATGGTCTTATTTGTGATCATTTGATTAAATGCCCAAAAGTGGGATTCTTGAGCACTAGTTCAGAATAGTTTCTAGATGATTTTTATGCAAGTAGAAATGTGATTTTATCTAAGTGACCTATTTGCAACAGTTTCTCCAAATATCTGTCTTCAAAATGTCCTTTTCTTCACATAGTTTTCTATCTTACTTTAAGAAATAATTATTTTCACAACGAAGATTCTAACTGAAGCTGATCTAGTAAAATATAACTTTGTGAGAGGTATACCATTAGAACTTTTTCTGACCTCAGCACTGTATGCCACTCGCGATGTTGAGGGCCCAGTTCCAGAATCTGTCTTCAACCTGAGCTTTCTTTGCAGGGACCTTGTTACTAATCTTAGCCACTCACTGGGTGAAGATTAATTGTGTTGAAGTTGAAAACTGCAATTTCAGCTTTTACTAACATAAACAGAGACTATCTTCATCATTATATTTTATTTCAATAGCAAGGTTTTGTGTGTCTTCTCTTTAAATAAAAATAGTTATCAACTTAAGTTCTATTTTTTTCATTATCTTCATGATCCTTGTATGCTTGAATTTCATTTTCAAGACCAGTGATTTTAACAATTATAAAGTAGCTTAAAATGTACTTATCAGGATGAAAATCATTAGAGTAGAGATGATGGGATGGGTAGAATCAGAGAGGGGAAAGAAATTAATATCTTTATGGATTAAGTATTTTGTATACAATGAATGCGGACAAGCTTTTCAATGCTTTGTGACCTGAGGCTCAAAGTTGTTAAATAACCTTCAAGAAAACATTCAGCTGCTTGGGGACTCTACTCCTTTGGAGGTCATATTCCTTTAAAAAAATTAAATGGATACCTGCTATAAATTATATGATATTTTCTTTGAGACAAGAGAAAATATTTCTAAAACCATATGTGATAGTAACAATTGAAAATTCCTCAACCTTAAATCTCATAATTAGATTCCCTAGATCACATAGAGCAATGCTATCATCTTTAGAGTCCAAGGAGAACAGCATCCACTCACATTCAAAAGACTAATAAGCATAGGGAGACATGGAGGTACTCTGAGTGTAAACCGATTTCTGTAAACTATAATATGGACTCATTCATTAAATATGCTTTTTGTTTGGAGTATTGCTAGGTGTCAAACACTAAGAACATATTGGATCAAGCTGGACATAGTCACCACCATTCTGTTATTGTATTTGAAGGGAAATGCCCTTTAAATACTAAAATTTGTAAGTTCCCAACTATAAACAAGAAGCTTTGTTATGGAAAAGTTAAGTGTCATCATGAAGATTAAAACCAAGAAAAATTTCCCAGACATAGAGGTAACAAAGCTTTCTGAAAAATAATATTGTGATATCCAGGATAAAAGAGATGGAGGCCTTGGCAAGCATCAGTGTGTACTCAGAGTCTGCCATGTGTGGGGGGGGAATAATGTGACAAGTAGACATGTGAACATTGACTGAGTGTGAGGTGCATTTGAAGCTACAGCCAGGGCCAAACTATATAAAATTTCTAGAATTGTAATATCAGCAACTGTATTGATCAAAACTCATCTGGAATAGATTACAGAGGCCTAACTAAATATGCAGAAATGGAAGAGACATACATTAATTAACATCATAAAATGGAAACAGACTTCCACATAGTAAGTCATTATCAAAATCGCACACACACATGCTTGAACCTGTGGCCTAGAAATTGTTCTTACCTTTTACAATCAAGATTAGTGATCTACAACTTGACCCACAATTCTTCTTCCAGGTTTTTTCTGGTTAATTGGTGAAAGATAAGAGTCTCACAAAATTTCCTTCCAGATTGCCTTTGAATCGTTATCCCTAGATCTTATCTTTCTGATTAGCTAGGATTACAGCTATGAGCCACCATCATCCAGCCCTCTGGGGGATGTTTAAGTTCAAACTCATAACAAGGTATATCTAGAATGCAATCAAAGTGAGAAGTTGATGAGAAAAATGCCACCCAAAATGGGCAAAATGCTTATACAGACATATATGGGGATATTCAAATTTTAAAATGAGATCAAATTCATTAGGAAAGCAGAAGAAAACACAAGGGGATTTCATATTATTCCTATTAAAATTGTTAAAATTGGATAGATTGGCAATACCAAAGGTCAGATAATATTTGGAACAACTGAAGCTTTCACACATCACTGTTATAAGTATAAATTGGTACAACTCTTTTAGAAAATTTTTTTGCTAAACAAACATATAACCATGCTTAGCCTAAGATACATCCAACGTATCATCCAAGATGAATTTTGCAAGAACTGATGTCCAAACCTGTGATCCCAGCTAAAGAAACAAGAACATCATAATTTATATTTACAGAACACTTATTCATAATAGCTCGACAAAAATTATAAACAACTATTAATTGATTAATGAATACCTTATAATCATTTACTTGAATGTTTTAATAAAATTATAATACACATTAAAACCTGAATGGACTGTGGGAACACACTAAATTTGTATCATATTTTTGACTCCATATATACATAAAGATCCAGAAAACAGGCTCAAAACTGCAGAAATATAACATAGACAAGATGTTATCTACTGGGCGCCAGTGTTGTTGCTCATGCTTGTAATCCTAGCTACTCAGGAGGCTGAGTTCTGAGGATGGCAATAAAAAGCCCACCTGGGCAGGAAAGTCCATGAGACTCATCTCCAGTTAACCACCAGAAAACCTGAAGTGGCACCTGTGGCTCTAGTGGTAGAGCACTTGCCTTGAGCTGAAGAGCTGAGTGACAGCTTTCAGGCCCAGAGTTCAAGCCCCACAACTGACAAAAAACAAACAAATAGAACAAAACAACAACAACAAAAAGATATTGTCTCTGTCTTGGCCACAGAAAGGGAGGAAGGATGATGGTTAACTGGTTAACTTTTTTTTCTTTTCTTTCTTTTTTAGGGGGGAGCCATGAGATAAAAGTTCTAAAATTTACATGGCAATGATGGTTGTACAAACCCGTGCTAAGAAATATTGAATTGTGTATTTTAAGGAAATGAACTGCATGGTACAGAAATTTATGAATAAACTAATTTTAAAAATTATTTGGCCCGTGAAAATCCCCATGTGGGAAGGATCAATAGTGATACCTAAATGTTTTCTTTGTTATCCTGGGTGGACTTTATTGTCAATCCCAGAAATGAGAGCTCAATTAGCAGAGGAATTGCATTAATTAAAATTAGAGCATGTTGGTTTTAAATGCTTATGAAATATTCAAGTAGGCAGATGAATATTCCCATTTAGATCATGAGTTTATGGAAATTTAGTAGTCCTGAGCATATAAATAGAAATTGTAGTCAAGAATTTCTAAATTCCAGGAGGTTCAAAGAAAAAGGTGATAGGACTAGGGAAAGGACTGAACATTAAAGATGTCCAAAATACGTCCAGGTCCAGAAAGATAACTGCAACTGAGAAATAACCTGCTCTCTGTCATTAGTAATTACCACACACACACACACACACACAAACACATAATGTTGTATGTATACAGAATGTATACAGAAATGAATATTTTAGTTCTAAGGAAATTTAGAATATCCACGAAGCAATAGAATGGTATATTTTATACTTACTTACTCAAATGTCTGTAGCAAATACTTTTAATCTTAAGGCAATTTTAAATATGACATATTATATTATGAAATATTTTATGTGCAATTTCCCTTTCTATTGTTTTTATATGTTTTATTGTAAAAATACTGTACAGAGAGATTACAGTTACATGAGCTAGGTAATGAGTACATTTCCCATCAAGCACTTTTGCCTCCTCTTTTGTTTTTCCCCTACAATCCCTTTCCTCCCACCTTCACGCCCTGCCCCAAATCGAAAAGTTTGTTTTTCAATATAGTGTCTTGTACATCTCATTGTTACAATGGGTCAACCTGTACCCCTGTTTAAGCATTTTATTTTTTCCTTTCCTCTCCACCAATTAGAGAAGTGTATTTATATATAAGATGCAGGCCACCAACATCAAATACACTGAAAATAGGGGGAAGAACATACAAAGAAAAAAAAATCCACATGGTACATTATAAACACATAAGGAACAATATCAAGACAGAAAAAAAACACTTTTGTACCTATCTTGGGGTTCATTTCACTTAACATCATCTTATCGGGTCATATGTACATATCTTTTGATATTTTCTGCTTCTCTCACACATATACTAATTATTGCAAATAAGGGAAATCGTGGGACCTATATATTTGGGGCTGGCTTATTTCACTTATATAATTTTTTCCAAGTCTTTCTATTTCCTAACAAATGTGGTGTTGTCATTATTTCTGAAGGAGGCATAGAATTCCATTGTGTGTGAGAGAGAGAGTATGTATATACATATATATATATATATGTATATATATATATGTATATATATATGTATATATATGTATATATATATAATATTTTCTTGATCCATTCATCTACTGAGGGCATCTGGGTTGGTTCCATATCTTAGCTATGGTAAACAATGCTGCAATAAACATAGTTGTGCTGGTAGCTTTAGTGTGGTCTTGTTTGTGATCCTTTGGGTAAATGCACAAAACTGGGATTGCTGGGTCATAGGAGAGCTCTATGTGGAGTCTTTTGAGGAACCTACATACTGCTTTCCAAAAGTGGTTGAACAAGTTTGCACTCCCACCAACAATGCAGTAAGGTTCCCTTCTGTCCACATCCCCTCCAGCATCTGTTGTTATTAGAGTTCTTGATGATAGCCATTCTAACTGGGTATAAGGTCAAATCTAAATGTTGTTTTAATTTCCATTAATTTTATTGCTATAGAGGTTGAGCATTTCTTCATGTGTCTATTGGCCATTCTTATTTCCTTTTCAGAAAGGTTTCTCTCTAAGTCTTTAGCCCACTTATTAATGGATGGTTGTTTTTTGGAGGAGTTGTTGTTGGGGATTTAATTTTTAAAGGTTCATGTATATTTTATATATGAGACCCTTGTCCATTGTATGGCTAGTGAAGATCTTCTCCCAATCGTGTGTTTTCTATTGATATTGCTAGCTATGTCCTTTGCCATGCAGAAGCTCTGTAGCTTCATGCAATCCCATTTTTCCAGCTTTTCTTTGATTTGTTGTGTTTCTGTGTCTCTATTAAGGAAATTTCGACCTGTGCCAAGGAGACCTAGGGTTTATTCTATTCTTTCCAGTAATATTTTTCAGGGTGCCTGCCTTTACTTCGAGTTCTCTGATCCATTTGGAGTAGATTCTGGTGGAGGTTGATATATAAGTACTAAGACTTAGTTTTCTACATGTGAATAACCAATTTGGGCAGCACCATTTAGTGAAGAGGCTGTCTTTCTTCCATTCTAGTTTTTTAGCTACCTTATCAAAGATTAGATGGCTACAGGTCCGTGGGTTCATTTCTGGGTTTTCAATACTATTCCATTAGGTCTTTTCTTCCTTAGGTCTTTTCTTGTGCCAGTACCAAGCTGTTTTGATTACTATGGCTTTGTAGTAGAGTTTGAAATTCGGTATTGGTATTCCTCCAGCACTATTCTTTCTGTTAAGGATTGTTTTTGCTATTCCATATTGTTTTATTGTTCCATATAAATTTTTGGATTGCTTCTATTTCATTAAAGAATGAGGTTGAAATATTGATAGGCATCACATTGAATTTTTAGATAGCCTTGGGAAGTACTGCCATTTTCATGATATTGATCCTTCCAATCCATGAGCATGGGAAGTTTTCCACTTTCTATGTTCTGTTTTGATTTCCTTTTTCAGGTTTTAAAAACCTGAAAAGTTTAAAAGTCTTTATTATAGTGGTCCTTCAATTCTTTGGTTAAGTTAATTCCTAGGTATTTTATTTTTTGTGGGGCTATTATGAATGCAGTTGCTTTCCTGATTTCAGCCATGCTCTTCTTATTGTTAGCATACAGAAAAGCCATTGATCATTTTTTTAATTTTATTTTATTGTAAAGATGCTGTACAGAAGGGTTACAGTTACATGAATAAGGTAGTGAATACAATACTTTTTTATTATTGTGAAAATACCTTATAGAGGGGTTATAATTACATGGGCAAGATAATGAGTACATTTCTTCTCAAGTATTGTTGCCTCCTCCTCCTTTGTTTCTCCCTCCCATCTCCCCCCACCCCCACCAAAGTTGTAAAGTTCGTTTTTGACATAACGACTTGTACATCTCATTGTTGCCATGAGTCCACCTATATCCCTATTTAAACTATTTGTTTTTTCATTTCCCCTCCACAAATTATGCCAACATCAAATACAGTGAAAGCATGCGTTATACCATGGGGGAAGGACATACAAAGCAACAAAGAAATCATCTTATAAATATGTTAGAAACAATTGCATGAAAGAAAAAAGCATTTGAATACTTATCTTGGGGTTCATTTTACCTAACATCAACTTATCTGGCCGTTTCTGCTTTTTGAGGGTTAATTTTGTACCCTGCTACTTTGACAAAGTTTTGAATCAGCTCAAGAAATATGGGAGTGGAATCCATGAAATTCTTTTAATACAAGATCATATCATCTGCAAATAGGAAGATGTTTACTTCAGCTTTCCCTATTTGGCTTCCTTTTATGTTTGCATCTTGTCTTATTTCACTAGCTAGGCATTCTAATAATAAATTGAAGAGAAGTGAAGATAGTGGACATCCTTGTCTCATTCTTGAGTTTAGAGAAAATGGCTTTAGTTTTTTGCCATTCAGTAAAATAATGGCTGTAGGTTTGTCATATTCAGTCTTTATTGTATTGAAGACTATCACATGGATTCCTAGTTTTTCCAGCGCCTTCATCATAAAGGGGTGTTGGATCTAGTCAAATGCTTTTTCTTCATCTATTGAGATAAGCATGTGGTTCTTATCCTTGCAGTTGTGAATGTGTTGAATTATAGTAATTGATTTGCATATGTTGAACCAGCTTTCCATCCCTAGAATGATTCCTGTTTGTTTATGGTGTATGATTTTTTGGATGAATTGTTGAAGTCAAATGGCCAAAATTTTGTTGAGAAGTTTTGCATCCATATTCATCAAAAAATGTTTCTATAGTTCTCTTTCTTTGATGTGTCCCTGCCTGGTTTTGGGATGAGGGTTATGATGGCTTCATAGAAAGAGTTCGGTAGAGAACTTTTTCTTTCTCTTTCAAATTCATTGAAGAGTTGGAGGACTATTGGTTTGATTTCTGCTTTGAAGACCTTGTAGAATTCCACTGTAAATCCATTCTGTTCTGGGCTTTTCTTAGATGGGAGGTCTCTTATTGCTGTTTCTATTTAGATGCTTGATATGGGCCTGTTAAGTTGTTTAAACTCATATTGGTTTAGTTTTGGCATGTCAATATTTGCTAGGAAATCGTCCATTTCTCCCAGATTCCCAATTTTTTTAGCATAAAGGTGTGAGAAGTATTCCCTTATAATGTTCTGAATCTTGGTTGTTTCTGTGATGATTTTTCCATTCTCGTCTCTGAGTTTGTTTATTTGGGTGTGTTCTCTTCTTTTTCTGATAAGATTTGCAAAGGGTCTTTCAATTTTGTTTATTTTTTTTGAAGAACCAACTGTTTTGTTGATTCTTTCTATGGTTTTTTTGGATTCTAATTCGTTTAATTCTGATTTAATTTTAATTATTTCTTTCCATCTTCTGGTTTTGGGTTTATCTTGCTGCTCTTTTTCAAGATGGTTCAGATGTCTCATTAAATTGTTGGTTTCAGATCTCTCTAAGTTGTTGATGTAGGAACTCAGAGCTATGAACTTGCCTCTGAGTACTGCCTTTGCTATGTCTCAGAGGAGCGGGTAAGTTGTGTGTTCATTTTTGTTGAACATCATGAATATTTGAATTTCCTTTCTAATTTCTTCTATGATCACTGGTGGTTCAACACTGTGTTGTCCAGCCTCCATGTGATACAGGACATTTTTGGTGGCTTTTAATGTTGAGTACTAATTTTATTCCCTTGTGGTCTGAGAGATTGCAGGGCATAACTTCAATGTTTCTGAATTTGGACAATTTTGCTTTGTGACTTAAAATGTGGTCTCTTTGGGAAAATGTTCTGCGTGTGGCTGAGAAGAACTGGTATTCTGATGTTCCTGGTGAAATATTCAGTAGATTTCTGTTAAATCTAGTTGAACTATGCAGTTTTTTAGATCTGAGGTATCTCTGTTGAGTTTTTACAGAGTTGATCTATCTAGTGGGGATAGTGGTGTGTTAAAGTCCCCAACAATTAATGTCTTTGAATCTATGTGAGATTTTACAGAAAGTAGTGTTTCTTGGATAAATTTGGATGCTCTGTTGTTTGGTGAATAGATATTTAGAATTGTAATATCATCCTGAAGGAGAGATCCCTTCGTTAGTATGTAGCAATCTTCTTTATCTCTTCTCATTAATTTTAATTTGAAGTGTATTTTATCTGATATTAGAATTTCAAATCTGCCTATTATGGGGGCCGTTTGCTTGGTAAATTTTATTCCAGCCTTTCACTTTCAGAATATGTTTGTTTTTATGGGCAAGGTGTGACTCTTGAACGCAGCAGATAGAAGGATCTTGCTTTTTAATCCAACTAGACAGTCTATGTGGCTTAATTGGAGAGTTTAGTCCATTTATATTGAGAGTTAGGGCTGAGAGATGTTTGGTAGTTCCTGCTATAGTGTCCACCTTCTTGAGGGCTGTGGCAACAGGGTTCTTCCTGTGGTTCTTGGATTCTCAGTTTGGTTGCGTTTTTTACTTTATTTTATTTTATTTTTACTTTATTGTGCTTTTGTTGCTTTTCTATGTTTAAGACATTTTTTTTTGTCTGTTGCGAGGCTTGAACTCTGGGTCTGGGTGCTGTCCCTCAGCTCTTCAGCTCATGTGTAAGACATCTTTAAGTATCTTTTGTAAGTCTGGTTTGGTGGAGATATATTGTTTCAGTTTTTCTTTGCTATGGAAGGAGATTTTAGCTGGGTACAGTATTCTTGGTTGATAGTTGTTTGTCTTTAGAGCATGCCATATATCATTCCAGTCTCTTCTTGCTTTAATTGTCTCTGCTGAGAAATCGGAGGTGATTCTAATTGGTTTCCTTTTATAGGTGATTGATTTTTTCTCCTTGATTCTTTCCTTGGTCTGAATTGACCCTGTGCAGATTGTAATGTGATGGTGGGATGTCTTGTTCTGGTCTGGTCTATTTGGGGTTCTAAAAGCTTCTTGTATCTGAATAGGCCCTTCTTTTTGCATGTTTGGGAAGTTCTCTGCTAGGATCCTATTAAATAAATTTTCTATAACATTAACTTCTGTCTCTAGGTGCTCCTCCACATCCATTATCCTCAGATTAGGCCTTCTGATGGAATCTTCTAAATGTTGAATAGATCTGTCATATTTCTTGTGTTTGTCTTGGATGTTCTATATAATATCTAGGCTGTCTTCAATCTCAGAGATTCAATCTTCTGCATGGTCTATCCTACTGTCAAGCCTTTATACTTTGTTTTATTTTTTTTATTTCTTTCCTTCTAATTGGTTCACTTTGATGGTTTCAAATTATTTGTTGGAGCTTTGTTTTATCACTTGTATAGATTTCTTTACTTCCTTAATTTGTTATTCAGTGTTTATTCTCAATCCCCTTTGTTGATTGGTTATGATTTTATTGGTCTCCCTTTCCTTTTGAGTGGCTCCATTCAGCATTCCCTTTGTGGTCTCCCTGGATTCCTTCAGCTGTCTGTTTATGGATTCCATGGACGCCTCTACTGATCTTTGTCTATTCTCATTTCTCTCATGCAATTCTTGTATTAGTCTTTGACTATTCTCAGCCTGCTCAAACAATCTCTGAATTACTTTTTGGCTATTCTAAACCTTCTCATGCAATACCTATATTAATCTTTGATTAACTTCCTCATGCTTTCGAGATTCATGTAGTAATTTTTGGTTAGGCTCACTATGCTTACAAAGTTCCTGTATTAATCTTTGGTTAGCCTCGTCTTGCTCACTATCATGCTCTCACTAAGTCCTTTGTAGGCTTTCAATATTTTCATTCACCATATTTACCAGTAGTGTTTGTAGAGCTTGATGGGAACCCTTCTCTGGATTATTCATTAACTCTTCTGTCACCTGATTATCATGAATGGGAGTTAAGATACCTGGACTTGCCATTTTTCTTGTGTTTCTCCAACTTGTTCCACACATTTTGTATGAAAGTAACACCAGTTTTGCACTAGAACACTATTTTAATGCAAGCATCAACCAGAGTCCTGCAGTTGCACAGTCAAAATGGCTTCAGATACAATCTAGTTCAATAGATGCAAACTATTCAACATCAAACAACAATGGATTAATAGGCTAAAAACATCAAAGAGGCATTCAGCAGACCAGAATTTAATAGGTTTAGGGCAAATTATTGAGAAAAATAGGATAAGAGGGATGTGGAGAGTTAAAAGGAGAGAGTGAATTTAACCAAGTCTTAATCTCAGAGAGGAAATGGATATAACAGAATGAAAGGAGAGAGATAAACAAAAAAGAAAAAATGAAAAAAGCATTTAAATTTATAAAACAAAACCCTTAGTAATTATGAAAATATAAAGAAATAATACTGATAGAAGTAAAGGAGAGAATGAGGAAAGAAATAAAAAGGAATAGGGATAGAGGTGGATCCATTGCAACAAGGAGATGTACAAGTCGTTATGTGGAAAAACTAATGTTACAACTTTGGTGGAGGGGGAAGGAGGATTGGGAGGGGTGCTGGGGGAGAATGGGAAATGGGAAGGGGAAACAAAGGAGGAGCTACAATGCTTGATAAGAAATGTATTCATTATCTTGCCCATGTAATTGTAACCCCTTTGTACAGTATTTTCACAATAAATTTAAAAAAAAAAGAAAAAGATAAATGAACTTTACAATTTAGGTGGGTGGGGGGGAGTATATTTGTGGAGATGGAAGGGAAGGGATGGTAGGGGGAAAAACAAAGGAGGAGGTAACAATGCTTGACGGATATGTACTCATTACCTTGCTCATGTAACTGTAACCCCTCTGTACAGTATTTTTACAATAAAAAACTTAAAAAAATAAAAATTAAAATGGAATATTTAAAAACTATATAAGTTAAAGAAATAATACTACTATTAAAGAAGTTAAGCCTAAGAGGTTGTGAATTGAGTAATCAATCTTTGAATTAAGAATGTACTCAATAAAGGATAAAGTCTAATCATGGACAACGGGTATATATCTGAGGATGACAATTAAATCACCAAAAGGTTAAAAGAGATTTAACACACACACACAGAGCAAATAAAATTATGAAAGAAAAATAATTAAACAATTAAAAAATAAAAATTAGGTAGAAAAAAAGAGTTCTTTGATTTTTTTTTGGTGGGGGGGGGAGATCTTATATCTCCCCTGGGTCCATAACAAGTCTCTTGGTGGAGTCTCTGGTTTGCTAGTGGTGTCTGGTTTTCTTAAGGCTTGATTTTTTTTTTAATTCAGTTTGTTTGAGCAGACAGAAGAAAGCTAAGCCTTACCCAGGATTTCGTGATCCTCCCCCAAGTGTAGTTCAGTGGGAGAGAGATCTGCTTTGAGTATCACAAAAGAGGGAAATGGCTGTTTCCTCTAGCTTGGGGTTTCTGTGATGATGCTAGGTTCTGGGTAGGGTTGAGGTCTACCAGCAATTGGTAACATTCTCCTGAGGGGCTATCTCCTGAGACACTCACAGAGCCCAGCCTGCAGCCATTCTCAGGATTTATGTTTACTGAGTTTCAATTGTCTTTTATCCCCTCCTGATGTTGGGTGTGCTCCCTAGGCTGCAGTGGGGAGAGGCAGCCTCTAGCTCTGTTTACCCAGTCAAGTCACTCCTTCAGGGGTGATGGTGAGGCTTCTTCTGCCTGGGTGACTTTCCCCTGTGTAGAGTTGAGTCCAGCAGGTCAGGTCAGGTTACTGTAACCTGTTGAATGGTCCTATTGTTTTCTTCCAAGGCCTGAGTCGAGCTAGTAGCTTGCTGGAACTTTGTCAGTATCAAAGATGGTGTTCTTCTTTGGTGGTAGGGGAGGAGCTACCTTCACACAGCTACTCCTTGAGAAGGAATGAGGAGGTCTTGATGGTACTTACGCCAGCCTCTTGGTTTCTGGGCCATCCATGGTCTGGGATCTGAAGGATGAAGATTTCTGCTCCTTGTCAGTTCTTGCTGGTGGTGAGTAGAATGTGCTCACACACCACATCTGAAAACTCTGTCTCAGGCTCTCTCTGTTGATATGGTGGCCTTGGCAGCAGCTGCCACCGTCTCTGCCACAGACACCCACAAGTGCTCAGATCTGTCTCCTTGACCAAGCTGCCTGGATTTTTCCTCTCTGGCCAAACTCTCTGCACTGTATTGGCATATTTGGTCTGATTCTCTAGCCGAGGCCTATTCACTAGAACACTGAAACTGTTTACTATTCGAAACTTGTTTAGCCTTCAGCTTCTCCCCACCATCTTCCTCCAGACTACTCCATTTTTTGTTTACCATTGTATCTCTAGACTGAAGTTTGATGAGTATCTGATTTGTGTGGTGCAATTTGATGCCAACTGGGAAGGAAAGCATGGGTATACATAACTTGGCCAAGACACATGAAAAAGGATGATTTATCATTTGGATAATTCTGTAACAAAACTTTACAATGCCCATGCTGATTGTGTGATGTATTTGTTAATTTCAAGTCAAGACTATTGTTTATCACAGGAGAGATAGATCATTATGGGCACCTATTCCCCTACCATTGTATGCCATCAAGTCACATTTAGTTTTTGTTGGGATATAAAAAGGAAAAGAGAACCTAACAGTTAAAATTTCATTATGCCAAAGAGCACAATGGAAGTATTTTCTTTCACTTGAAAAAAAGAATATGTATGTATGTATGTATGTATGTGTATATATATATATATATATATGTACATATACATATATGTCTAAGAAGGTTTTGTTGCAATGTTGTTATTTCTATGGGCATCTACTTATTGAGTTATGTCATCTAATCAGGGGAATGAATGATAATGGATCTGTTGCCTCAGAGAAACCATCATCGAAAAATGAAAATTACCAACTCAGTACAACCAGCTAATATAAGAAGCAATACTTTGACTTCTATATTTCTTTGATAAATCACTAAATTTTATAGGTTAAATTTTGTTATAATAGAATCAGCAAAAAAATGGAGTTTGTAGAAGTAATGCATTTCTTTCTTTTTTCTTTCTTTTTTGTTTGTTGTGGGGCTTGAACTCTGGGCCTGGGTGCTGTTCCTCAGCTCTTCAGCTCAAGGCTGAAGAGCTTGAGTGACAGTGCCACTTCTAGTTTTCTAGTGGTTTATTGGAGAAAAGTGTTTCAGGGACTTTCCTGCCCAGGCTGGCTTTGAACCATGATCTTCAAATCTCATCCTCCAGAGTAGCTAGAATTACAGGCATGAGCCACTGGCTCCTGACTAGCAATGTATTTCTTATGGCATCAAACTTGGTCCTAAAAATGATGCTCAATTGTTTCTTCATAAGTATTTGCTCTAGAATTAATGTGAGATTGCTCTGTCACAAAATCTTTACTGTGTATTATACCAAATGTTTTAATATGGTCAAAGAGTTCACAGTTCAGTTGGTAAAAGAGGTGACTGGAGCATTCTCTCAATATTCCTTGTTCTTCACACATCAGTAATATTAGTAACATGATACAACATAATTTCGTGCTATGAAAATCAACAGAAGTAACAAAAACGATATAATCTAAGTGCTCATAACGTTCAATTGGTAGATTAAGGGGGCTAATTTTGACCTGTATAATAAGAACAATTATCATCATTACATCCTGAAGATAATAGTTTAATGATATTGCTGCCTTAAATAACAGAACATAATAACATCAACTGAATGGATCAAAATTATTTAAAATATTGACATTTTATTTCCTGTAATGCAAGAGGTGGAATAAGATTTAGTTTTCAGGACACTGCTTTCTCTATCTCTGCCCTTCACTAGTGTCTGTCTGAAAAGCAAGCTGAGGAGGAAGAAAAGGTAGATTCAGTAGTAGCACGTGTCAAAAACAAAAACAAGAAATACAGAGGGAGAAAATCAGAAAGAAGTAATCATTCTCTCAATGTTTGGGATGGACATCCATTTTTAAATAAGTTATTGATAGGGAATAACAAAATGGTGAGGCAAAGGAAAAAAAATGTGAACCAATGCAACAGTGATACCCCCAAGACACTATGTTCAAAATGAAGTTTACATCTTGGGCTGGGGGGATTTTGAGGGGAGGGAAAGTAGGGGAAAAAGAGGGAGGGAATATTAAAGTTGGACAAGCATTGTACTAATTTCCTTACTTATGTAACTGTAACCACTCTGTATATCACCTTTACAATATAAAGAAAATCACCAAAAAGTCAGAAGTGGAGTTGTAGCTCAACTCATAATACATTAGCTTTAAACAAAAATGCTCAGGGTCAGAACCACAGGCTCTAAGTTAAAACTCCAGGTCTGGCATAAAGAAATAAAGTAAAAATTTATTCAAAGAAACCTAATTCTGAAAGTAAATTCATCATCATCTTTTTATTCTTTTTCTTATTTTTGGTAATAAGAGTTAGCATAATTCAGGGATTGGTGGGGAAACTACAATTAATTATTATTTTTATTATCATGAAAAATATAATTTAATTAATAATGGCTTACGCATTTCATTAGTACAAATTTGTAGGTAAGAAAACAAACAGATTTTGTCCAAAATAGCAAGATGGACTTGTCTCTAACTAAGCGTTGTATACATGTTTGGGGACATAATACCAGTCCTGCCAGGCAGGAAGAAGTGAGGTAGGAGAAGGTTGTCTGGAAGTAAGCAGCCTGAACTACAGGCCCAGCTAATGCTCTGCAGTGTGGAACTTCCACATCTATACTAAGAATTCTAAGACACTAGACCAAGACATCTCTAGTTCTCTTTACAGACCAGTGAGACAGCATTGCACAGAATTTACTAAGCATGCAAATTATTGGGGTCATCTCTACACCTGGGAATCACTAAATCCTGAACTCAGTATGGAGCCTACCTGTGTTTCTATAAGCTCCTCAGAGAATTCTGATCACATTCACTGGAGAGAAAAAAAGTCAAGTCTATTTGTCAATATTTTTATCTTTCTAGTTATTACAATTCACACACACACATACACACACACATGTCATTACATTATCTTTGCTTTTGTTCACACTTTCTTAATCATTGCAGTCCAACAGAGCAAAAATTAGAATCATTTATCTCAACCACTGAATCAATTTCTATAAGTAAATATCTAAAATCCATGAATCAATATGATGATATCAGGCAGATAGAGCTAGTGATGTTGACAATAAAAAAAATAAACACAGAAGCATATTAGCTATATCTCAAGTGATCAAAAGTTCCTTGTAATAAATAGTATGGTATTGAGCCACAGTTTATATAGACCATTTCTATAGTTTCTTATAACTTCATGTTTTTAAGTATACATTTTATGCAACATGCCCTGAACCTATTGCTTCTATTTTAAAATGGCCTATATCCAAAATGTATTCAATTACAGAGAAAAGAGTTACTTACTCATTAATTCTCTTTAACAACATTGTGGTTTTCAGTTTTGGAAAAATTCCAGACAAGATGTTCTGAAGAAAGAGGAAAAAATAGTTTAAAAGGGAAGAAGCACAAATTCACTGAGTGCTGGTGGCTCATGTCTGTAATCCTAGCTACTTGGGAGGCTGAGATCTGAGGATCTTAGTTCAAAGCCAGCCTGGGCAGGAAAGTCCATGAACACATTACTTCCAATTAACCACCAGAAAACCAGAAGTGGAGGTGGTAGAGCAAAAGAGCTGAGGGACAGTGCCAAGGTCCTAAATTCAAGCCCCAACCCAGACCAAAGGAAAACAAAACAAAACCCCACAGATTCTGGCCAAGTATAACAAGTATTATTTTTTCTACTCCCCAATGAAACTTGTTAGAAAAAGGTGGAGTAAGTTAATTCCTAGGTATTTTATTTTTTGTGGGGCTATTACAAATGACGATGCTTTCCTAATTTCAGCCACACTTTTCTCATTGTTGCCATACAGAA
>NW_012267273.1:2306257-2339589 GCF_000151885.1 Dipodomys ordii | reverse complement strand
ATAAAAGACCCCGAAGAGCAAAAACGCTCCTCAACGGAAAGAACACTGCTGGAGGAATATCAATACCAAATTTCAAACTCTACTATAAAGCCATAGTAATCAAAAGAGCTTGGTATTGGCATAAGAATAGACCTCAGGACCAATGGATTAGAATTGAAAACCCGAAATGAACCTACTGACCTATAGACATCTAATCTTCGATAAGGGAGCTAAAACAATAGAATGGAAGAAAGACAGCCTCTTCAGTAAATGGTGCTGGCAAAATTGGTTAACTACATGTAGAAAACTAAAGCTAGATCCTTATATATCACCCTGCACCAGAATCAACTCCAAATGGATCAAAGACCTCGAAGTCAAAGCACACACTCTGAAAACATTACAGAATGGAATAGGAGAAACTCTAGATCTCCTTGGCTCAGGCCGAAATTTTCTGAATAGAGACCTGATACTTCTGTGAAAATTCTTTTGGAAAGGACAGTAAGACAGTTGGATTGAAAAAAAAGCATTAAATAGTTTCAAAAAACTTTATTAAAATCATACAAATATTTTTACTTTTGAGTATATTTTGTGTTACAAATATTCCACAATATTTACAGCTATATTTTAGAATGATCACTTCATAGATTCTAATTATCAAGACATTAAATGTCATGAAAAATACATTCATGAAACATCAATATTACATTTTAAGTCATAAAAATTAAGTGGTCTTCATCAATGATATATAGTACACTTTTTCTTATGATGTTCAAAGATATGTGGATTAGCTAGTTAATTGGTTATTTATAAGAGTTTGTGTACAATTCCTAGCAAAATACCTGATACTATTGTAAATCATTATAAAATTTTTAAAATAAAAGACTATTGATACATATATTAAAATATTTGATCAGTATAGATAATAAATGGACACTGTAACTAATGACTTTGAAGTCAATTGTGAGGAGATAATCAGTAACCTAAGGCCATACCCCAGTGGATCATATCTGAAATCCTAGTTTCTCAAGAAGCTGTCTTCTGAAGATGAAGGTTGGAATCCAGAAAGTGAATGAGATCCTTATCTCCAATTAACCACAAAGAACACATAAGTAAAACTGTGGCTTAAATAGTAAAGTGCTAGCCTTGAGCTTAGAAGCTCAGGGACAGCTTGGAGGCCCTAATTTCAAACCCTAAGAGTCACACACACACACATACACACACACACACACACACACTCCAAAAATACTCATCTTTCCATGGATTAGAATCTACAATTGGTACAGAATTGGTTTCTTTTTTTGAGAATTCATTTATTTTTTCTTTTGAAATTTTTTTTCTTGTAAAAATACTGTACAGAGGGGTTATGGTTACATGAACAAGGTAATGAGTACAATTCCTTTTGAGCATTTTTGCCTCCTCCTTTGTTTTTCCCTTACCATCCCTTCCCTTGCACCCCCCCAAAAAAGCCCCCTCCTCCCTCCCCACAACCAAAGTTGTAAAGTTTATTTTCAACATAGTGTCTTGTACATCTCATTGTTATAATGGGTCAACCTGTATCCCAATTTAAGCATTTTTTCCTTCCCCTCCCCAAATTAGAGAAATGTATGTACATGCAAGATGCAGGGCACCAACATCAAATACAGTGAAAACAGTTGTTATACCATGGGGGAGGAACATACAAAGAAACAAAAAGATCACACAGTACATTATAAATATGTTAGAAACATAGCAAGAAATTTAAAAACAAAAAAGTGTCCCTATCTTGGAGGAAGATGGTGGAGGAGAAGCTGGAGGCTAAACAAGCTCTCCCATAGAAAGCAGCATTGATTTCTCCACACTCTAGTCTTAGCCCTATTTTACTCTTTTATATGTGGATTGTGGATCACAATGCCTAGACAACATGCATTTATTTATTTAGATACAAAAGCCTATAAAATAAGAGGTATGCAAAACTCAAGTATACTGTAATTAATTACATATAACTCATGGCAGTTGCTTTTTAAATTAATTTCAAGCAATCTCTTTCTCTCTCTCACTCTCTCTCACACACATACAAAAAACACACAAAGAAATAAACCATTTAAGAGCTTATTGTTGGAGTTTGTACAGGGATGAAAAGGATTTTGAAAAGTTCTGACATACTTTTAAGCTTTTCCTTATTACCCATTTAGGTGTTAGAGATTGTCTCAACAATAGTTTACTGAACTATTGATTGCAACAAATCTGAATATTCATTACAATTATTTAAATAATTCATTTAGTAGTCCAATTAGCATCTGTATTTGGGATATTTTTTTCTGTTAGATGGCATCTGTAAAGTATACCAAGTGGAATTCTTCATTGTTTTTGCATCTTTCTTTTATGATAATGAAAATACCTCATGAAATTGCTAGGCTGTAAAAAGGAATTTGGGATTTTTTTTATTCAGTTATATTCTCAGTAGCCCTCAGTAACTGAAGATATTCTAAAATTGAACATATTGAAGGTCATACTAAAAAACTTCTGTCAGAATTTTTATGGAAAACCATAGTTTTAAGAGAATATGTGATATATATATATATATCCACAAATTATAACTCCGCATATTTTATAGCACTGTATGATTCACCACACTTTTTTTTCCAAGTTATATAACAACTTTAGTAGGTAAAGCATATAAGTATATTGCTACTGTTTTCCTTATGAGATTGCTGCTCAAGTCTTCTTTATGTTAGGCTGGACACACATATCTTGTTCTGTCTCTTTAACACAATTCAGTATTTGTATGAAGTTAATGAAATGGGGTTAATGGTTTCCATGTCCCAATGCAAATAGAAAGGATAAATGTTTAACAAAAATGCCAGGTTGAGACTCAACAAACAGCCATCCACCATCACTTCTTCATTTCCACATTTCCAACACTTCAAAAAACTCTCCTCCTTGTAGTCCCTCTGATACTAACAATAGCATACAAATGGCTAAATAAATTTCTGGTGTAGGGATGAAAATATTCATCAGGTCTTCTACTATTATGATTAATACAAGTTGATTCATGTGGTTATCTATTTTTACCTTGAATTATTGAGACAGGGACCCTGTGGAGTTGAGGTAGAGAGGCCAAAGGACTTCAATAACTCCAAGGGAAAAAGACAAAAAGGGTTTAAAAGCAGCCTCCCCAGGACTATCCAGCATGAAAAATATATAGCTTGCCTGATAGAGGGTAATGGCATGGTTCCAGAATAGAGAAAATTAGGTATCATTATCTAATTTTGCAAATTTTATCACCAAATGATGCTACCTCACTCTAGCAAAGTAAAAACACTAAAATAAATTTAATCTAATTTATTGTTAGGTTATGTCTATTATTGTATATCAACATACAAATTATCCATCCTTCTTAGCCCCAAGCAATACACATTGACAATGTAACAGTGTATAATAGTCAATCTTAACTTGGCTGGGAAGGTGGCTCAGTGGTAGAGTGCTTGCCTTTTGTTCATGAGGCCCTGGGTTCAATTCCTCAGCACATAAGCAGAAAAACTGGAAGTGGTGCTGTGGCTCAAGTGATAGGGTGTTAGCCTTGAGCTGAAAAGCTGAGGGCCAGCACCCAGACCCAGAGTTCAAGCCCACAACTGACAAAACAAAAAACAAAATACAAAAAAATAGGAGCTCAAAGCAGACTGATAGCAGACTCCAGCAACTGAGAGAATACATCCAGCACACCTAATCTTGCCAAGCGCACCTACAGAAATAAACAGGAGCAGTCCAGGCTGCTCGGTCCTTCTAAACACGGGAACTGTCAGTGGTCTACAGCAGACAACTAAGAGAATTGCGTGGGTCAAATTGGCAGCTGGAGGTCGGCCTCTCCCCCAACAAACCTGAGACCAGGTAAAGAGTCTCTCAACCAACCAAGGGCCAAGAATGAGATTCATCAATTGATCCAGAAACCAACCCAGAAACAAGCAAAGATAGCCACCTATTGACCAAAATAGTCAGAATTTCAGTTTAGCCTCTAATAATCCCTGAATCCACATGCAAAAATCACAGAGAAAAATAACAAGGTTTTTTTTCAACACCAAAGATAGCAAGTTACCCCCAACAGCCAGTGGCCACCCAGGGAAGAGCCCCAGTGGAAGCAAAGCAGCAATGGAAAACAAATGCTACATCCAAGAAATGCTGGAGGCAATGACTCAAGAATTAAAGTGAGAAATAGATCAAAAATGTAAAGAACACAGAAATGAAATCTCAATAGAGATATAGGATTTCAAACAAGGGATGCATGCAAAGATAGATGCAGTACACACCTCACTAAGAGGTGAGATTAATACTCTGAGTACCAACATAGAAGCTATAAATGGCTCAATTTCTTCCATGCAAACCACAATGGAAGCCATCGTTAACAGAGTGAAGTAAATGGAAATAAGAATATCACATACGGAAGACAAAATGCAGCAATTGGGAAAAAAGTCACAGATATGGAAAAATCACTTAAATTGTGCCAAAGGGCAATCCAAGAGAAAGCAGACAGTGCCAACAAATTTAACCTTTACATAATTGTAGTGGACAAAGGCGAGGAATATCAAAGCAAGGGAATGTAACACCTATTCAGTAAGATTATCAATGAAAATTTCCCCCATCTTAAAAGAGAACATCTTATCTACATAACAGAAACATATAGAACACCTAACAAAAATGATCACAGTAGAAACACTTCTAGGCACATTATAGTAAAAATGATTGATCTGAATAATAAAGAAACAATCTTGCATGCAGCAAAGACAAAGAAGGATCTATGCTACAATGGAAAACAAACAAACAAACTCAGAATCACTGCAGATCTCTCCACACAGATACTGAATGCAAGAAAGGCCTGGAAAAGTACAACCTGAGCCCTAGAACCAATAACTGCTAGCCCAGACTGATATACCCAGTAAAGCTAGCATTCACATTTGATGGAAAAACTAAAATTTTGAATAGTAAAGAAAAACTAAATGAGCTCTTCCTTTTGCCAGCCGCGTGGAGTGCCAACCTTGCCTGGTCCCAGCAGGTCTACTGAAAAAACCTACTCCTTACCTGAAAAAAAAAAGAAAAACTAAATGAATTCATAAACAATAAGCCAACATTACAAAGAATACTAAGAGGGGGAACATAACCTGAAGAAAGCAATTAAGAACATAGATCCTCATCAGACAGGCATCACTAGAAGTCCAATTTAGTAAGCACAGGAGGAAAGGAGAGACGAAAAACTTAGGAAAACAGGAAACTGACAGGAAAGAATGCATCTCTTTATAATAACCATAAATATTAACGGACTCAATTCACCAATCAAAAGAGAAAAAACTGCAGATTGGATCATAAAACAAGACCTATCCATTTGTTGCTTTCAGGAGACCCACCTCATAGAAAAACATAAAAAGAAACTCATTGTGAAGGTTGGAGAAAGATCTACCAGGCAAATGACCCAGTAAGAAAGCAAGAGTAGCTATCCTTATATCTGACAAAATAAACCTTTCATTAAAATCTATACAAAAAGACAAGGAAGGATATTACATATTAATACAGGGAACAATCCAAGAAGAGGCTATTACCATTATCAACTTATATTCCCCAAATATTGGAGCACCCAAATACGTTAAGCAAATAGTTTCTTATTTACAGAATAAAATAGATCCAAATACTGTAATACTAGGAAACTTTAATACCCCACTCTCACCAAAGGACAGGTCTACCAGCCAGAGGATTGGCAAAAAAAGCTATGGAATTAAATGAGGCCATATCTCAAGCAGTACGAATAGACATTTACTGAGTTTTTTACCCTATAAAGACACAGTATATGTTCTTCTCAGCAGCTCATGGAATTTTCTCCAAAATAGACTAAATCATAGATCATACAAGGAATTTAAACAAATACAAGGAGAATGACATAATCTGCTGTATCCTATCTGTGACCACAATGGAATCAAGTTAGTTCTAAATAACAAAGCATACTGTAGAAATTACTCAAATACATGGAAATTGAACAGCACATTTCTAAGCAACATCTAGGTAACAGAAGAAATTAAAGAAGACATTTAAATAGTTTCTACAATTCAATGATAATGAAAAATATCATAAAGAAACCTGTGGGACACATCAAAACTAGTCCTAAGGGACAAATTTATCACTCTCAGTGCCCACATCAAGAAAATAGAGAAAGACCAAGTAAATAATCTCATGTTGCAATTAAAACTGCTAGAAAAACGTGAAAAAAATGGAAACTAGTTACCAGACAGAATCACATAATTAAATTAAGAGCTGAAATTAACCAGCTGGAGACTAAGAAAATTATAAATAAAAATAATGAAATAAAAGGCTGTTTTTTGAAAAAATAAATAAAATTATTGACCTTTTGCAAGATTAATTTTAAAAACAAGAGGAGTAACCCAAATTAACAAGATGAGGGATGCCACAGGAAAAAACACAAGAAATACCCAAGACATCCAAACAGCTAGAAAGAACTATTTCCAGAATCTATACTCTCTAAAGAAGAAAACCTAACAGAAATGGACACATTTTTAGAGAAATACACATTGCCCAAACTGTGCAAAGAAGAAATAAATCAATTAAATAAGCCAATATCTTACAATGAGATGCAGGAAGCAATCAGAAATCTTCCAACAAGGAAAAGCCCAGGACCAGATGGATTCACTACAAAATTCTATAAGACCTTTAAAGAGGAACCAACACCCATATTCCTCAGACTCCGTGAAATAGAAAAAGAGGGAGCTATCCCAAACTCATTCTATGATGCCAATATCACACTTGTCCCAAATGAGGCAAAAAAAACAATTTAAAAAAAGAGAACTACAGACCAATCTCCTTGATGAACACATACGCAAAGATCCTTAACAAAATTCTAGCCAACCTATACCAAAAAAAAAAAAATCATACATCATGACCAAGTAGGCTTCATCCCAGTAATGCAGGGATAGTTAAACATATGTAAGTCAATAAATGTAATCCATCAAATCAACAGATCCAAGGTCAAGAACCACATGATTATCTTCATTGATTCAGAAAAGGATTTTGATAAGATACAGCATTCATTCATGTTAAAAGCTCTGGAAAAAATAGGAATAGAAGGAACATTCCTTAAAACAATAAAAGCCATATATGACAGACCAACAGCCAATATTAACTTAATGGGGAAAAACTACAACCAATTCTCCTAAAATCAGGAACAAAGCAAGGATGCCCGCTTTCTCCACTCCTCTTCAATATAGTCCTGGAATCCTTAGCCAGAGTGATAAGGTAAGAAAAAGACACTAAAGGAATCCTCATAGAGAATGAAGAAGTTAAACTATCCCTTTTCGCAGATGACATGATACTATACCTCCATGATCCCAAAAACTGCACCCCCAAACTCTTAGAACTTATAAACCACTTCAGCAATGTAGTAGGTTACAAAATCAACACAAAAAATCAGTTGCCTTTCTGTACACCAACAATGTATAAGCAGGAAGGGAAATCAAGGAAACAGCCCCATTCCAAATACCCCCCCCAATAAAATATTTAGATAATATAATAAAAAATAAAAAAAAATAAAATATCTAACCAAAGGTGTAAAAGAACTATGTAATGAAAACTATAAAAACTTAAGGAAAGAAATTACAGAGGACACCAAGAAATGGAAAGATCTTCCATGTTCTTGGATAGGCAGACAATATAGTGAGAATGGCCTTATTGCCAAAATTAATATACAAATGCAACAAATCCAAATGTCATATGTTACTGAGATACAGACAACAGTCCAAAAATTCTTATGGAACAAGAAAAGACCTAGAACAGCCAAAACAATTTTAGTAACAAAAGACAACATGGGAGGAAATCTCGAGCCGGACTTTAAACTCTACTAAAGAACCATAATAACAAAGAGAGCCTGGTACTGTCACAAAAACAGACCTGAACACCAATGGAATAGAAGATCCAGAAATAAAACCACGTGCCTACAGTCAGCTGATATTTGACAAAGGTGTCAAAGACATACTGTGGAATTAGCACAGCCTCTTCAACTACTAGTGCTGGGAAAACTGGGCGGCCAAAGGCCACATGCAGAAAAGGAAGAATAGACCTCAGCCTGTCACCATGCACTAACATCAACTCAAAATAGATTAAAGACCTTAACATCAAACCTGAATCTCTGAAACTACTGAAGACAGAATAGGAGAGACACTTGAACTTATTGGCACAGGTAGGAACATCCTGAGCAGAGTCCCAGGGTCACAACAAATTGGAGAGAGACTCAACCAATGGGACTACATTAAAATAAAAGTTTCCGCATAGCTAAAGATATAGCAACCAAACTAGAAAGACAGCCAACTAACTGGGAAAAAATATTTACCAGCAATATATAAGACAAGTGTTTAATATCCAGTATATACAAGGAACTCAAGAAACTAATCCCTCCCAAACCCAACAAACCAATTGCTAAATGGGCAAGGGAGCTAAAGAGAGACTTCTCAGAAGAAGAGATAAAAATGGCAAACAAACACATGAAAAAATGTTCACCATCCCTGGTTTAAAGGAAATGCAAATAAAGACAACACTGAGATACCACCTTACCCCAATCAAAATGGCCCACATCCTAAATTCAGCCAACAACAAATGCTGGAGGAGATGTCCAGAAAGACGAACCCTATTACACTGCTGGCGGGAATGTATGCTAATATAACCACTTTTGAAAGCAGTCTGGAGGTACCTCAGAAAGCTAAATATAGACCTCCCCTATGACTCAACCATACCACTTCTAGGCATCTATCCTGAACAACATGAACTAGCATACAAGGACACATGCACCTCCATGTTTATTGCAAAACTGTTCACAATAGCCAAGATATGGAAAAAACTCAGATGTCCCACTACAGATGTATGGATCCAAAAACTGTAGTACCTATATACAATGGAATCTTATACAGCCCTTAGAAAGGACAAAATAATGGCATTCACAGGGAAATGGATGGAACTAGAAGAAATCATGTTGAGTGATATAAGCCAAGAGCAAAGAGGCAAACAGCACATGGTCTCCCTGATAAGTGGATGTTAAATCCAAAAGGTAAGCTGATTCAATGAAGTAAACAGGACTTGAGAAACAGAGGACTTCCACTCATCTGGTTGAATCATTACTAAATGACTCCATGCTGCTGATCACATATATGGTATATATGGGCACATCGGAGGGAAACTAAGAGGAGAACACAAAACTAGAGGGAAACAGGGGAAAATATACAACAGTGGGGCCCATCAGCTGTACTGGGTACTGATCAAAACGAACCAAGCAACTCACTGGCAGTGATGGGTGGAGGGAATGAATGGGAAAGAGGGAACAGCTGACACTGTGCAAAAGGAAAGGAATGTACATATCACCCAATGTGGAAAAAATAACTGTACAATCAAAGCCCATAGAACTCATAACCTTCATATACCATGATAGACAATTTGCCCCATGAAGGTTAGAATATGTTTGTGACTTTAACTAAGCATCACTATCCCACAAAACTGTGAAATAATTATATAATGAATTAATCACAATAAAAATTTGCAAAAAAAAGAGAAATGTACTCATTATCTGAAAAAGTAAAAGTAGTTGCCTAAAGTGGTGGGGTGAAGAACTGAAGGGAAAGTGTTCTGTCTTTGTGTCTAATTTCCTGAGAACTTTTTACAATCCTTTTTAAAATTTGATTCTATTGTCAAGGTGATATACAGAGATATTACAGTTATATACATAAACTGAGTACATTTTTTTCTCAGACATTGTTACCCCCTCTCTCATTTTTCTCCCATTTTCCCTTCCCCCAAACATCCTTCCACAAGTTTTCTTGTGAGTATCACTGTCACATTGATTCACCCTTTGTCCTTTTTCTCATCATTTTTGTTTTGTTGTTTTCCTTCCCTAATATTATACATGTTTTATATGTACAGGTACTTACACACACACACACACACACACACACACACACACACACACACACAGTGTTTTATTACCTCTCTTTTACATTCATGCCATTCCATAAGGTTTCATCAAAAGCAATTTACTTAAAAAATACTCAGAAACACCATTAAGTCAGTTTATCAATTATTAGTTTTTAACTGTGAATGGTTATACAGTAATTGAGAAATAATTGCAGTTTAATCCATTGAACATAATTATGAACATTGAGGGGAATATACAGTTTTGCTATACTACAGCATAACCACGTCTGATTAGATATATCTTTATATTTTTATTTTTTCCTTGCTTTTATATTATTTTTCTTTTTTAATGCATTTTCAATGTAGTTTATTTTATTGTAAAGGTGATGTACAGAAGGGTTACAGTTACATAAGTAAGGTGATGAATGCATTTCTTATCAAACATTGTTACTGCCTCCCTCATTCTCTACCACTTTCTCTTCCCCAACTCCCTTCTCCATCAAGTTGTAAAGTTCATTTCCAGCATATTGTCTTGTGAGTATTGCTGTTGCATTGGTTCACACTTTGACCTTTGTCCCACCATTTTACTATTCCCCTTCCCTTCCCCAAATCAGATATACATAAGTACAAGACACAGGGTAACCCCCACCACCAAAAAACACCAAAAACAAAAGCAAAAACACAAAAAAACAAAACAAAATGAAAAACCAACAAGAAAAATACCAACAGTAACAACAGAGGATAAACCAAAGGGGTGGAGAGGTGGGGGGCAAAGGGAAAAAGAAATAACTTCTCACAGTACATAAAAACACCTTTTTTCCATATCTTAGACTTCATTTTGATTAGCATCATTTTACATGGTCATATGCACATACCTATTGAGATATTTTGAGCTGCAGCTAGGACTATCCTAAACATATACTATTTATTACACATGAGTAAAACCATGGAGCCTCTGTTTCTTTGGGCCTGGCTTAGTTCACCTAATATGATTTTTCCAAGTCTTTCCATTTCCTTATTCTTTATGATGGAAGCATAGAATTCCATTATGTTCAATGTTAGTTTTCTTACTGTATCTTCATTAGTTAGAGTCAAGTTGAAAACAAATCAGTATATGGTTTGTTGACTTAATAGTTTCAAAATAAATCTGTAAAACAGAGGTGTTCATGACAATCTTCCTTCCAATTCAGGAGGTCAAAACCTTCATAAATAGCCCAGGCAAGAAAAATCTTTGAAATGTCATCTCAAATCAAAATCCAGAAAAGGCCAGGATAGTGATATAGCTCGAGAGGTTGAGCAAGTGCAGTCTTGAGTTGAAAATCCATGCTAAAAGTGCAAGCATTTCTTCATAATTTCATGAGTAGTAAAGCATGCTTTGTTTGTGTGTGTGTGTGTGTGTGTGTGTGTGTGTGTGTGTGTGAATGAGAGAGAGCAATAGAAAAGTCACGAAGTGACCAATTGCCTGCGATAATTTGCAAGTTTTCTTAATTATGAGTTATTTCCCATGAAAAATGTTCTCACTAGTGTAAACAAAACACAGAAGCAACATTTGGTTAGATTTTCATTGAACAGAATGGAAATTCATGCTGTCAATTGTTGGTTTATTCAATGTATAACTATATATGCAGATATATTTAATTAGTTTATTTTATCATTATTATAAAGCCAGGAATATGAGTCAGGAATTAGTACATTTCTATTCATAGAGTTTCAGTTCCCTCATTCTCTGTTTCTCCCAGTACCTCCCTCTCAATATGTATTTGCTGAATTCCTAGTGGGTCACAGGAATTTAGCATGGTTTCTTGCTTGCAGTTAACTTTTATCATATAAAAAATGTTTCATGCTTGATTTATTCCATACAAAATAATTGTGTCTTGGTTTTGAGTAAACTCATTGAGTGAGTGAAAATTCATGCTTACAGAGTAGTTGAAAATATTCATAATAATCTGGTAGAACACACAGGCAGAAAATTAAGAGATTTTATCAATCATAAAAATTCAGCCCAGTTGAAAGATTACAGGCAACAGATACACTACCATATGTCATAACAGTGTATATGAAGTGGCCACTATGTCTACAATTTTTTAACAATACTAGTCATTAGAGAATACAAAATAAAACTTCTATGTATCCATCAAAGCTTGAAATTTAAAAATAAAACCTGCAAAACTATGATGCTTATTGGTGAGTGGCATCATTTGACTGCTGAAAAATTAGACATCCAGTCAATTTATCCTAAAATGACTGCTCTTGTCTCTGTCTTCTCCCCAATCCCTTTTTTATTTTTAAAAATTTATTTTATATTATTTATGTGGTACCTAGCAATTTAACCCAGGGTCTCATGCATGCTAGCAAGGACTCTACCACTAGTTCACATTCCCAGTCCCTTTCCCCCAACTCTAAACAAGCTTCTAGGTCCGTGTTGGTTACCAGTGTTTTCCCTGATTATCACTAGAGAAAGATCTTGTCTAGAATTTCCCCAGATCTACAGTGTTGTTGTTGTTCACCACCAACTATTTTAGTACATGATAGATAGTACACCCCTATAATCCTTCCCCTAAGATGGAGACAAAGACACCGGAGGTAATCAATTAATTTTGCTTAGCTCTAGGTAGAAGACACAAATAGAAGAACCAATCTTCCACCTCCTAAACTACATCAGTGTCCACCCGCATTGCAATTCTGTGTCATGCTTTGGTATCCAAATAATCTTAGTGTGGGAATAATCAAAACCCATGCTGGGATGCCTGCTGTTGAGGTAGAGTTGTGGATTTGACTTGTTGCAACAAGGTACCACCTGGGATGGAAGGATAATAGGCTGAGACTCAGAGTTTCCAGCAGACATTGAATCTGTTCCAGAGTTTTCCTCTTCAGGAAGGTCTGTGGTTTAGATGCATTTAGGTTCTTGCCAGTATGAAGGTCAGAGATGAGTGACAAACATTGTGCTAGCCCCACCAAATTCAGATTTCTTCCACATTTTGCTTCTAAAGGTTACAGTAGTATTAGTGGTGGTAGTTTCTTAGTTACCAAACTGGGATACAGTTACATGTTTCAGAGTTTCACCTAGGCCTGGTCATTGCTGGTAGTGAGGCAGATAGAAGCATGAGTGCATTTCACCAAGGTAAAGTTCTCTTCTTGGTGCCATGGCATGTCTAGAGGTTCTGTCCATCAATACTGATGTGGATAAAAGTGCTGCCTGAGTTTGGAAGACTTGACTTAGAAACAAGTTCTTTGGACACCAACTAATGCTTTCTTGGGTAGCACATGAGAGACCACAGCCACCATGATTCACCTAACCTTGAGGAAGGAAATGTCTCAAATCCATTCCAAGGCTTGTAATGATGCAGGTAAAAGATCTCACTCCTCCATTTGATTCCAGGATACATGGAGGGGCTCTATCTGTGAACTGTAAGGTGGACACAGGGGAATTTGGTTTCTGCCTAGTGCTGGTTATCATTCCTGTGTGCAAGACACTGAGTTTCAAGGCTAAGTTTTGTACTAGATTTCTATCCTATTCCAAGCAGTGATGAGACCCCTCTCTGCCACCAAAGACTGCTAGAGTGATGGCACAACTGTTTCTTCACTGCTTGGCCAACACAGGTTCAGTGGCTTAGTACACTATTGTTTGTCTGGGGGATAGGGATAGTGGGGTTTCACCTGTTACATTCCTGTTTCAAGAAAGAAATTTAGACATCCTTATGCCTCCCTCTCCTAGGTAGCAGCCATCTATCTGCTGCTGCTAGGATTCAGAGGAAGGGCTGCTTCCCAACTTTTCCTTTCTATCATTATTCATTGCACTTTTTATTATACTGAAAGCAGGCACTATTCTCTCTAGCATGGCTTCCTTAGCTCTTGTGAAGGAAGTGTATGTAGCATATAAATACCTGTTCACTTAATGGGTCTGTCATTATTTAACTTGTGCAGCTTTCATTTCACTCCAATTGTAATTCTTGACTTCTAATTTCCAATAAATACAGACTCTATAGTCAGAGATCTGAAATAGCTCAAACCTCAAAGAGAAATATTCCCCTGTAGACGAAGTAAACAAGTATCCCTCTCTTTTCTATTCAACAATATTTTGAAAAGAAATATCACTAAATTCCACAAATGATTACAAATTGCTTTATTTTGTATGCAAAGTGCATAAAATCATTATGAATAATAATGGAAGCTCTCTTAAAGAAATATACTTTGAAATGAGTTTCCAATGATCTAGTTTTCAGACTTGTTTTGTTCTAACGTGTTATTCCTCAATATCACATAGTAAGGTTTATGCTCATTTCAACTTGTGCCAACTTAAAAAAATACACCTTTTGTTTATGTTCTCCATCTAAAATGTTGAAAAGAAAATAATTACAGTTTAAGCTTACTACAAATTGTCTCCTCTCCTTTTCACTCATTGATATTTCAAACCTGAATAAAAATGAATAGTCATTTTCACCTGTAGTTTGAGTTCCAAGAAGTGAGTTCAAGCTTTTTCCTCAGCTCCTGTCATTTGTAAGAACATGAGTATCTTTAAGCTTTTCTAGTTATTATAAGTTATTACATTACTTATATACAATCATTTCTTATAATTGCTGCAAATTTAATAACTGCTTCTTTCAAATTTTCAGTATCATATTATGAAAAAGTCATTTGATTAAATGGACAAAAGTTGAACATTGAAAAAAAACCCTTTAGACCTCAAGTATTTCTGTAATTTTTAACAGAGGCTTTGAACTCACATGCATTTTCTTATTTTACTCCACCATAAACATATGCATTGGGATTCTATGTCTCCATCAGAAAGAATGATACCACCCCATTTTTTTAGGAAATGGAAAGACTTAGAAAAAATTATGTTAAATGAAGTAAGCCAGGCCCAAAGGTCTAATGGTCTAATGGTTTCTCTTATTTGTGATAACTAATGTATGATTCAGACAAGCAGAAAAGGTCAAAAGCTATAAACATATGACATATAAGATGATGCTAAGCAAAATATACCCCCAAGATAGGGGTTATTTTTGTTGCTGTTATTTGTAATGTACTTATAAGGTACTATGCATTTTTTGTTTCTTTTGTATATTCTTCCCCCATGGTATACCTCCTGTTTTCACTGTATTTGATTCCGGTGCTCTGCATCTTGTATAGATATTTTTCTAACTTGGGGAGGGGAAGGGAACTAACAAAATTCTGAAACAAGGGTATAGGTTGACCCATTGTTAACAATAAGAAAGTATGTTGAAAATGAACTTTACAACTTGTGGGGGGTGGAGGAGGTGGGACCGGGAGTGATAGTAGGGGAAAAACAAAGGAGGGGGTAACAATGCTTCGTAGAAAATGAACTCATTACCTTGCTCATATAACTGTAACCCCTCTGTACAGTATTTTTACAATAAAATATATATTAAAAAGATGAACTTGCAATTATAATGATGTTGATACTATATAATGATACAAATTTATAGAAGAGGAACCTATATAGTATACATGAAATTATATAAATATACATTTTCAAATATATATATATATCATCACAAACAAAACTGAAGACATTTACAATGTTCCAATATTATAGTGTTTTATATATAATATATACACATATTCTATATATTTCTATGACTAATAGAAGTAAAGAAATTTCTTAAGAAAACAACTTTATTTCAAATTTTCATTTTCTCATTCTATAGTTTTTTGTTTTTTTCTCTAGGGTTTCTTATACAATAAGGGAAAATAACTATTTATGAATATAAATGCCTCTATTTAATTTAGCCGTAGTCCTTGGGCAACAGTCCTGAAAGTTAATAAACCTGAATTTTGTCACAAGGTAAGTGAAAGTAATTTAACAGTCAAGACCTTGTCATAGAGAATAGATTTCTTGGAGCTTTCTCAGCTGGTAAGCTTGTCACTGGTAAAAGGCAATTCAGAGACCAAATGGAAAAGACATTCTTTAAACTACTGAAGGAATAAGTTAAACACTGTAAGCAATGCAAAACTACTGTATAAAACTACAGTTTTTATTTGGTATCACCCGTAGTAATGTGTGAATTCCAGTAGACTTCAAATTATAAGACAGAAATTGAAATTTACATTATTCCTTTTCTAGCTGAATTTGTGGAAATGACCATCAGTTTTTTCCCCTCATTTTAACAATGAAAAAATTGGAAGTTATGAAAACACATTTGGATGTTTTCATATAGTACTAAAGCGATATACAAATTCCTACTAATTTATCCATTAGAAATTTAAAATGCATTATCAAGTATTTATTTTATTTTATTAATGTTATAAATCTACCCATAAAATAATTTGTCATATATAGCACAAAACTGAGAAATATAAGGGCAGGGATGGGTCAAAGGGGCAGGAGATGGGAAAAGATTTTGAAGTGATGACATAGTTCAAGATGCATTGTACATATAAACTCCTTTGTTAAATGGCAAAAATTTCAATATACAACCTAAATTTAAGATAGTAAGGGAAGGAGTGGGTTGGGAGGAGTGGGTGGAAACACTGAAATGGATGACATTGATCAGGATGTACTATACTGGTAAACTGTTTTGGTGAATGGAAACTCCTTTGTACAACTACTTAAAGACTATATATATGTTTTTGTTTCTGTATTTGGTCAGTCGTGGGCTTGAATTCTGGGCCTGTAATCTGTCCTTCAGCCCTTCAGCTCAAGGCTAGTGCTCTACCACAGCACCACTTCTGGTTTTCTGAGTGGTTTATTGGAGATAACAGTCTCACAGACTTTCCTGCCTGGGCTGGCTTTGAAGTGAGATCCTCAGATCTCACCTCCTGAGTAGGTAGGAGTGAGCCCCTGAGCCCAGCTAGAAATGGTATTTGTGAATTATAGGTAGCAATTTTATGAGAAAATAACTTTTTCTCCAATTTCTTTCTTCCTGATTGGCTGGATTGTGGATACCACAAGGTAGAAGAGAAAGATAAAGCTAAGTAGATTCCATAAAGAGATTCCTTATTGAGCTTCTAAAAGGATAACTGCTGGGATTTCATAATGAGGTTCTAAAAGGATTCCATAATGAGATTCTAAAATGACTCCACAATAATATTCCATAATGAAACAGTAAAAGGATTCCATAATGGTATTCCACAGTTATACTTTAATTTTTATTGTTAATGTAAAGTACAGTTATATAAGTTCTGACATTTGCTCTATTTTTCTGCATCTCATAATTCCTCCTATTAAAATACTAGTTATCAGCTTCTGATTCTGAGTTTATTGTTTCATCTAATTATTCTAATAAATTAAATATATTTTGTCATTCAAATAAAATAAAATATTCACATAAATATATTTATATATTCAGATTTCTCCTGTATTTTGAAAAAATATTTCAAAAATATACATAAATCTATATAAAGATCTACCATTTAAAATATTCATTTTAATTCTTTGAATACATCCTATTGTTCTTAAATATTTTAATGTCTTCATTAAATTAGGGAATAGTTTAAGATTTCCTGTTGTTTACCATATCATATTATGACTTCTTAAGGTGAAATAGTAAATAATTTTTGAATAACCCAGACACTTCTAAAAAGTAAACTATAAAACAACTTTATCTGCATTAATTTCACTAATGTGGTCAACCACTGACATCTATTGGCAGAAATGAGAAGGCAAAGTGTGGTTAACTTAAAAGCAATTTTGGTGGTTTTTTTTTTTTTTTTCTTTCTAATTGCTATACTTTGAATTTTCCTTTTATTTTAAATTTTGTGTTCGACTATAGTTTTAATGAAACTAACCTTAGCAAATATATAATATTCTTCACTCTTAGAAAAAGAGTAAATGAGAAGGCATGTTACATTTTCAAGCATTACAGACCACAGTGATCTTCAATCCTTTGTGCACATTTGTGGACTTTCATTTCATTTCATTATATATTTATTTATATACTTACTTATTACTCATGAATAGTGCCATTGCTGATACCTGAATGGGCTTCATGCTCTCACTTCTTTATCCACTCATAGTGTTCTCCTTCCTGTCCATGCCTCTAGTCCCAGCTTTTTTGATTAATTGTACATACATAGGTCTCAAGGACTTTTCTCTTCCCTGAGACTCTCAGTACACAGATTCTGGAGTAGCTAAAATGCTATGATCAACAGGTACCTTGCTGCATTCTTATTATCACACCTTCTTCCTCTCCATTCTTTTCCTTCCAAGTATAAATTCTTGGACTTTCATTCAAGGACACTTCTGACTACTCCCCTGTACTATATTATAACAGTTAAAAGCAAGCATGTTTTCCTCAGGTGCTAGTATACCATCAAACTTTTGGGTATAACATCTTTCATTCACATGTCGCTGGTATTTTGAAACTGTCTCTACATTCTATAAGCAGTGTTTGGTTCTATGATACAAATGTAAACAACCTATACAGAACTCAGTATTGATGGAATTTGTGAGAATATAGAACAAAATCTATATGATATGCTGAAGTGTAATAACTGCTACCACATGTTATAAACAAAGTGCAGCTGCAGAAAAGTGGAACAAATGATAATTAGAGCTGGAACTTCAGTGAGTCAGCCACGTTAAACCTGCTGCTCAGGTAAGACTGGGCATTTGGGTGAGTCAGGAGAAATAATATGCAAACGAGTGGCTGTGAAAGGAATATTTAGAAAGTACTAAAAAGAAGTACAAATTTGACAAGAAAGGAAATAGTGACAAATAGAACAATGGGATTGAAACAGAGTGAATACATGTGGTGTAATGGGAATTAATATCAGAATGTGATTGGGGACAAATTATGGAGGGAGGTTTTGCTTTATATGTGACTTAAAGGTGATGTGGGAGGGGATGAGCAGTCAGGAGAGGTGGCTTACATTTTGAAAAGAACTGCCACGGAAAAAGACCATGAGTATGATGGCTGAGTCAAGGAGACCACTCAGAGGCATCAGTGTTAATCCAAGGGAGAGAGGGTTTGCATTGGAATCCTTCTAATAGGAATGGAGATGGCCAGTAGGGTATATTTTGAAAGTGGAATTGGCATATTTGGTAACTGGACAGAAGGAATATGTGAGAGTAAATAAATAACTAAAAGACAAGTCAATAAACAAATTCAACATCTTTCTCCCTCTAGAAGAACCAGGATAAAATAAAACTCTACAAAGTTTTCATTTGCACTTGCAAATATTCAGTAGATTGGTTAATCAACATTTTAAATTCAAGCAAATTGAATTCTTTCTTTCAAAATGTCTCTATAGCCATTATAATTACAAGTGAAAAATCTATTGTTATCTATCCAAGTATATTTCAGACATACTACAAAACATATGATATCTACGTATTACCACTAATAATACTGAATTATTTCTCTTATGCACTCCGTGAATCAATTTCTAAAGCTTCTTCCTCCAGTCTTAGGGCACTCATTATTAGATTCTTATTCTCTATAGCTGTAAAACTCAAATGGAGAATACTGCTTGAGTAAAAATTCAGTATGGTAGTCCAATTAGTCATAATATCAATATCGTATCTAGACCACTTTATTTAAGGGCAAAGACACATTCAATGGCAACATATGTCATCATTGCTTATAATACAAATACTTGATGCATTTCAAAGGCACCCTGTTGATGACATTACCTGATATTACTCTTAGTATCACTTATGAGATATGGCTATGGCATTATCAACCTCAAATGTGCCTTTCTGGCACATTCTTCTACTTGCATTTTTCCTACTCTGTTTATACACCTAAATTCATTTATCACCTCTTTTCCAAACTACTAATGTATTTGTTATATGCAGACATTTTTGGAGTAATTCTAAAAGATTTCTATTCTTCCAAACATGAGGCTAACATCGACATTTATTGAAATCTTATTTTAGTGGTGGTGTGATTTGAACTCAGGGACTTTAGTATTTTAGACAGACAAGCACAATACCCCTGAGCTACATCTTAACTTTTTCACTACCTACATCAATTTTACTTTTACTTTTATGATAGTACAGCCTTAGATGTTCATCTCAAATTCACTTTTTGGTTCTCTGACTACTATTTTATTTAAATTGTATAGGCTTACATTATGCAATTATAAGTGATTATCTTAGAAATAATAGTCTTTAGCTATAGAAGTTTGGGTGTGTATGTGTGTGTGTGAGAGAGAGAGAGACAGAGAGAGAGAGACAGAGAGAGAGAAATGTGTGTTCATCTAAGGAGCTTTACAATGTTTTTCTGATATTTTTTTCTGCTTATTTCTGACTTTCAATTTTCAATACCCTTTGCTTCTCACTGGATTGTGAATGTGCCCTTTACCTCTGCCTGAAAATCTTTCAACCTTCACCATTCATTCTCAGAATCAGCAATACGTTATGTTTTTATAGAACCTTTCTCTCAGGGAACAGAGAGTGCTTCATATATATGACCACATTCATCCTTAAAATTTCTCTCACAACACCCATATCCTGGACTAAACTATGCCTCTACCACAACCTTCATCCCTATCTTTAGTTCTGCCTTCCTTGACTGCTTTCCCTATAAACTCCATAAATCACAGTTCACAATCCTGCATCTATAGACAATATGCATAACTCTATCATTCCAGTGACCTTTCTTTCTAACCTCTTCTGAGAATTGATTCTATTTCTAAACTTTACCAGTCTCCCTGGTAGCCATTAGCTTGTGATGGCTGAGCTACTTTTCTCTGTTAATTCCCTACTTCAGAGTAGTAAAATAATCCAACTCTATCATATCCTATTCTTTAACTAATATTTGTTATAAATTATATTGTAAATCTTTTACAGTAATAGAATTTTTATTATTAGATTTGTATTATAATAATTGTAAAAAAGGATATCAATCAACATATCAGCTTATGAGTACAAAGAAAAAAATTATTTGAACTGGACCGGTGGCTCACACCTGTAATCCTAGCTACTCAGGAGGCTGAGATCTGAGGATCGCGGTTCAAAGCCAGACAGGGCAGGAAAGTCCATGAAACTTTTATGTCCAATAAACCACTAGAAAACCAGAAGTGGCGCTGTGGCTCAAGTGCTCGCCTTGATCGCAAGGACAGCGTCCAAGCCCAGAGTTCAAACCCCATGACCGACAAATTTACTTGTATGTTTATATTGAATTTAGCATTAAAAATGTTCCTTCTCTAATGGTATTACCTGTATTGGTTAACATTTATTATAGATTAATCAATGTGGAAATTGATCAAGTTGTTTATTTCTTTGCTCCTATTACAAGCCTAAGTCCCCAGTCTTACTTTCTATATATTAGAGACAGATATGTCTTTATATCAAGAGTTATATAAAGAGTTAAAGAACTGATTCAGGGAACTCCATGGGAAGAAGCTGAACTCTAATGTGGACTGCAGTAGCCAAAGAATACATACCATATTATTCTGTCTTTACTCCAAGCAGTAATACTAGATTGAATGCTTTAAGAAGTGTTACATCGAGCACAGAATTCATCAACTCTCTTTAAAGAAGATATGTATCTGGGGGCTTAATTTTTGTTTGAAATATTTCTGAAAAGTAGTCTAAAATATGGCTAAGAAGACAGTATTATCAGTATTCACATATAGAGAGCTTTCTTCCTAGATTTAAAATTGTCTTTATATGTCAGACTTAAGATAAGTAGTTACTTTCAGTAATATTAAATGAAAGTTACCTCATTAGAGAGAACTTAAGAAGGAAAAGCATTTTAAAGAACAGAGTGTATGTTTCCCATTTTTTCCCTTAAGCTGAGCTCTGACAGACCCATTTTGCTTTGTTTTAAATTTCCAAGCAGTGCAGGCATTAGAGATGACATCTCTTTAACAGCTTATATCTTATGGTGTAAGTAGGATTCAGATGACATGCAGGTTTCTTCCTCTGCCACCATTTTAAGTACATTTCTCCAATAATGTTTTATCCTGAAAAACATGAAATGAAATAAAAATAAACTACCAGGGTTTGACAATTTCCCTTCATGGTCCATTTGAATTGGTCAAGATGTTATTTATGCATTAGAAGTTATTTTTGATTAGCTGAAATCATAAGATGATAGTGCATAGCTTTTAAGCATTTTAGCTGTCCGTCACATAAGCTTTCAGGCATTGGAAGGCTGTAAGGCATGCAGATGTAAAACAAAAGATAAATTTCCTATGCAAACATTTATACTATATAAAAGCTATGCAAATAATTCCTTCAGTAAAAAAAAATAATGGTTTGACTTTTCTTCCCTTCAATTTGAGCTCTATGGTCAGCACAAGATTGCAAAGTAAAGATTTACATATTTTTTGACTGAAATGTACTTTACATATTATATGGTAAGTGCTTTCACACTGTGAAGGTTTCAAGACACATACGGGTACTAGAACAGTAGAGAAAGGAATACAGACTCAGGGTAATGATTGGATTTGATTCATTTCAACTTGACAATAATAGCGTCAAGAACTTTTAAAGTAAAACTAACTGAAATCTGAATATTTTGAGTATGGAATGGGTTCAACCATGTTCAGATATTAAATCTGACCTAAAAAATAATGTGGTTATATGAGGACAGTGTATAAAAGAAATATATATATATATGTATATATATATATATATATGACAGGCAGCATGTTAATATAGAAAAGTTACTACTCAGAAAAGCATCATCAAAAAGAAGCAAAGATTCTCCTAGCCAGCAAGCTCAAGAGAGCAAGAAGAAAACTGGTATCACCTGCATTACACTGCTGTGAGTATAGAAAATGTAAACTTTGTTCTATAACTGAACTTGCTATAACGAGTAAAATGATGGCATTTAAAGATAAAAAATGTCAAATATTAGATCCTATTCATCAAACTTGGCAAGTTTTGAATCACAAAAAACTTCACTAAGCTATTCTTTTGGTAACATTTGTGCAAAATAATATATTGTCACAGATTATCAGAGAACTGACATTCTGTCAGATAGTCTGTTTCAAATTTTTAAAAGAGGGAGAAAAAAAGATAAACTAAAACACTGAGACACCACAGGAGGGGAAAAAGAGACCAGCTAGGGGAGCACAGAACACATAGAATTTTAGAACTAAAAGAAATATAAAATACCATTGATATTTTTACTACCCTTAAAATATTAAATTACGATGAATAATGAAGAATCTTAATTGAGGGCACACTTAGTAGGTGGTCAATAACCAGACTCTAAAATAATTAATAAGTAAAAGAAATATTAGAAAGATGATAAAGGGACTAGATAGCATGTTTAATATGAAATTATTCTTTATATCTACATTACATATGGTTCAAATGTCTTAGAACTTGAGAGAATAAAAATTATACTTTAAAATTGTATAATAATGTAAAGTTATAGTAAAAGAAATATTTCCACTGTCCTTCCAATTTGATTCTTTAAATAGCTTTGAAAATTGCACCTTCTTATTACCAGCTTAAATAAAATTATAACTCTTATGAAATCTTAAGTTCTTTAAGAATAGTATATATGTTTTAAATTTACAATCTAGTATGGTTTTGGTAGTCAACTTATGAGCTCTCAGCTCAAGGAAAAGTGAGTTCACTTTGTTTGTGCCTAGAACACATGTATGCACAATTACATGTTAATAATTTTTATCATGCTATAAAATTTATGATACATGATGATGGCAGTTGTTTTCCTTTATCCTCATCTATGTCATAGTCTTAAATACTGCAATCTGTACAGAATAACTGCTTTTTCAAGAAATGTATCTACTCTTATTAAACAATGTTAAAGAGACTGTATTATCAATAAAAACCTATTCCTTAAACTTATAAATGTCAAATATCCCTTCGGGGTTCCTAAGGAGACACCACAATTTTCCATTTGATTTGAAAATAAATCAAGCAGCCAGAGAGTTCTCAAAGTAACACTATTAATTACTTCTGCTAATTGCCTCTGATTTGCAAAAGGACATCATGGGATCTCACCCCATAAGTCCAATTTTAAATTTCCACCTCCTTCAGGGGTGCACTCTGACCCTGCAAGAGCAACAAAAGCTGTCAGGAAATTTCCATCCAATTCAAGTCTGTACTATGGTTCTTCAGTAAATTTGTCTCTCCCAAGACTTGTCTTCTAATAGAAACACAGGGGAAAATGGTATATATGTTTAATAATGAGATACTCTAGGGTCAAATATAGTTTACTTCCTAATTGGGCTATTTTAAGTTTTTCTTGAACATTGGCCTTATATAACATCATGACATAATCAATACAAAGATCTACTGGCTATTTTCACATAGGAGTAAACAGAAGTAGGCAATAATATTTGTGCTAATCATGATACCATCTGTAAAAACCAAGAACAGAATGAGGGCAGAGTTCACAGAACTATAAGGAGGACACCAATCTTTTTGTTAACATGAGACTAGAATTTGATGACATTGATTAAGCCTTAAAAATTTTTGCTTTTGAAAAGAATCAATTATTCAGTTCATATATAAAGCAATGTAATACATGAAATATATATCCTCTACTTTTGTTCTCATAGATTATTCAAAAATAAGAGCATTAGTTTTTCAGAAGAGTTGGCACAATCCTGGTCTAAGGCTGTGTTTTCAAGTTAACCAAACTGTGCAAAAATACCAGATAATCTAATAAAATCATCTTTATCTTACTGTATTTAATAAACAATTCCTTTAAATTAACTATGGTTTAGTAAGAAGGGGTAATTTTTGATGATGACCATTATTAAGAAAATTTGCACTGATAGCAGTTAGTGGTTATATTTATGCACTATTTCTCTGATTTCTTTTACTATATAATAAGTATCAAAGTAAATAATTGGTTATGAAAATCTACTACAGTGTATAACATAAAGTAAATATTTAATAACTATTGGCTATCTTTCTGCTTCAATTTCGATCAGAGACATACAAAGAAGAATTTGCCTCCTTTCATCTCATATTATGTGGCTAATTATAAGACTACTGAACTTTAGATTCACATTTCAGTCATCCAGTATTCTGACTAAGGAAAATGAAATGTTCTGGATTGAAACTGGGTTGAAATATCTTTTGGTTACGGCCATTTGGAATGTCATATAAAAGAGTAGTTCAATAAGTTGAGTATCATGCTTGAAGGAGCCAGGAGTTAGGCTAGGGCGGGGCAGGGTGGGGCAGGGTTGAAAGAACACTGTCTGACTTTGAATCACAGCTCTGTCACCATGATAAGCTCATTCAACCCCTCATGCCCTTTCCTCCTCTATGAAGTGGTGAGAAATGTGATAGAAAGAATGATGTTCAGTTAACATTTACCTGTGGCTGCTGGAGGTGAAAGCATCTGGGTCCAGGGATAATATAATGAGTGATCCCAATGAAGTGTTGTATTTCAACACTTCAAAGTAAAAAGAATTACAGCAACAGGAAGTAATAATTTAGCAAAGCAAGATGCATGTTGAAAGGTATTCAGACACAGCATGAAGTACAGAACATGATGGTATATATTTAAATTAAAATAAATGGCTATAAAATAGCAGAAATATAAAGCATAAGAGACGTTTCATATTTTAATAGTTGCATGAGAAGTTCAGAATTATAACATCCAGAGTACAAACTCAGGCAATGAAAAGTTACAGGAAGCTTCATGAGAGACAATAGATTACATGAGCACTCAATGCTTGCCTGGTAAGAAGATGATTCCATCTAAACAAGTCTAACAATAATAATAGGCTAAGGCCTTTTTGGAATGTGACATTTTTGATATCCTGTATTATTAATTAGATTTTCCACTGTCTCATTAGCAGTTTCACTAAGCAATGAGAATAGAAAATAGCCCACCGTAGATTGAATAATGTTGAAATATCATAAAGAAAATAACATAAGATGAATCAGTATTGATATAAATTACTTGCAACATTGGAAAGGGAACAAGGAACCTGTAGGGAATGATATTTCTTAGAGGAAAGGGTGCAGAAAATGTAATGGAGGGAAAAAATTGATTTGAATACACTATTTACATTTATGGTGATGTAGCAGTGATGCATCCCCAAATAATGGATATAAACCCATTGAAAGGTGAGAAGGATCAGAGCACATTTAAAATTAGCTACATGACTAACTATTGAAAAATTGACTTGACTATAAATTAATCAACTATATTTTTAAGTTTGTCCAGCAAAAAAGATTATAAAGTGTAATTATAGTGCTTAAGGATTTATAAAGATTTTATTTTTCATGTCATTTATAAAGGCTACACTTATTATATTTTCATAGCATAGATTATTCAGCAGATAATATTATCGTGAGTCCATGTCTTTAAATCAGATAATTAAATGCCTATTTTCAAAAGGAATTCACATATCAATGAAGAAAATCCTAATATTTAAATTCTGAAACAAAAGCCTCATCTTTAAAATGTGTATAGTAATAACTTCATAAAATTAAGCTGATATTCACAATGAAATTATCTTCTTAGATTTAGATTTCTATTCATCTCTATTTACCCATTGAATGCTTCTTTAGAAGATGAGAGGACAATATACCGTGATTTTCCAAGATTAGTAAACCCTTTAAAACTGTCCATCAACTAATGAAACCACCAGTTTAATTACTTTCCTTATTCTTGAGAATACAAAATGATCTCATTTATAACTAGTGTTATGACAAACACCTAATACATTTATAATGGTTTGACATTAGGGCTGAATTTTCATTGTAAATAGAGAAAAGTTTTACAACCTGGGGATTTCCTAATACCCAGGCATGTTGATGAAGTACAATTCATATAAAATCACCTGGATACTTGCTTTTTTCTAATTGTAACTTTAGGTACTAAACACTAAACAAGTAAATGAGAAATGTATTGACTTTTTGTAAGAACTCTCATATCTGTATTGATTTATTTTATGTCTTTCTGTTTGCTTATATAAATTATCTGTACAACCATACATTATATGAAAATTACAACTTAAAAGATATACAAAATAGATGCATAAAGAGTATAAGTCAGAATACTCTCTAATGAATCTTATATATGCAAACACTGTTTGCATATAACAACTCTGATCTGAAGGTAATTTACTTTAGCGATATGTTCTTCATGTTCAGTACTTGCAAAATTCATTGTTTCACATTATTTCAAAATGTGAAGGATGGTTTAAAAGTCAAAACCACAAACATCCACTTAGGTACACACCAGCACATTTCAGAAAGTAAATCATTTACATAGTTCATTTGAGGAGGGAATTTAATGAGGATTTTTTTCCTATAATGTTCTCAGGAAATTAAAAGAGGTGTAGCTAATGCAATATCCTGTATCACAGGAGAAACAACTGAACCCTCAGGGTCCTGTGGCAATGTCTTAGCCAGGAAGTTATTTTTGACCCTGTTCAAACCTGAACATATCCATTTAAATACAGAAGCATGATATTCAAATGCCTAAGTTTGCTTATAAACTTTGTATCAGCAAAAAAAAAGAAATATCTCTATCAAGCCAAAGCAATAATAAAACAAATTACTCCACAATTCAAAATATCTATTCCCATTCCCAGACCAATAGTCTCTTCAAATTCCACACGTTGAATCTCTTAGCAAGGAATTAGCAAATCTGTGCATCTACTCAATTGCACATGTTATTAATTTCCTCAATTATTCCATTATGGTAAGCTTGAATTAAAAACAAATAGATTTTATCCTCTGTTTACATTTTTTCTCAAACATAACTAAAATATTTGTTTCTAATGATTCATTTTATTTATTTTTAATTTTTATTTATTTTTTATTGTGAATATACTGTACAGAGGGGTTACAATTACATGGGCAAGATAATGAGTACATTTCTTATCAAGCATTGTAGCCTCCTCCTTTGTTTCCCCTTCCCATCCCTTCCCAGCCTCCCCCTGCCCTCCCACCCATTCCTCCCCCCCCCACCAAAGTTGTAAAGTTCCTTTTCCATATGACAACTTGTACTTCTCATTATTTCAACGGGTCCACCTGTATCCTTATTTAAACGACTTGTTTTTCCCCTATGATTCATTTTATCTAATGATTCTCACATTTTACATATATAGAAAATAATGTCAAGTGCTTTCAGGTTTCTCAGGGCCCCACACCAGAACACATATCTCAGTATCCCTAAATTTCACTACTTATTTTCCTATGTATTTATCTTTCTAAAAAGTGTCTTAACATTTTTAAAAACTAAAAGTGAGTGGCTTTGTGAAAAGAAGTGATATTTCAGTGTGCATTGTCATTCTTGATTGAATCTAAAATCAGTAGTTGGTGGGAAAACAGGCAGAATATGAATACTCTCGTGTTAGATGACAGCAGTGTGTCACTGTTGTTGCTTAACTTTGACCAACATACCAAGTTAGTACAAAATGTGAAGAGAAGTACATCGTTGACGGTTCTTTTGGAATTCAGTATTATCTTTGTAACTAATCTGAAAACATAACCAGTTAAGAGAGGGACACAAGTGGTTTTTTTCTTTCTTGCTATTATTTCTAACATAGTTGTAAGGTGATTTTTTTGTTTCTTTGTATGTCCCTCCCCCATGGTAAAAGCCCTGTTTTCACTGTTTTTAATGTTGGTATAATTTGGGCAGGGGAAGGGAAAAAACAAATTGTTTAAATAGGGATACAGGTGGATCCATTGCAACAATGAGATGTATAAGACGTTATGTAGAAAAACGAACTTTACAACTCTGGTGGGGGTGGCGGGGTTGTAGTTGTGGAGATGGGAGGGCAGGGATGGTAGGGGAAAATCAAAGGAGGAGGCAACAATGCTTGACAAGAAATGTACTCATTACCTTGCTCATGTCATTGTAACTCCTCTGTACGTTATTTTCACAATAAAAAAACTCATTTAAAAAAGTGAAGTAGTCTTTTAAAAAAACGTATCAGTACACATAAAGAGAAGAAAGGTGAAAAATTCCAGATATAACAATATATGAAAATGGAACCTGGAAAATTGAGGAGACAAATGGGGTTGGGAGAGAGGGGGAGAGTTACAAAAGATGTATATCTCTTTGTACCACTACTTAAAGATAATTATGTTAAGAGGAAGGGAAAATAGTTATGCCTATGAAAAGGGAAGTTTGTTGGGAAGAACCAGCCATTCTGCTTTACCTCCCAGAGGAGCTACTCTTTCCTCCTTTGCATATAGGCTGACCTTGGCAATGAAGGAAATTGTATTACTTTGCATGCCATCTGGTCAGGCAATGACACAGTCACAGATTTGCTTTTCAGAAAGACAACCATAGTTGAATTATGGGGGTGTGGCTTTCAGTGTGCAAGAGAGGATAACCTAAGCTAAACCGTTAAGAAACTGTGCACTACTGTTGGGCAGAAGCTGCAGACCACAAGGGAAGGAAAAAGAAGGTGAAAAGAATATCACATGTAGGTTATGGGCAGGGTGATGGATGAATATTTTTCTTAGGTCTCTGTGGAGAATAGGAAAACTGACTGTCCAGATTATAGAAAGAGCCATTTGGACAGTGAACACAGAGGATGAGCAATTGGAAATGAACCATTTGTGGACATTTTGAGTAGTAGTGTATGGGTAAGATGAGGAAGAAGAGGATATGGCTTACAAATGAAAAGGGAACACTAAGCAAAATTAAAGTAGTATGGAAGTTACCCAGACATTTACTAATACCAAATGAAAGCATAGATCAGAAGAGAAAATGATCATTTTCCAACTTATAAAAGCATACAATCAAGGGAAGGGGTAACAAGTTTGACAAGAAATGTACTTATTCCCTCATGTACATAAGTCTAACCCTTCTGTACGTCACTGTGACAATTAAAAAAAAGCATATAATACACAGGTTATTCATCCTGCTATTTATCAGAAAAATACAGCATTAAGCTAAGGACTAAGAAAAATACTGGTTGGAAATAATGTTTTTTAAACTAAGTTTGACATATGTAAATGTCTACATTATGCTCTACTGTTTAACAATAAGGCATGCTACAATTGATAAAGAAAAGCAATTTTACAGCTAAATTCAGAGAGAAACAATACACACATAAAAACTTTTCACAGACGTATGTATATTTCTCTGTAGTTATAAAGTGTGAAATGAAACATAGGGGATTTTCTTTTTGATTCAGTTTCATGAGTTCCAAAATCAACTACTTCTACAATTCCATTTTGGTTAAAAAAGGTATTGAACCCCTAGGCAGATGACAAATTGTGTAAGATACACAAGTAATTTTTGTCATTTGGAGAGTTTTAATTCAGTTTGATTATGGGCAGTTATCTAGATATAATGTTTACTTGGCTGAGGTCTGTGTGTGAAAGAAATCTATTTCATAGAAGGGTAAGGCTTTAGCATGTGTACCTAACAGATTTCATTTGCACTAGTTGTAAAATTGAACTGAGAATCAGAGACATGATTTACTGTTCCCTTAGGAATACTGCTTCACCTCAACATGAACTGCACATTGGTAAAATAGACATAATAAATGCATTATTATATTGCATTTAGAAATATGTTCATAAAAATGAAAATATTTAACTATGTACACTTAATATCCCCACCCAGATAATTTTGATTCTATTTCTATGTATTAAATATTACATTCTTTTCCAACTTTAACATTGAAAAATGTACTATATGCATCTTGCCAATGATGAGACTACACAAACTATCTCATTCAAAGAAATATCTTTGCTACAAGGCTATCACTTAGGAGCTGAATATCAATAATTGGAAAGTAGTATGTGTAAAAATAAGCAGGTAAGGTGAGACATTTAGAAATGAATGAACATTTGGTGAAGGCCAGAAGTATACATCTTACTTTTTACCTGCTTTTAACATAACTCATCTCTGAGAATGAAGTTGAGCTATCCTTAATACATCATTCTTCAAATTTTGAAGGATCTCATTATAAGAAATTTTCTTTGACTAAATTGAAATAGAGATTCCATACAGAGAATGTACATATTTTCACATTGTTTATCCAAAATTAACAATATTCTCTATGGCAGGTTGTTGTTGAAAGGCTTATTACATATTAGAGATGAAAGATGGATCTTCTATTAAAATCTTCTTTTGAAAATTAATACTCAAAGCCATGAATCCTACAAACATTATAGCTTGCATACAAAGAATAAGGAATGATATTCCCTATGTTTATTCACAAATCAGGATAGTCTTTGTGAGTAATTCCCAGGCAGGAATTGAAAATATATTGCATTTTTGATGTAATGAATCTAATCTTAAGATATTTTAAATGGGGCCAGGCACCAGTGGCTGGTGCCTGTAATCCTAGCTACTCAGGAGCCTGCGATCTTAGGATCATGATTCAAAGACAGCTTGGACAGGAAAGTCTATGAGACTCTTATCTCCAGTTAACCACCAGAAAACTGGACATGTGGCTCAAAGTGCTAGAGCACCATCCTTTAGTAAAAATGCTCAGACACAATACCAGGCCTGAGTTCAAACCCTACAACTGACCCACCAAGAATATTTTAAATGATTATGAGATAAATAACAGTGTTATATCCAACACTATTGAACTTGATTGAGCAAAATAAAGGTTAAAGGAGATTTCCATAAATTGTTTAAAATCATGTGTGCCAATTTTAACATAATAGCTTACTAGTTTTGTAATTAAGCGAAAGAATATTCATACCTGAGAAATTATAGAAAACAATATTTAATTCAACGTTATTGAAATGACTTTGAAGTGGTATAGGACATGATTGCATTTATTGGAAAATAAAAGGTAGGCATTAGTGTATCATGCATGTTATCTTACATACTCAGAAGGCAGTTATCAGGGGATCACGTTTGGAAGCCAGCCAGACTGTAAAATTGTGAGGTTTCAACTCCAATATAGCAAGTGAAGTTAGGCTGGAGTTGTGGCTCAAATAGTAGAGTGGCAACTGAGCAAACAGGTCTAACCTGTTTTGATGGTTCACTCATATCACCTAATCAACAAAAAAGACAATAAGTCTGGCTTTTCTTTCATGAGAATAAATCAAGTAAATGTAAATAGAAATTGAAATTTTATTCCATTCTCCCTCCCTCCCTCTCTCTCTCTCTCTCTATATATATATATAGATATAGATAGAGGTATAGATAGAGATATCTATCTATCTATCTATATCTATATCTATATATTTATAGATATCTATATCCATATATATAGATATATCTATCTATACCTCTATCTATATCTATATTTTTTTTCTGTGACAGCTCTGAGTTTGAACTCAGGGCTTGGGTGCTGACCATGACTATTTTTTGCTCAATGCTACCAAATACCACTGGAGTCACAGCTCTACTTTTGGCTTTTTGGTGATTAATTGGAGAAGAATCTCATTGACCTTACTGCTCAGGCTGGCCTTAAACAGCAAATCCAAAATCTCAGCCTTCTTTGTAACTACGATTATAAGGCATGAGCCACCATCACCTGGCAATACATTGATTTTTGCCTTTTAAAAATGTCATACAATGATAACATCCTATTGAAATCAACATTACTTTCATATGCACAGTATTTTTAAAAACAATATTTGTCTTCAGCAATGTAAATTCTATGTAAATTACTTAGCTATGTAAATTTTAGACAGAAATGATGTAAACCCATTCATGAGAGAGGAAAATCTCAATATACTAGTGTATATATCTGGAGAATCTCAACATGGTAGGGAGTGAAGTCGGAGGAACACGCCTAAAGACTTGGCATGCAGTGCCTTCCTATGCTCCTTGGTCCTGCTTTACAGTACAATATAAAATGGTAGAACCAACTTGGTATTCTGATGATATAGCTGGCAGCCATTTCATTCAAAGTATTGGGAATTACATTTCATATAAACCTTTCAATGAATATCAAGAAACCGATAAATTGTTCAACTTTAAAACTCTGGTGTCTTCAGAAGCTGTTAAGAGCTAGCCACATACAAGTGTTGCCATATTAACAAGAGATCTGAGCATAAAAGAGAAGAGACATAGCATGTGAATGAATAGTGTTAGGAAAATGAAAGCAGGTCGATTATACCATAGCCAAAATATAGAAACTCAAGAAAGCAAAACACACACACACTCACACACACACATAGAGTGACTAAAAAAAAGAAGTGTGCTATTTTAAATATTACATTTTTTAAGTGGAAAGAGACATTAATTAATGTGGGAATTTGTTTTTAATATGTTTTTATTGTAAAAATACTGTACAGAGGGGTCACAGTTACATGAGCAAGGTAATGAATACATTTCCTAGCAAGCATTATTACCTCCTCCTTTGTTTTTCTCCTACCATCCCTTCCATCCCACCTCCACAACTACAGTCCCCCACATCCCCCCACCCCCGCCTAAAATGTAAAGCTCGTTTTTTTGTTTTATTGTGAACATACAGTACAAAGGGGTTACAATTACATGAGCAAGGTAATGAGTACATTTCTTTTTTTTTAATTTAATTTTAATTGTGAACATACTGTACAGAGGGGTTACAATTACATGGGCAGGATAATGCGTACATTTCTTACCAAGCATTGCAGCCTCCTCCTTTGTTTA
>NW_012267273.1:2259076-2304002 GCF_000151885.1 Dipodomys ordii | reverse complement strand
TTCCGGCTGTTTTCTTTTTGCTTATGTGGTGCTGAGGAATTGAACCCAGGGCCTCAGGCATGCAAGGCAAGCACTCTACCACTGAGCCACCTTCCCAGCCCCAGAATTCTTTTTTTAATAACAGATACTTTCTCACTAGGCAAATATAAATTTCAATGATCTGTTATATTTTGCCTTGAACAGACAGTAACCTCATTTAACTACAGAATTAATACTGGACCTTTATAAATTGTACTTCTCACATCCTTACAATGGGATTAACCAGATCTCTTGTGCAATGCAGCTACATTTCTGATTTTACAATGGCGATGTCTGAAAAGGACAAATTTGGACAGCTTTACAAATGTATATCCTTGTTACTATTAAGAGATAAAAGGTATAAATGGACACTATAGGTTTCTAAAGAAAAAAAACTGATTTTTACAAAAGAAAAAAGACATTCTCATGTAAGGAATATTTGTGTCAGAGAAATCGATGGATTAAAGAAATTTAGTAGATTCTATTAAGGAGACATGTTCCTCAAATGAAATATATCACATAATAAGTGCAAAATTATAGCCAAGATATTTTGTCTTAATCTTCTTGCCTGAAGTATAATAGAAATGAGAAATGGAGGTCAGTATAACTAAATCTCTATATACAGAATATATATATATATATATTGTATTTTGAGCAGGATTGATTATAAACGCTTATTTATTTAAACAGAAGTATTATAATTCAAAGATAAATCCTACCTGTAGACAGGTTCACTGTAAGTTAAAATCATGTTGCCATGAGGGAGCATTCTAGCTCTTGAGAAAGAAAGAATATGACTTTTTATTTTATTCTGTTGAATTAAATGTTTGCATCTTATAATGTTTTGAGTACAATGTGTCAACCAGTATTATCGTCATGTATGTAATGTGTTAAGGTCTGAGGAGGATTAAAGCTGAATAGAATTTAATCCTCACAGCCTAAGAAATCTCAAAGGAGAAGTAAGACATTGTGGCATATTATAAGTACACAAATTTGAATGCATTCAAGTGTCCTGAAGATGTTAGAGTTCAGAGATCAGAGCTCACTTTCACCTCTGGAGATGAGAGGCAAGAAACCCTGCAGGATAAACACTGATAAATGGGTAGACTTTAGAAATTCACACAATAAGTAAATACTGGGGTATTTTAATGTAAAGAACAAATGTTAAGAAAATTATAGAATTAAAGTTAACTGTGGATAAAAAACATTTTCCTAAAGTATAAACTGCTTTGAAGAATTTGAGGTGGGGCAATATGTTTTGGGAGATAATCTGGAAAATCAGATCAGAAGCAAATTGTGGAAGATTCTGGGAGTCATAAATAGTTTACAGACAATTTGCTGAATAGAAGAGACAAACAAGGTTGCAAGATACAAGATAATGTGATCATCTTCAAATAGCTATTGTGCAGATGATCATCTAAAATAATATTGTTTGAAATCAGCTCTAAGAAAATGAGACAAGAGACTTTTTATTTGACATTGTGCTTGTTTTGGTTTTCTTTTCCTTTTGTCGGGTTCATTAGTTTATTTGTATTTGGGAGAATACAAGATACATAAAGGATGGAACAAGGATGAACAAATACAACAGAGGTGCTCACTAGACTCTATGTGGGAAATGAACTAGATAGGAGGGAAAAACATTGAGAAAGTGATGGAAAAGGAAACATGGCTAAAATAGAACTGTACTCATTACCAGATTCATGTAAGTTGCTAACCCTCTGTGTAACAACCCTACAAAAACAATTTTTTAATTATGTGATCAAATCTGTGTTCAGTAAGACTGGATTTAACTTAGTAGAAAGAGAACATCAGTTAAGGTAGAAATATAGACTAGGCTGATTTTGATAGGCTTGTGGGGGGGTAGAGACATATGTGAAAATGGAAGTTTTGTATGAGCATCTGGAAGAATAGGTACAGCAAAAAAAAGAAGGGGACAGGAAGAAGAAGGATAAGGATGAGGATTTGGAAAATAGAAGAAAGTGAAAAGAAATTAAATAAGAGGGAGAGGATGAGGAGGATTTGGGTGAAGAAGGAGGAATTGGGGAAGGAGGAAGAAAGAAGGAAGAGAGAATGAAGTTAAAAAATAAACTAACTTTTAGATAAGTTAGGTTTGGTGAGTTGAAGGTTAAATAAGTCTTCAATGGTTGAGAATCGTCAGGCCCATTCTGATAATTATTTGAGTAACTATGACATGAGAGATTGAATTCATGCTTACATAGTATGTGTTAGCAGCATTTAGGGCTAACATGACTAACATGATGGAGCCCATCAACCATTGAGTGAGTAGGAGATTCGCATTCTGGTATAGCTGGGCCTGTGTTTAGCAGTGCAAATTGGCCATAATGTACTGCGTCTTTTGTTCATGGGTCAAAAGGCTATCAGTGATATGGTTGAAAAAAATTCTATGTTTTCATATGTGGATGCATATAATTTAACTGATTGTTAAAATATTTAGCACATGTAACATTTATAATCTTAATAAGTGGCATAGAGGAAATAAGTTAAAAGCACAAGCCATGTGAATTGCTACACACTTTAACCATGACACTTAGGAGTTCAGGCCAGAAAACAGTGAACTGGTAGCTACATTGGAATATAACAGGTTTGAGGTCACCTTGAGCTTCATAGCAAACCTGTCTCAAAAACCAAAATTTAAAAAAGACAAAATTAATAGAGATTTTTTGATAAGATAATAAAACTATAAAAAACTATAAAGTATATTAGAGATACAATAATAAAATAAGTAATACTATATTCTAATATATGGACTATTTTAAATAGTTTTCAGATTTGGATGCAAAAGTCTCTGATTTTTTTTAATAAAAGTAGTGGGAACATATTAGCAATATAGTTGTCTATATTCCCTGAAGACAACTTTAAAATAATAGTAAGGGAATGAATACAACATATATTCACAATAATGAAGATATCTAGAGAAGTGTCTTAAATTTTAAAAAAGAATCCTTTCAACAATCACTTCATGCAAATAAAGTATGATACATGGAGAGTGATGTATAGCTCAGCCTAAGGCTTCAATGCCACTAGAAGAAAGAGCAAATATAAAAATAAAAGTGGGGGGCTGGGAAGGTGGCTCAGTGGTAGACCGCTTGCCTTGCATGCATGAGGCCCTGGGTTCCATTCCTCAGCACCACATATGCAGAAAAAAAAAGCCAGAAGTGGCACTGTGGCTCAAGTGGTAGAGCACTAGCCTTGAGGTGAAGAGCTGAGGGACAGCTCCCAGGCCCAGAGTATAGGCCCACGACTGGACCCCCCCCAAAAAAAACAAAAACAAATAAAAATAAATGTGGGAATTTAATATGTTGGAAATGATCTGTACAACCTGGGGAGGTGGAATCAGGAGGAGGGAAAGTAGGAGAAAAATGAGGGAAGGTGGATAACAAGTTCACCAAGAAATATACTCGTTACCTTACTTATGTAACTGTAATCCCTCTGTACATCACCTTGATAATAAAAAGCAAATGGGGGATTTTCAAAGTATTTATGATTGGTAAGTATTAAAGACCAGAACAAAGAATTGAAAATAAAAAGTATTACCAAAAGTACATTCCCAATTATATACATTAAAGGTCTGGCCTGTGTCCAGTTGTATAAATGCAAAATTAACCTCTAGGCCAGCCTAAATAAAAAGTTTACGAGATCCCTACCTTTCTCAACCAACACAAACTGGCTGCCATGATACTATTTGTCATCCCAGTGACATAGGAATCATAATTAGGAGGATCGTGGTCCAGGCTATCAAGGGCTTTTATTAAGAAACTGCTTGAAAAAATAACCAAGGCACAAATAGCAGGAGAACATCATATAAGTAGTAGAGCATCAAGCAAGTGTGAGGCTTTGAGTTGAAACTGTAGTAATGTCCCCTCCTAAAATAATAATAATAATGATAATAATAATGATAATAATATAAAAACCCCAGAAAACCACATAGTGGCCTCTTAACATATCCATTTCATTTATGAATGTTGCAAAAATCTGCTCTTCTTCAAGATGTGTAAAACCTTAACTATACTCATATAAAAGGAAAGATAGGAGCACAGTAGTACAGTGAGAAAAAATGTGGCTGGTAGAACCTAGTACTGCCAAAAGAAGGCTATTGCTAGAATGTTTGGAGAAGCAGAGTCAATCGCTTTTCAACTATGCCTTCAAATTTTCAGAAGAAAAAAAAAGCAGAGAATTCTAAGCAATACAATGTTGATGAATAAGAATGACACAGATATCATATCAGAATACCAATAAAGTCAATGTGCAGTAAAAATACAAAATTTACATTCCAGAGAAATATTTCCATAACAACATGTTAGGGGATCATGGGAAAAATAATTAGTAGGTTTTTTTTTTGTTTTTGGTGTGTGTGTGTGTGTGTGTGTGTGTGTGTGTGTGTGTGTGATGGTTGACAGGGAAACATAACTGTGGTAATAGTATCTATCCTAACAACCTGCATTAAATTCTTGCGCCTTGAGACATATTGTCTAAAAACCAATTGATTGAAAACTAATGTATGTGTGACATTTCTAAATTTCCTGTAGTCAGTCTGTAAGTTAAACCTAAGTACTGCTGACTAGAAGATTAAAAGTCTCAAGTGGTCAAGGATGATAAATTCAATGGGAGACTTGCTGCTCTCTGCTTCCCGGCAGTGTGCTCACTTGATGACTTCCTCCCATCTTTCTAATGTGGAGAAGACTGTTCCTTCAGCAATAATCTATGAATTAAGAGAAGCCCATTTAGCCTGTCAAAAAGTTAAATGAATATCACTGAGTATTATGCCAGATTTTATTTTACTAAAACTTAAGATCTAACAAGTTGCTTTAACTGCTTATTGTCCTCCTATATTCTAGAAAATTCCCTTCACAGTATGAAGCAAAATTGTGATTTGGATGAAAGTGTCTAGTTATAAACAAAATTCATGAAAACAATAGTTATATGTGTTGAGGAAAGTGACTGGCTTCATGAGAATTTTATTTGCGACTTTTCTCTGTCATTGGGAAAACACACAAGATGAGACAAATTATCAATAGTTGGAACCTAAATGTAAATTAGATAACAGAAGTAACAGAGTTTTTGTTATAGTTCAAATAATTATTTTTATTTACAGTAATATATAAGAGAAATAGAGCAAATAAAATACCTAAGAATCTATGCAATGTTTGAGATTTTTATGGAAATAATTACAAACTTCAATATACACGTAAGTATATATAAATAAAATTTATATTTAAGATATATATTTAGATAGATAGATAGATATACCTGTATTGTTATAGCTATATCTATAGCTATAGAGATGTGTGTGTGTGTGTGTGTGTATCTTACATTTGTCCTGGTTCATTTCATTTTAAAGATTAATGTTCTTAATTATAAGGATTATTGGATCACCTGCCTCTTAGTACATTTTTAAAATGCTACAATTTGTAGACTGTTATTAACTTGTCAGAATTCCACTACCCATTCTACTGGACTGAAAAAGAATTAACAAAATATTTTGCAAAGGACATTTGAAGATTTTAATGGTAAAATTCTTTCATATTTATGTTATATAGTATTATTAAGGTTTCCCAAGACTCCTCCCTAGATTTAAGTACTGTCCATTGAATATTGACTTCTTTACTATGGGCTTTGAACTCATAGCCTGGGTGCTGTCTCTAAGCCTCTTTATGCCCAAGCCTACAGCTTTACTACTTGAGCCACAGGTCCATTTCAAGCTTTTTCTGTTTATGTGGTAATGAGGAATTGAACCCAAGGCTTCATGCATGGTAGGCAAGCACTCTACCATGAAGCCACATTCCCAGCACCTGAATACTGAGTTCCTTACAAGAAAGTTCAAAACAAAAAACAAAACAAAAAAATGAAGGGAAGAGAAGAGAAGAGAAGGAGAGGGGAGAAAAGTGAGGGGAGAGAAAGGAAAGGAAGGAAAGGAAAGGACCAAGGGAAGGGAAGAGAAGGGAAAGGGAAAGGGAAGGGAAAAGAAGGGAGGGGAGGGAAGGGGAGGGGGAAAGATAGAAAGAAAGAAAGAAAGAGAGAGAAAGAAGGAAGGAAGGAAGGAAGGAAGGAAGGAAGGAAGGAAGAAATGAAGGAAGGAAGGAAGGGAGAGAGAGAGAGAGGGGAGGGAGGGGGGGAGGGGAGGGGAGGGGAGGGGAGGGGAGGGAAGGGGAGGGGAGGGAAGGGAAGGGAAGGGAAGGGAAGGGAAGGGTAGAGTCCAGGAGAAAATTTAAACACTTGCTGTATATACAAAATATCAGTGGCAAAGTTTAACTATGCTGAAATACCAATTGAATGGTTGCAATATTAATATCTGTATGTTGAAATACTTAGCAGCAGTTGAAAAACTAGGGACTAATAAATATCAAAATTATAAAGACTATGAGATTATAGTGTGAAGGTCAGCATTATTTACTTTCTCCAAAAGACACTGTTTAGAATGAGAATAATATTCTTAACTCACTAGATTTTATGATGTGTTTCACATTTAATTTTAATTAAATAATGCATATAAATTCATCAAATACAGACTTTCACCTAACTTTTAAGGCATTAGAAAACATTTTTATATTACAGGTCTTCTTAACCTTCTACATATTTCTCTTTACCGAGGCAGATATTTTCTTGGACTGTCTAGAATCAGCATTCTGAGAAAACATAGAACAGACATCCAGGGTCTAATGTCATCAGGTGTGACTAGAAAGTATTGTGAGTGATTTAGCAGCAAACAGATTAAGAAGGATTCTCTTTCTCTTTCCCTTTCTCTTTCTTTCTCTCTCCCTCACTTTCTCTCCACATATATGAGCATTATATTTCAAAAAGACCCTTTGCGAGATGAGACACATATCAGTGATATTGCCATTGCTCAAACATTTCAAGTTCTCCCTCATAATTGCTTCAAAAAATAACTTAGGGACCATATCAATTAAACTGCCCCTTACATAGTAGTAACTTAGCAGACAATGTATAATTTTTAAAAAATACAGTATTCTCTTTTGTTTATAAAACAAATTTTAATATTAAATAATTTGTTGCCAAATACACTGTTAATGTAGGTCACATATTTACACTTCAGATGATATTTGTAAATATATTCTTACAGACTGATCGTTCAGTTTTATCCTGAACACTCACGCCTCCTTAACTTCATTCTTTCTCTTGTTACTGCTTTTGTTTTGGTGGCCAGGGACTTGCACATGAACCACATCTCCACTCCTTTTCCTTTTCATTATTTTTGAGCCCAGACTGGCTCATACCATAAGACTCCTATTTATGCTTCCTAGTTACAGCTGAGATAAAAAAAAATGTATCACCATATCCAGCCTTTTCTGTTGAGATGTGTTCTTACAAAGGTTTTACCCATGCTAATTCTAAAGCTCAAGTCATTAATTACTTGATGGCATGATCGTCACTTAGATATACTGTATTATAATCATCGTTGGGTTTTGTAAAATACAGAAAGGAAAACAAGGCAAACATATGCAACACTTCCTCTGTAGTCTTTTGTTGTGGTGGTTTTGGTTCTTGGTTGTGGGGCTTGAACTCTTGGCCTGGTCACTGCTCTTGAGTTCTTCAGCTCAAGATGAGTACTCTACCACTTGAGCCATATATCATAAAACACTTTCTCAATTTCAGTAACATAGAAGCTCAAAAAACTCAAGATTGCTATGAGAACTGAAAGGTACACAACTTTTTGTATTCACTGGGTCAAAAGATGTGCCTATTTTGCTATCTTTTATCAGCTTTTCCAATTTTTATAGAGTGTCATTTCATGAGTATGTTGGATTCCTTCAGCCTCTACACAAGCTGCTGAAAACTTCATGGCTCAAAACAAATAACGCAACAGATTGTGACCTTAGAGTCCAGGAGTTGCAGAATAAAAAATCTATCTCACAAAGAAATAATTTAATAAATGTGTTAAAAACAATCACATGAAAGAAAAAAAAACATTTGAATACATATCTTAGGGTTCATTTCCCTAACATCACCTTATCTGACCTTTTCTGCTTGACTCAGACATATACTAGTTATTGCAAATAAGGGAAAACATGGGATCTATGTTTCTTTGGGTCTGGCTTACTTCACTTAATATAATTTTTTCCAAGTCTTTCCATTTCCTAACAAATGGGGTAATGTCATTCTTTCTGATGGAGGCATAGAATTCCATTGTGTATATATACCACATTTTCTTGATCCATTCATCTACTGAGAGGCATCTGGGTTGCTTCCATATCTTAGCTATAGTAAATAATGCTGCAGTAAACATAGTTGTGCTGGTAGCTTTAGTGTGGTCTTGTTTGTAAACATTTGGATAAATGCCCAAAAGTGGGATTGCTGGGTCATAGGGGAGCTCTATGTGGAATCTTTTGAGGAACCCCATACTTGCAGGAGGAGGCTGGGAAGGGATGGGAAGGGGAAACAAAGGAGGAGGCTACAATGCTTGATAAGAAATGTACTCATTATCTTGCCCATGTAATTGTAACCCCTCTGTACAGTATTTTCACAATAAAAAAAGAAAAAAAATCTATCTCACATGATGAAATCAAGCTATTGGCAGTATTGGTTGCTAGTGGAAGCTTGATCTAGAAAAATAACTTATCATTATCATGTAATTCCATGCTCTCATATCCTATCACATATCCCATTACTGACTTTAATCTTCCTTCCATCCCTTTTCAGGGACTTCAAATATTTACATTGGGTTCACTGGAAAATCTAAGAAAACCATTTCAAACCCTCTTTGACATGGAAGATAGTATATTCTCTAGACATTAGGAAGTAGACATCTTTGTGGAGTCATTTTTCAACTAATCAAACTGGGAAAAGCTGTAATGATTGAACCTGAACATGATTGGACTAAAAGCTAGTGATATTTAGAGGCATCAATGATGTCTACTAGTGCGAATTGATTATCCAGATGTATTGATCATTGTATAAAGACTCATTTGTCCCAAAATAAAAGATTAGTCTCACTTGCCCTTTGTATTTCAGACCTTCATTTAAGGATATGAAGCTTAATTCTTTTTTTTCTTGTCCTGAACCAGGAAAAGAAGATTAGAAAAAAAAGGGAAACATACTATTAGATAATAATTGTGGTTTATAACAAGAATACAATGAGAAATGCCATGATTACAATTTATCAAACTCAAAATAGAAGTTTCCATTCTTTTTTAATGTAAAATAAGTCTGTTCCAAGCTCCTTTTTCTTAAACACTTTACTCAGTTTTACCAACAGAATCTTAAAACTTGGGCAACTTGTTGTTAAAACTGTAGTGTTTTAAAGCATATATTATAGAGTTGTGCTTCATTATCATTTCACTGTAAAAGAAAGGTAAAATATGCTTAATGGTTCATTTTTTGCATATCATAAGAACACTAATTAATGGTGCTTAAATTAAGGAATGAATTGAGTTACTTGATAATATCCTTTCTTAATGAAACACTGACATATCATGGTATCTCTTCTATTTTTATCAGTATCATTAGTCCAGGGTCATTCAGATACTAGGCATTTCTAAAAAGCAGATAAAGGGGATGTTTCAATAGTAAGTCAAGGCAAAATAATTTCTTTCATTCTTTCTTTCTTTTTTTTTTTTGTTGGTCATGGGGCTTGAACTCTGGGGCTTGGGTGCTGTCCCTGTGCTCTTCAGCTCAAGGCAAGTGCTCTGCTGCTTGAACCACAGTGCCACTTCCGGTTTTGTAGTGGTTTATTGGAGATAAGAGTCTCATGGACTATCCTGCCTGGGCTGGCTTTGAACCATGATCCTCAGATCTCACCCTCCTGAGTAGCTAGGCTTACAGGTGTGACCCACCAGTGCCCGGCTATGGAAAAATAATTTCCACAGCCTTCTCATTTCTTTCTTTCTACCACCCTATTATAAAGTGTTTCATGTATAAGTGTATGTGTGTATTCATGTATAAAACATGCTCTCACATTTACATATACTATTTGAAACTATGTAGTTTTATACATGTATGTGTATATCTTCATATCTGTATAGATCTATTTCTATATATCTATATAAGATATATATATATATATATGTGTGTGTAGATATATAGACAGATAGAGATAGATAAAGATATACAGATGGAAAAAGAGAGAAACATCAATATATCTCTAATATATAGAGATATCTACACACAGCTATATCTATAAATATATGTATTTCTCTATGCATTTTTACAGATATACCATTAGAAATATCTGTAAGTACATATGTGTGTATATCTGTCTATCTCTATCTCTATCTCTTCTCTCTATATATAGATCAGAATGGTATCTATCTATATACATATATCAAAATGGAGATCCATATTTGTGCATATAAATACTTACATATAGATGGTAAATTTAAGGTATATATATGTATATAATGTAGGTTTATGATGAAACAAGTCTGTTAAAATGAGAGAAAATCCTGATGAAGCATAGTATTTGAAAGCATGTCTGCCAACACAAATACCAGTATATTGCTTTTATTTGGATCAAGTATATATTTTAAAAATATTACCATTGTGCAAATAAGTATTAGTATACATTTCATGTGATTAGTTGTTAAAAGTAATATCATTATTCAGCTACCAACTGCATACATTTCAAAGATAATGCTTTTACTAGAAGATTTGGTCCATGTGAAAAAAAACATTTTCAACTACTTAAACACAGCAGTTGTGACATTGTAAAGAGGGATTTTCCTCACACATTCTGAAAGCAAAAGAACAAAATAAAGTAAAATAACCTTTTGAATAGATTGAACACTAAAGGTGAATAGTAAACACATATTATAAAATATAATAAGCATTTTGGAGCAATGATTGACTTATAAATAAATCCATATGAACTTCAGCAAGTAAACTTTCAAATGAAATAGATATCATAAACCAGACTCAGAGAAATGTAATATTTATTTGAAGACTTGTTTGTTACTTAGAATTTAAAATGTTTTGACCACAGAAAAGTTAACAAGAAAATGGAAAAGGCTGAGAGTAGCATAATTTAAAGAACGCCAATTTGTAACCTAGGGAAAGGTATTTTCATACTAATTATAATGTTCCTGCTGTCACATTACCTTCAGCTTGAAGATAAGTCAGAAAGAGAAATTCGGCATCAACTGTGACAGAGTGGAACGAAAAATGCCAGTAAAGTGAGTTGCTGTTTAAAGCTATTTTTACTTTGGAAGATACACAAACGAAACATTCAAGTCTTCTACCTCTTTTGTTTCTTTCATTTCTGATAAATACAATTATGTTGTCCTCCTTGATTTTTCTCCTTTCTCGATTAATTTCTTCCTTTCTAAAACATATCAACCACATGTGACATATTTGTCTTTCTTTGTCAGTAAATTCTTCAGGTTGGCTAGATACAGAAAGATTATAAAGTGGAGCAAGACCGTGATTCTGTATCTATGTGATGTTTTGCAAAATTACCAGTGGTGTTAGAGACCTATATATTATCCTGGGAAAAAATATGTGTTGTTTCAAAACTTTCCAAAAAACTTTTTCAAGAAATATCAAATGCTGGATAAGGAAGCAGCTGGCACTTCCTCGGGCACAAGGAATCCTTGCTTGAATTTTCCATTCTCCAGCACACTGCTAATTAAGTGTGAACAGCTAAGTTGTTGGATTGCACATTTTTTAATGCAATACAACTGGTTCAGGCTGGCACAATTAGCAGCATAACTGGTAGCTTTCATGCAGCTCCCATCTGGCCTGGCTCTTCTCCGGACATATAATATCGGTACTGTTGGCCTTGATGGCACTTGCTTAATGAAGAAAACAGACAGGAAATCAGCCAAAACCCCATGAAATACTAAGTGCTATTTTGGCTCCAGCTACACAGTGAATTTTCATGGCAAATCATACACATGCAGAAACCTATTCTAAGTGTTTAAAAAATGATAGGAAATACATACATACACATCCAGAAATGAGAAGGCTAGACAAAGCCTATGTTAAAGTTTTAACAAAAATTCAGATATATAATGATAAGGTGGATTCTTGTTGATTGATTTAAGAGATTGCAAGGGTAGAAAATCATCCACCCCAATACAATTTTAAATCAGCCACTTCTATAATTTTTATTGAGTAGAATTATTTTCTGATACTAATTAATTAATCAATTAATTAATGCTGTTATTGGAGCTAAAACTCAGAGCCTGGTTTCTGTCCCTTAGCTTTTTTTTTTTTTTGCTTAAGGGCGGTATTTTACATAAGCCACAGCTGAAATTCAAGCTTTTTTTGTAGTTAATTGGAGGTAAATGTCTCATAGACTTTCTTGTGCACTGTTGCATTGAACTGAAATTCTCAGATCTAAGTTTCCTGTGAATCTGAGGATTACAGACAAGAGCTGTTGGTGCCCAGTACTTTTTAAAATGAAAAATCTTGTACTTTTCATAAATAAATAACCTATGAAATATACTATTTTATTTTGCATTGTACACAGTTTCCTTGTAATAAACATTAAGTAACTAATTGCCACAACCAAACTATTATTTAGATAAAGCACTGGCATGAAATATGATAAAACCCTAATGGAAGAAAACTACTTCATCCCATTTATCCTAGATGCTCCAGGCAATGGGCAGCCATAGTAGACACAGACTTAGTCATTTTATGAAGAGGAATGGGTTTGAGTTGTACACACACACACACACACACACACACACACACACATATTTGCACCTGAATTTTAGTTCTGCCCTTTATTATTTTAGTTCTGTGAAATGTTTTCCCAGTTACCAACATTTCTGATTACTGTTCTCATTGGTAATTCATGCACTGTACATTGTAAACATCCAGAAATGCTGTACATACTAATGCTATGATAAATATTTTATTTCAGTTTGTTTAAAATTGCCAATAATTTGCACTTTCAGCAATTTACAATATATATATATAATATTTCAAAATTAAATTCAACAAGCAAAGATTTTCCCTAAAATAATTACATATCATCTACTTTCTGAAAAGTACAGTATTACTTCTAACATAGGTGTACAGTAATATAAAGAATAAAAATTTGAGTATGTCTATAATAATTACATCAAGTAAATATATAACTTCAAAGAGCTAATGGGCTACTTTTCCCTTTAGAGTCAGTTAGCATATTGTGTATCCTACTTAATATTGGAATACTCGAGTACCTGGAATTCTACTGTTTATAATATTCCACATGTATGTCTTTGTAGCACTTAGTTCATCTCTGCAATTCAAAGCATGTATGTACAATTTGTCTCAGATGAACATCATCTTCTAGATTTTTCTTCTTTTTTGTTTTCAGTTTTCCCAAATAAATGATAGCAATAAGTACGACTACCATTTATTTAAACATTCCATCCTTCAGAGTCAGTTTTTACAGCTGATAAGGTCCTGGTGAGCTATTCACTTTGTCTTTGGCTGTTAGATTCATTTGATATTGTTCATTGTTTCCAAGTTCCTGAAGTGCACCATGCTCCACTACCTTTCAGGGAGGCTTTCAAGTAAACTTTCCCTTTCTTACCCCAGAACACATGACCTTGTGTCGTTTTAACTGCCACAATCTAGCTATATTTTCCAATATAGTCTGTAGTACCAACTGTAGTCTACCAGCATCTAGAAAGCCATTGTCCCCTTTTCCATTGAATGTTTTAATATCTACCTTTATATAAAGTTTGATCATCATTCATTGATTATTTGTTAACAGTTTCAACCAGTATTTCTTACTGTTCCCAATGCAGGAAGAGAACAATGCTTTGTCCTATTACTGGAGAATTTAAACCTGAATTAGGTAATAGATGTTTATCCTTGAGTGAATTTGCCTAGATTCTGTTTCTCAGGGTTTTGCCCTGTTCCTCATTCAAAATGGATAAATCCTGTTTCAAATCTTCTCTGTGTCCCGTGCATTAGCATATATCCACAGGTAATAAATTGTTTTAAATTCTAATGATGTACTAATAACTATATTTAAGTTGGCCTACAGATATGTATTAAGACAGCACATTTCAAGGGACCTTATGGTCATTTTAGAGTTTCTACAAAATTTAACATTTAAATCATAGGTAACACCTGAAATGTAGACTTTTCATGTTAAAGGTAACACAATGCACAAATGCTCTACAATGTAAAATTAACGCTAGGATTTTGTTTCATTCTTTAATTATGAAAGATGAAATCTGAGCAGTTTGAATCTTTTCAATTACCCATTTAAATTAAAATGTACCACTTCAAAATAATATCTTAGATATCTCTGTTCTCACAGTTTGGTATGTCCTAACATATAAATAAATAAAATTGACGACCTCTACCTGGAAGAAATTAGAGCGTGGCTATCATATCACATAGCCATATTTAAGATTGTTACCTTGATGTGCAGATGCAAAAGTTCTATGCAATTTCCTAGATATGAAACTATTTTATTTTAATTCAATAATTTTAATTTAAAGGTTAAATGTTCTCATCTATTCTTGTGACTATATATTTGTATATCACAGCTACACCTTGTCTTTTTGGCTGCAAGTAGAGGCTTTTTGTGTATAGAAGACTGTTTATTAAGATTTTTGTTTATTAAAGAGGAATAGTGCATGATGTGTCACAGAAAATATGAATCTTAAACCTAATATATTATTTCTGTATCATATACCCTAAAGTATACATTCTCCAAAAGACTTACATCTATTAATATTGGCTGCTTTCAAAAACTAGCACTCTATCTTGACAAATTCTTATATTTAAATAAAACAGTCCCAAACTAGAAGTATTCCAGTCTAAAGAGACATAAAATCTGACTCTTTGTGAAACACTGAAATAAAATATCTTAAAGATAATCAAATCTTTGGTATTCTTGATACAGTTTTTGATACACAAATATGAAATGGATATTTCTTATAACTGTGAAACCTTAAAAATATTACATTCATTATCACTTTTATCGAACTAATATTTTGAGAGTGGATCAAATTAACAGTGAACAATTATAAATTAATAGTAATTTCACTATTGCTTCTCAAATAAAACATCTCTCTAGTGCCTTTATTACAATATTTACAAATATTACAAACACTGTTGGTTAGATCAATAAATAAGTTTCTGGTACCAAAATACATACAAATTTATGTCATTTAACTAAAAGCTTAAATGTTTATAAATAGTATAGTTTAACTCAGAAATATAATTCAAGTATTACTGCAGGATATAAAATAAAAAGATCACAATGATATTGTCAAGGGTAGATGTTGTTTCTACAGGTCACCAACTACAGAAGCAATGACATGGTCTGAAAACATGGACACGCTCTTAGCCAATCAAGGTAAGATGCAAACCAAAATACCATTCTATTAGCATATATTCATTGTAAAACTGCAAATTTTATGTGTTACATGCATTCAATGTTCTGAGATCAGATTCACCTCCCCTTTATTACTTTCTCTACAGCAAATACATCTTAAAATAGGACTCTAAAGTTTCTGATTGGCCAAAGTGGCAGAATACCTGCTTAATAATTTCAAGGGTCTCAATTCGATCAGAAATCTGAATGCTCTAAACAGACTCATAACTTTTTTTTTTTTTGTCAGTCATGGGCTTGAACTCTGGGCCCGGGCACTGTCCCTCAGCTCTTCAGCTCAAGGCAAGCACTCTACCACTTGTGCTACAGCGCTGCTTCCCAGACTCATAACTTTAAAGGTCCAAAGCTTAGATAGAGAAATGGGTTTGCCTTAATATTTAATTGTGGATAGTTCATATATATTAAGGTAAAAGGAAAATAACAAGTAGCAAGTAAGAAGCTTTTCTTTTTCTGATTCTCCTTGTCATTTAACATATAAAAACTGCTTATTGTGCAAACTGAAAGAAACGTGCAAACTCTTAAAACCTGAAAAATTTAAGAAGAACCTGTTTTACATAGCCTATAAACTGAACACACATATTTTAAGGAATATACATCTCAAGTTATTCTCACTTTAATACTTACGAAAACATGTTTAACTATGTGTATAGTATCACGTATGAATACATATTTATATTTAATACAAAGTTGAATTAAGAAAATCTGGGCCAGATATAAACAAAATGTTCCAGTTATTGAGATAAAATAATGTGTTCAATGTAATCACAAATGTATCTACAACTTCTGTTTTTGTTAGAACTGCTTGCATCAGTTCTCTCAGCCATGAAGGAAAAGAATAATATATAAAATTATGAAAATGTTTTATTAGTTCATCTATCTATCTATTTATTTATTTTAAGACTCCTGGGGATAAAATTCAGGGTCATGCATTTATTAACAAAAGCCACTCCTATTTGAACCCTGTTCCTGGTCTAGCCCTTTATGTTTTAGTTAATGTTTTGTTTTGATTTTCCACATAGGGTCATGGCTTAATTTATCCTAGGCTAGCTTCCACTGTGAACCTGCAGTTCCTCTTCCCTGAGCGTCTGGAATTACAGGCATGTACCACCATGCCTTTCCTGTAGAAAATATTTTCAGTGAGATAATGAGTATATTAATTGAATGAAATTTCCATTTAAAGTAATAAAATAAAAATAGTATGAGAAAATGTTGAAAATGATAAAGCTGAAATATTTCATTTCTATTTATGTATATATAAATTTATATAGACTGAACTCTCTAAAACATTAACATAAATAATCCATATAAATCCTGCAATCCAATTAATGACATATGGGAATGATGTTCATTGTTGCTAACTTTGGATGGTGGGCTTGTTTTTTTCTCTTAAAGATGTAATCAATTAAACATACATTTGCTAAATCTCATCAGGTATTTCTGCTGGTTATGATGTGGCAGCTACATAGTGAGGGATTTCTATGAAGCTGACTCACTGAACAAAGGCCAAAGGCCTACGAGATCAAGGCAATCACTTTCCTTGCATAAATCTTAGGATTATCTATTTAATACTCACAGAAAGAAGAAAATGCATGTTTTTTTAACATACATACCTAGAGCATTCACCCAATTATATTAGTCAATTTGAACATATACTTTTCATGCACTGACTGAGCTTGGGCCTTCTTAATCATGTGGCTTTCACTTCCTTTGTTACCTATTCTGCTCACTATCCTCTTTTACACCTAAGAGAGTTTACTAGTCCATCCCACAAAGCACTCTCAAAAAATAACTTTAATTTCATTTACTACACTCTTCCAAAATTATTTGCTACCTTTTAAAATTCAAGGCTGTATGTGTAGCTAGGCCCTGGTTTATGCCTGTGATCACATCTACTTAGAAGAATGACATCTAAAAGATTAAAGTTGGAAGCCAACCTGAGCAGAAAATCCCATGAGACTCTATCTTCAAAACAACTATCAAATAGGCTGAAAGTATGGCTCAAGTGGTAGAGTGTCAGCCAAGCAAGAAATCTGAGCATATTTGAAGCCCTAAGCATTAATACTATTGTACGTCATATTACACCAAGGAAGGAATACATTGAGTTCCGAGTAGCCTATATTTAAAACTGTAGAGAAATAATAATTAAAATAATTCAATTGGGGCTGGGAAGGTGGCTCAGTGGTAGAGCACTTGCCTTGCATGCATGAGGCCCGAGGTTCAATTCCTCAGCATCACATAAGCAAAAAGAAAAAAAGCCGGAAGTGGCACTGTGGCTCAAGTGGTAGAGTGCTAGCCTTGAGCTGAAGAGCTAAGGGACAGCACTCAGGCCCCACAACCGGACCCCCCAAAAAAATAAATAAATTATTAAAATTCCTTGATCTCTTCCCATTTCTCTAGATGCTTGTAGATAATCTGAAAAGGAGTTTAAAGTCTTAATGACACACATAAAATATTACTAGCCATGAATCTACAATGTTTCCTGTATTATACAGCATATTTTATCTCTTATACATAAGTTTTAAAATGATTCTGTTTAGACCTCCCAAATGCATCATTGTTTGGACCAAATTCAGGGAAATTTTTAATTGAGTGTTGCTAAAAGGAGTTTTATAACCTAAATCTGTGTCACAGGAAACTACTGGATGTATTTTTAAATGCAAGTTAATTAAATTTATATAGCACTCTCTTATTAATGACATCTACATTCTCAAATGTTTCTACTGAGAATTTTAATAGTTACCTGAAACCTTTCACAATGACTTCTTGTTTCAACATTACTCAAAGAAACCAAAATGTTAAATCATTTTAATCCAACTTTTTAGACACCTAAATGTTGTTCAAGATTTTTTTTTCTTACAAGACTCGACTTCTATTTCCTATTTCAAAACTGATATAGCCAGGCACCAGTGGCTCACACCTCTAATCCTAGCTACTGAGGAAGCTGAGATCTGAGGATCACTGTTTAAAGCCAGCCCAGACAGAAAAGTCCATGAGATTCTGATCTCCAATAAAACCCCTAGGAAACAGGAAGTGGCACTGTGGCTCAAGAGGTAGAGAGCTCACCTTGAGCTGAAGAGCGCAGAGACAGTGCCCAGGCCCATAGGTCAAGCCCCACGACCAACAAAAATAAATAAATAAATAAAAACTGGTGTAGTTTCCTTTCCATTAACTTTCTTCTTTCATTTTCATTCTCTCTTGTTAATTTTCCTTATTCTCAATATCTTCATAAAATTCCTTTGTCTCTATCTTGACTTTTGAAAGATTATGTTTCTCATCTTGAAGCCTGAGGAGAGCTGCTTTGAGTTCATGCACAGGGCCCTCCTAGCAGGTGGAGGAAAAAACTATCAGTGTTTTGGAAGGCAAATTCCCCTGAATGGAGCAAGAGGGTTTCCCTCTCCTAAACATGCACAGCCTCAGTCAGGAACAGAACTGCCATGAAGAATGAGACTAGGAATCTGATTTAAATGGTTTTTATCATATTGAAGAGGCCTAATCATTGGAGAGGATGGGATATGATCTTTCTAACCTGTTACCTAGTCAGAGATATAAATTACTCAGCCATAATTAGCAAAACTAGCCATCTCAAGTAAATTTCTTTCAGGGTACACTTTGATGAGAACAGCAGAGAAGTAAGGACTTAAACAAGTGCTCACAAGTAAGTGCTCAGAGCAAGAAATAATGGCCTATATTTGACTGTAAACAAGAAAAGGGAAAGATGAAACAGATAGAAATCACAGATTATATGACCTGTCTGTGGTTACTAATTTTTTTAAGCATATACTAACCAAGACAAAGGAAATGTGTTCACGTAAGAAGACTTATTTGTATCCTTTAGTTAAAAGTTGCCCAAGAAATGTTCAGGAGCAAATACTGTGCAAAGGCTACATGGAAGGAGAATGGAAGAGGTCATATATTTTGATTAGGAAATATTGGGGAACAGCCTCTTTGTTTGCCTTACAAAATAAGATGCCTATTACCAAATAAAGAGAAGTATCCACATCAAATATCTCAATTACTTCTTGACTTAAAGATGATAAATGTCCAATCTAGTCACTAAACCAGTAGAGTACAGCAGTGTCTCTTTTGTTTGAAGTCCAAACGAATACTTTTGTGTGTGTGTGTGAGCTGTGGAGCTTGAACCCAGGGCCTGGGTTCTATCCTTGAGCACTTTTGGCTCTACTTATGATTTTTGAGTGGTTAATTTGAAATAAGAGTCTTACAAAGACTTTTTTTTTTGCCTAAGCCGTCTTTGAAAGAAGATCCCCAGATCTCAGCCTCCTGAGTAACTAGGATTACAGGCATGAGACACTGGTGCCTGGCACAATTTAATCTTTGAATATTAAATTGTTTCTCAGAGAAACAGATATTTTACTCTGCATTTAGTATAATATTAATGTGGCTTAAAATTAGTGCAACTGGCTTCAAAAACAACCTACAGGAATTACTATGAGGTTACCGTCAAAAGTTTCCAAGTGTAATTACTAAACTCTTCATAACTTGAAAGAAAGTGTTCACTTTTTTTTGTGGGTGGAGTTAGTAGAGAAGATATATTTTGTGTTTATGATTATTGATCAGAAATAAGATTTTTCTGAAGTTCAATACCAAAAGATGCAAATATTATATGAAGTAGGTTGATCAATATTTACCAATGGTTGCTAAGGAAATGGTCAATGTACTAACACGATGTACTCATTTTTGTCATTTTATTGTTCTCTATTGAACAAATATTTCTCACATATGTTATATAGCTGGTCTAGATGCTTTTCGAACATTTCTAAAATCGGAATTTAGTGAAGAAAATGTTGAATTTTGGCTTGCCTGTGAAGACTTCAAGAAAACAGAATGTGCAGAAAAAATAGTTTCCAAAGCCAAGAGAATTTATTCTGAATTTATTGTAGCTGATGCACCAAAAGAGGTAAGTGAAATCCTTCAGGAAACTAAAAACTCTTATCTCCTAACAGATCTGTTTGAAGATAGAGAAAGATTAGCTAAATGCATAACACTGAAGTGTAATAGAATCCTGTTTTCCAATGAAGAATGGCTGTAGTTTCAAACATCTACTATGCATGGGACACATATAACAAAATTTTCTATCCTGGCAATACTGTTTTCAAGTGTGTGTGTGTGTGTGTGTGTGTGTGTGTGTGTGTGTGTGTTTGTGCGCGCGCACGCGCCCACATATACAGGTGCTGGGACTTGGACTCGTCTTCTTGCACTCTGGCTTGGCATTTTTGTGCAAATCTGGCACTCTACTATTTGAGCCACACCCCCACTTAATCCATATGCAAACTTTTGAAAATTAGTGTCTAATAATTCCAAATAAATAACTCTACCTTCAACTTGTCAGAAAATCTATTTTTAAAACATTGTTTTATTTAATGATATATCTTTGTTCCTTTTGCAAATGGTGGAGTGAAACAAACTGTGTGGTATAGTCCTCTTAAATATTATTTTTTAAAGTAATCCATGTGGAGGAGTAAAAGCACTTTCACTGTAAATTATTCAATTTTAATATATTAGAAGATTCCTTGATTACCTGTAATAATGTTGTACTTTCTACAAGGAGACCCCCTCCTGTCTCTCCTGAATTCTCTCTCTCCTACTTCCCTCCCATTTCCCTTCTTCATCTCTTTCCCTTTCCTTGCTTTTCTCTCTCCCTTACAAAGTGATCAATGATGGGAATTACACTGAACTCAGACGGGTCTTGTTCATGCTAGGCAGGATATTTACCACCAAGCAACATCCCAACTTAATTTTACTTCCTTGACAGTAAAATAAACCAAGAATGTGATACAATTATTACATAATTTGTATGACCTGAAGATCAAGTTAGCAGAAAGAGCCTTGGGGAAAATCTGGAATGACATTGGCAACAGCTCCCACAAAAGTGTTTTATGTGGAATCCACCTTATTTGCACTGTCATTTGCAGAATTAATACTATCATTGAACATTTCCATAATCTGATTTTAATTGTAAACATAAAGTAGAAGCAAAGCTGTTTTAGATGTTTTGCCAAATATATGATATAAGCAAGAAGCATAATGTACAAATAGCAAGCAAACAGAAAGCCACATAAAAGTACTTGCACCTCACAAACTCATAATTCTAGGCGTCTTTCCTACAAAAGTGAAATACAGATATTCTTACAGGAAACAGTTACTATAATTTCTGACTCAAAATTAGGGTTTATGATTTGTGAACAGTTGTTTGCTTGTGGGGACAGATGATAAGAAGAGGTGAAATTCAAATATATTATGAAAATAGGGGCATTATTATCAGTAGTTGAAATTTTAGATGACTGTTAATTACTACAATAGTTATTACTGTATTATAACATCAAAAAACACATGAATATCTGAGGCATGGGCTGGAATTCAGGAGAAAATAACTTTAACTCATAACATTTTGTACCCTTCATTTTAAAGTTATCATTTAAAAATTAATAATTCTGAAAAAGTGTAAATGTCTATAAATTTGCCAAGGTGATTAATGTTCTGGAAAATAATTAATTAATATACCAAATTAATTAATATTCCAAGGTAGTTAACTTCTGGAAATAGTTTGAAGCCAGTCATAAGAAATTATATTTGTTAGGGTGTTACTGGTTTGAAAACCATTTTTATCCTTTTATTAGTTTACAAAATTAGCCATAATCATTTTACAATAATATTATAATCAAATTGTAGTGAATATTTTCTAATAGAAAATTTAGTCTGTTCAAATGCAGCTGACTCAAAGTTACATACCTGTCTTAGCAAATATTAATTTTGCTTATTTTTTAAACTTTCCTTCCAAATTAAATGTGTACATTGTAATGATTTAGCTAAATGGCATAATATTCATGTTTGTATATAAAACTTTTATGGCTTTATATAAATTATCCATACACCTTTTTTCCTTTACCAGTCCTGGCACTTGAACTCAGGACCTGGGCCCTGTGCCTGAGCTTCTTTTGGTCAACGTGAGCACTTTACCACTTGAGCCACAGTATCACCTCTGGCTTTTATGAATACTTTATTGGAGATAAAAGTCTCATGCCTTTTCCTTCCTCAAATCTCAGCCTCTTTAGTAGCTACAATTACAGGCAGCAGCCACTGGTGCACAGTTCATCTAAATAATTTTGATTAAAAAATACATGTTAAATAAGGAATCTTTTTAAGTAAAAATACTGTCCACTTGAAATGTTTCTGAAAGTGTCTGTCAGAAATGTGTTGAAGAAAGCATATGTATTTATATATACATGCTCAAATACATATGCATTCTCATTTCTATTATTTACAAAAAATTGTTTCTAATTCTGGCATTCACCATTACATACAAGTGCATTTTTCAAAATATATCTGTATAATCCCATCAGTTATATGTTAAATGTACTGTAGCTCTTAATACATTGATTCATTATATTGATTTGAGTGCTCCCACAATGAAGTCATAGATTAGAAGTAAGATTGGCATATAAAACAAACTGTGTGATAATATGACCACATTTAAAGCTCATTATTATCACAGCAGAAAAGTTATTAAATCTACCTGGAGATTTAGAGAGCAGATTTTACAGATTATTTCACAAATAAGAGGTAAGTTATAAAACATGTCATATTTTAAGTATGAAGAACAAAAGAAGAAATAATATCTCAGACTAGAAGCATATTGATTTAGTATTGACATAGGAAGTTTCCTATTATTGTCCATAAATTACAAGTATTTAATATTTCAAAGTCAAGCAGAAATATGGCAGATGAGATTGGATATGTAGACAGTAATGGAAATAATAAAAGGAATGTTCTTAAATTTATTGAGTAGTTTTGACAAGATTAGTTGATATAATTGAAATGTAGTTTAAAAATGCAATGTTTTCCATAAATACAAAATAATTTAAGATTATTTATATAAGAATACTTACCTTTTCTCTATAGTCAATTTTAATTATCTAATTAACTGTTACAAAGGATCTAAATTATAAGCAATTTCCATTGGCAGAAAATTCTACAATAAAGAACAATAACAAAGTCATGTTATCTGAATCGAATTTACTTTTTTTTCTACCTATGGCTGTATTTCTTTTATCCACAAAACAGGTATCATAACACATTTTATTGATTTAACCAAGAAAAATATAGTTATACTATAGTGAATTTAGTGAATGATCACATCTGTAAACTATAATTACGATGGTTGTCAATTTCTGATCCTCTAGGCAGAGAACACACACAAGAGACAAACTTTTAGGTCTCTGTGATGATAATGATTTCAACTATTTGTATGCTCTCCATTTTATGCCATCAACTTTTGTCTGGTTGAGACATGACTAGGGTATTTATTTATGGCAGAGGAGTAATCCTAATGCTTAAAGATTGCTAAACCTGGGAGCAAGTCTTGATGTCTTCCTTCTGTAATCTGTGGTGAACTATTTCACCTCTCTATTTTCAAGTCTCTTCATCTAGAAGGGCCAAAAAAAAATGAGACACTTTTCTAGAAGAGATGGGAAAAAAAAAACAACAAAGAAAACATTGTTTAGGGTTTGCATCATGTAAAATAGATACTAAGAAATTTCAACCCCCCTATTTTTGTAACTACATTCAAATAGGCCATTGAATTTTATAAGAATAAAAACAACTGTTAGCTAAGTTCTATGAATGCTGGAAGGTGAGCAAACTTTGAATATCGTAATAGTATACATATCAAAACATTTGGAAAATACACTGGAAAAAACACACTGAGGTGAAAAAAGAGCAAATCACTGAGTGAATTTTATCAGTGAGTTCAGGAGAAAATGGTACAAGGAAAAATGATGGGATCATATGTTTTGACTAAATGTGTAGATGAGTAGCCAGTATTACATGAACAATATATGTGTAAATCATCACTAGTTGTATGTAGAAGAACCTGGGAAGGTCAGAGCAACCACAGTGATTAGGCTCATACTTACTCTTCCTTCAATTTGGACCACTTGTTACATAAAATTTGGAAATTATTAAGAAAATAATTTTAATTGGCTAATGAAAAACTTATTTAAAAAAATAATATTTCAGTATTTTCCTATTACTGGCATTTAAAAGTTTAGTGATGGATTTTTTGACATTTTTCTTTTTGTCTTTTATTTTGTATTTCTTATGTTGTCTTATCATGAAGTAATTGTAAAAAGGGGTTTCACTTCAACATGTCAATTTATGTGTGTAATGAAATCAATGAATTTATATTCTCTTTAATGTTAAAAAGGAAAATAACCAATGCAGAGGAAAAATACGTGACTAATGGGAAAATTTTGTAGTCATACTATAAAATTATGAGAGAATTTCAAATCATAGTAGTGTAATGATTTTAAAAACACTAATTTAGGGTGAGGAATATAACTCAATCTTAGCATACTTACCATAAGCAAGTCCCTATGTTCAAACTCTACCATATGAATATATGTATAACTGTATACATATATGTAAACACATATATGATTCTATTTTATAGTCATATGAATCCAGGAATATTTACTTATAACATCAATGTTAAGACACAACACATAAAAATTAAATTTTAAACATAAAATATGATATAATGGTTCTCTAAAGGGCATTTTAAAATATGTGTCTAGCTATTAGCTTTAATTCAATATAATATTTATTACTGATTGATATTTTATTTACCCTCAGTATATGCATATAATGCACCTGCTATTCACTTCCTCATATGAATAAAATCTGTCAATAGTGAAGAAAAGTTCCTTCTAAGCATGAAAATATAAAATAAACTTGCACCACAAGTTTGTTTTACTAGGTGGCTCTCAGTAAGGAAATAGAAACATACAACAAAAGTAGAAACTGATTCCGTTCAAATGAAGCTTTTAATGTACAGTGGAAACAATCTTGACAAGTTGCATTAAAATCTAATTTGATTGGAAATAAACTTTATAAAAATAGCACTACTGGCAGTTGGGAAGGTGGCTCAGTGGTAGAGTGCTTGCCTTGCATACATGAGGACCTGGGTTTGATTCCTCAGAACGACAGAAGCAGAAAAAGCCAGAAGTGGCTAGCCTTTAGCTTCAAAGCTGAGGGACAGCCCCCAGGCCCATAGTGCAGGCCCCACGACCAACCAAAAAAATAGGAGTACTGAAGATAAAACATTAAAGTAAAGTATTTTAAATAAATTTGGTTGAACTTTCTCTTGAAGAAAATAGATTCTTGAAATTTTGATAGAGAAAAGCCTATAAACTATTCATTTGTAGTCACTCTTTGTGTTAATCTAATGACAATGTCTATTCCCCATTCTAAAGTTTTGTTTCTTTAAACTTCACTTCTCCAATATGTTAAAGTTATTGAGAAACCTTCTTCCCAAGTAGCCACGTGGACACCCTTAGCTACAGTCAGATATGACTGTCCTCATTAGTTATTTTTCTAAGGTTTTATTTACTAATTGAAAATTTGTTATCTCCTGTCTGTTGTGCATTTTGCTGGCATACCTAAAGATATAGACAATCATAGAGCCTGAATAGATAAGCTAGCCATCTTGGTAGGAAGACTCAAGCTAAAATAAATTGCAGTAAGCTTTCATAAGTGTGGTGATGAGAAAATACCAGATAAGATTGCATTAGGAACAGAAATATGTCTGGGAGATCAAGACATTATACATGTATCTCAAAAGAGGCACTTAATAAGCATGCTGCAGAAATATGAATATAAAGAGAAATAAGGAGAAGAGAGATGGATAGAACACATGAAGAAGAATACTGCCTAGATTAGTGCAGTAATGAAAGACGTTTAGTGATGTGTGGCAGAGCACATCTTGTGGAAAATAAACCAATGGATCTCAATGATTCCTGAATTTTAAAAATTTTATTGTCTAGGTGATGTACAGAGGGGTCATGATTGCCTATGTAATCATAGTGAGCACATTTCTTTTCAAACTTGTTATCTCCTCCCTCATTTTTCTCCCACTCTCCCTCCCTCCCCCAAGTTGTACAGTTCATTCTCAACATATTGTCTTGTGAGCAACAAAAGAGTCAGACAAAGGACAAACCAATGCAACAGTGATTCCTGAATTCTTATTCCATCTCAAAATTTAAACAAATCTGAAAAAAAGAGGTAGTATGGGGAAGTAAATGAGAGGGGTGGGGGGCAGAGAGACAAACTTAAAACTAAGTAACCTGCAAGAAATATGTCCATTGCTATCATGTGGGTTATCTCATTTTATCTGCACTTTACTATCTTAGGAGATTACAACCATCCACATGTTTCAGATAAAAAATGAACCAAACTTTTGAGATAAAATGATGAGGTCTGCAGTCATTAGAATCCATGGGGAGGGAAGTCTTAAATTTATGCTGTTAGGTTTTGAATTCCTTTTCCTATACCTACTACTCATTATTATGTTTTTGTGATACAGCCTGTGATTCTTGATGTGTGTGCTAGAAGCAGAAAAATAAAATATTCTGGTCACTTAGAATATAGCCTCTCTCTCTCTCTTTTTTTTTTTGGTCGGTCATTGGGGCTGAACTCTGGACCCGGGCACTGTCCCTTAGCTCTTCAGCTCAAGGCTAGCGCACTACCACTTGAGCCATAACACCACTTCTGGCTTTTTTTTTTTTTTTTACTTATGTTGCACTGAGGAATAAAACCCAGAGCCTCATGCACACAAAGCAAGCATTCTACCACTGAGCCAACTTCCCAGCTCTACCCTCTTTTATACACAAAACACTTTTCATTTTGTTTCTAATTTATATAAACTTTAAAACAATAAATCCCAGATTTATAAATGGCATTAGGAGCATAAAAGTTTCAAGAGTATTTCTTAAAATAATCTGCAGTATCATTTGTCCTTCAAAATACCATCTATGCCTTTAATTAAAACCATAAAACTTCGGTGTTCTTCAAACTCCTTTCTATCTTAGTGTCACTTAACCTTGGACTACTTTGTTGGTTTTGGAGAAGTAAACCAGTCAATCCAACTGCCTTTCAGCTGTTCCTGAATAGTTGTGGCATTCAAACATCTATTCTTAGCAATCTGTATACACAGATTTTCTATGTGTCATCTCCTTTATGCCACAGAGTGGGAGAGGCATCTGGTTTCTATTGAATCCCATCTTTATTTTGACTACTTGTCTAATTAACGAAGGTGCTCGTGAGTTCTATTTCTTTCCTTTCTCTTATGTCCTTCCAGATGTTAGTACTACCACCCAACTGTGTCATTTATTTTTGTCACCAAAGCCAATGCTAACAATTGCATACAGTTCCTTCTAGATGTGTTTGTTTCAGAGTGCTACTTTCATCTTTAACAGCCAACTTTGTATTTCAGTGTATAATTTGTCTTTAATGATGCCAAAAAATAGAGTGATACAAGACATGCTCAGGTGGCTCACATCTCTAATATGCTACTCAGGAGGTTGACATCTGAGGATCACAATTTGAGTCCAGCACACATAAGAAAGTCCAATAGACTTTTATCTCCAATTACTCACTAAAAATAAAAAAAACTGTGGAGCTGGGGCTCAAATTGAGGAGCACCATATTTAGGTAAAGAGCTTATGGACAGCACCTAGGCCCTGAGTTCAAGCCCCAGTACCAAGACAAAAAGAAATGAAAATGAAGTAATATAAAAGGGTCAGAGGTATTTAAATAGAATTAGATCACCGCAAAACATGATTCTGGATGGCTTTTCTTTGAATACTAATTTTAAGCTCAGTAGTGAATAAGGCCAAAGATGATGCTTGCTCTCTTTTTCTAAAGTATTTTACTTATGCATGCACACATCCTTTGCATAAACACCATCTCCTGCTACACTATCCATTCTAAATGAGGAAAGGCTAATTTGAATGTGGTAGCACAATTGAAAATATTTCCTTCAAATTATTTAGAAATATATAAAGCATAGTGTAGGGTCACAAGAATGTCAAAAGGCATGTTTTAAAATGTATTATTTCTGCAAAAATAAATTGTTGAAAGCCAAAGAATTGAAAAGTGCTGGCAGAGAAAAAAAATGGAATTTGTCTTGTGTAACTTTTAGATAACAAAATGATCTTAGAATTAAAATATTCTGGTTCTTTATAATAAAATTGTTTTTTTTTTAACTTTTCAACAAGTACCACAAACAACATTTAGGAAGTAGACATTTCTGGGCAGTGAATTGCTGTCTGTGTCGGCTATGTCAGGGCCTTTTCAAAACTGACAGGATTTAAAAGTCTCTAAACGGTTGTGGTGACATCTTGGCTGTCATTTCAAAAGCAGCACAATCTTGGATTGTGTTCTCTGATTGGCAGTATAGTTGTCACCGATATGCAGAATGATTTATGACTTTTTGAATAATAAATAAAATGATATGTTTCCAAAGTCCTTGAAACTAAATGGGATCTATACCAAAAAATATTAAAAAAAAAAAGTAATTGTTTATATCAGTAGTAAGACTTTACTTCAATTGGTACAGGCTTCAGCCCATGTGCAGAATCTAATTGATTAAGATGCTCAGCAATATTCACACATCTTTGTAGCTCCTAAGGAGTTCAGGTTTTCCTTTTAGCTCATTCAGTTGGAAAGCTCACCTTTTACATATCCACTACTTTAGGGTCATGCATTCAGTATGCTAAAAGGTCAATATCTCATCTGGCTTAATATTTAAGGTAGAAATGTATCCAGGATGATTTTGCCAAAATAATCACATTTGGGATGAATGTAAGTTGAGGACAGAGTTTATGTAAATATCTCCAGAATTTGTGCAGTTCAGGAGAAGATAGATAAGAAGAAATATAAACTCTAACATTTGTCACTTATTTTCATTTTGAAATCTCAAACAAATGCAAAAAAAAAAAGATGAGGCAGCCTGGATAGCTTATTTTTGTATGTCACCAGAATAGATTTCCAACTAGCATGTAACAGCATTTATCACATCCTATTAATCAAAATGTGTGTGTGTGTGCACGCACACGTACATGCATGCATCTGTATGTCTGGGTTTGGAGCTAAAAACTGGTCATGAGCTATGCTATCCCTAAGTTTTTCTGATTAAAGCTAGCACTCTGCCACTTGAGCTACACCTCCACTTTGGCCTTTTTGGTAGTTAATTAGAGATAAGAATCACTTAGTCTTTCCTACTTATAACCCACCATATACTATAGTAAATGGAGACAGTTCTCATTTATGTTCTGTCTATGCTTATTCTCTTAATGATCTCTATCCCTTCATCTCTGAAAGATCATCTCAAACTGATCAAAGGAGACGTTGACTCTGGTTTTCCATTCAAAACCTCTTCTGTCCATGTATTTTCAATCTCAGGGAATAGCAATTCTGGCCTGGGGTTCTACCTTGATCCTTGGAAGATAGTTATTCATGATTTCTTCATGTCTCATTCACTTCCTGGCACTTTCTATAATATGTTTGACTATATATATATATGTGTGTGTGTGTGTGTGTGTGTGTGTACGCACGCGTGCGTGCGTGCGTGTGTGTGTGTGTGTGTGTGTATATATATATATATATATATATTCGGCTTTTCTTAAAAACTTTCTTATACCTGCTCATAAGTACTGTTACAAATTTTAGTCATCACATTCTCTTAACATATTTAAATGGTACTCCTTTCTTTAATTTCCTACAATATTACCAAATGTCCATTCTGATATAGTTTCCTAATTTTTCTTTCTTGTCACTTGATAACACCACATAGAAAATAGTTATATTTCCTTTCAAACATGTATTTACATTATCACCTTAAAATCTTTTCGTTTATAGCCCCTTATAAAGGCTATAAAGTTCTACAAGATCTAACAACTTATTTCACTCCCAACTGATCTTTCCCTCCTTAAGCTCCACAGATATTCGTGTAATTTATACCTGCATTGCAAGTCCCTTTTTACATATGCACCATTAATAATAATACTTCAAGATCAGTTTAACCCTCATTTCCTTCTGAGAAGCTTCCTTCCCAACAGCATCTGTTCTCTTTTAGATTGATTTTCCAAATCTGTCTTCTAGATAGACTTCAGTATAATCTTTGTATCTTAAGTTTCCATCATACTGTTAAACACCTGCTCAATAAACACCCCACATAAATGAATTTAAGGAAGACTATAAGCAGAAAATGGTTACTTTTCAGATATGTGTTAGACTATTCACCCCCAAACCTGGAAAATCATATTAATAAGTAATATTATTTATATTATATTCATGTGTGATATGCACACTGTAGTCTATGAGGATTTAGTACATTGGTATTGATAATCAAATAATAGTTATTGCTTTAAATTTAAAATAATTTATTTAAATATCCTTATGATTATCTTAATTTTGAAGTCATCATTTAGAATAATGTACTATTAAAGAAGACAGATCAGTAAGGACAAAGGAAAAATAAAGAAAAGAAAAGGTGGAAGACAAATAGCAGTGGTTCACAATTGTAATTCTAGTTACAAAAATGGCTGAAGGTTTGAGGGTATGGCAGATTTCAGTTCAAAGCAATCCTAGGCCAAAATATCAGAAAAAATGGTGGAGGGCTTAGAGATGTGGATCAAGCTTGTTGTAGGCCAGCTGCAAGCAAGAAATGGGAATGTGAAGCTCATGGTAATTGCACAAAAAGGAAAGCTGAAAGAGAGCATGTGCAATAAATATCTTCCCTACAAATTGTCCTAAAGATGTGTAGAACTAGGGAAAAAACAGAAAATGATCCTCAGATTAAATCATATCTTAAATTATTGAATTGCCTTTGTCAAAAACCTTTTATTGATCATCAAAAAGATTCTTTTTTTATTGTGAAAATAACATACAGAGGGGTTACAATGACCTTTTTTGGTCGATCATGGGGCTTGAACTCTGGGCTTGGGGGCGATCCCGGTGCTCTTCAGCTCAAGGCGAGCACTCTAACACTTGAGCCATAGCGCCACCTCTGGTTTTCTAGTGTTTTATTGGAGATAAGTCTCAAGGACTTTTCTGCCCGGGCTGGCTTTTAACTGCGATCCTCAGATCACAGCCTCCTGAGTAGCTAGGATTACAGGCGTGAGCCTCTGGCACCTGGATGGATCATCAAAATTTAATAGTAAAACTATTAAAACTATTAAACTATTAAAACTAATAGTAGTTTTTCTGTGAAGGTCTGCTTAAGCAAGTAACCAAGTATCTTGATTTTAAAATTGAAATAATATATAACAAGAAAATTGTACGGATTATTCTGTGTTAAGAGTATTCAATTTCAGTTAAATCATTGGGAGTGACAAAAGCTATGCAGGACACAGTCATGGGACCTGAGGACTTGTAGATGGTGAAATGTCATGATCAAAAGCTTCAGGCAAAAATTCACTTTCAGCATAGCATAAACCAGCTTCGTGGCTGCTGCAGGAAAATGCACAAGTTGATTTGGAAACAACATTTAAATCAGAAAGAATCTGAAAATGCCCACGTAAGATGTTAAAATTTCATATCACAAAAATAATGTTTTAGCTGGGCGCCAGTGGCTCATGCCTATAATCCTAGCTACGCAGGAGGCTGAGATCTGAGGATCACTATTCAAAGCCAGCCCAGGAAGGAAAAGTCTATGAGACTCTTATCTGCAATAAACCACCAGAAAACTAGAAGTGGTGCTGTGGCTCAAGTGGTAGTGTGCCTGCCTTGAGTTGAAGAGCTGAGGGACAGAACTCAGGCCCAGGATTCAAACCCCATGACCGACAAAAGAAAAGAAAAAAAATGGGTTTTTAGTTGAATATTCATATGTCAAAATTAAAATTTTGGTGAAAATTGATATAGTAATACTGCTTAAAGTATTTAGAAGAAAGGATGGTATGAAAGCATCAGAAAAAGCAGGGAAGGAGTTAACTATGGAATTATTGGAGGAATAAAAGTGAGATTTAAAAAGATCTCTGTGAATTTGAAAGATCAAAGATACAATATCTCACATCGAGTATACACCTTCAGTAAGTAATCAGAGAAGAAGGCGGTGTTCAAGATGACTCTGTTTCTAGCTTGTACAAATTGGAGGAAAATAATGGCATTTATATAAACATGTGGGTGTGATGTTTGTCAATGACATAAACTGAAATGCCAAGATACATCTTCATAAAACTACTGATTATTTCCTGGAAACAGTGTCTCTGCTTATCTAGAGCTGAGGTTGGCAGCTCCTTGGTAAGAAAAACAGGCAAATTAGAAAAATGTAGGGAGCAAGTGTGAACCGGAAGTTTTTTTATATTTCAGTATCATTATTATGATGTTGAAACAGAATTGTTTTCTTTAAAATTTTAAAATGATACTGAACAAATATAAAAGTATTTCTCCTCTTGATTTCATGACACATATTTATTGGAACCTCATACTATGTATTCATGAGAGATATTCCAAATGGAAAATTCTCTAAGTAACAATATCTGTTGAGAATTTCAAAAAAACTAAAACCACAAGTAAACTCTGAAGATGATATTTATATTTAGTCTTAAATTGGGAGGAGACTTACCAGAGATTTAAATATTAAGAAGCAATTATGAGGCAAGTGGGAAGGAGGGAGAGATAGTTTGGTGGAAAAAAATGTCCTTACATGGGGAAATGCATACAGTTTGATAGGAATTGTCCAGGTTTATTCATTCCTCTATCTTCAGCCTGTCTTAATATATATATATATATATATATATATATATATAAATGTTGCATATATATATAAATGTTGCATATATATATATGCAACATTTATATATGAATACATAAATACTCTGTATGTGCAATATTCTCAATATACTTTTTATCTCCCCTGCCACTATCTTTGTTGACAGGATAGAATTCATTTTATGAATATGTCCCATCATCATTATCCTTATCATCATCACCATCATTTTAGATCTAGTTTCTAAAAATGAGTAAGAACATACGATAGTTGAAATTTTGATCTTGGCTTATCTGGCTCAGCATGGTGATATCCAATATCACCCATTTACCTGTTAATTATATAAATTCACTTGTCTTTGTCCAGCTCTCAATCAAAATTATACTTTATGTCACTCTTGGTTGTTTCCCCAAATATAACTGGCCTATTTAAGAAAAATATAATAGATACTAATAACTGTAAATGAGATAAAAATGAATATAACATGTTCTTCAGTTCTTATAACTTCTAACTCAGGAAATATCCGTAGACAAAAGATGATGAAGCAAAATCTCAGAAATATTAAAACAGATCACCTACGTCGTCCCATGGCTCACGCCTGTTATCTTAGCTACTCAGGAACCTGAGATCCAAGGCTCGCTATTCAAAGCCAGCCCAGACAGGAAAGTCCGTGAGACTCTTATCTCCAATTAAACACCAGAAAACCAGAAGTGGCACTGTGGCACTCAAGTGGTAGGGTGCTAGCCTTGAGTTGAAGAGTTGAGAGAAAGCACCCAGTCCCAGGATTCAAGCCCCACCACTGACCAAGAAAAAAAAAAACTCAACAAAGGCTACCAAGGTCAAAATTAATTTATGAAATTTATTAATGATCTTAAATGATCTGTGTCCATGCATGGGCAAGTTTTTTTTTCTAGTTTGGGGGGGACAACCTTATCTGGAACTTTGATGAATGATCAAATATTGAGATCAAGTGAATAAAATTACAAATGTATGAAAGGTCAATAAGTATCTGAAATCCCTAAAGAAAGAAATCATCTATGAAATAGCGGATTTTGATTCTTCTTTTCAAGTTGACTTTTCTTTTTTCCTTACTTCTTCCTAGAATATTTTGGCATTTCATATCTTATACATCCAATAACTAACTTGAAGATGTCTGCAATTAGTCTTCTGTTATACACTTCAGAAATTGAATATCCACCATACAGCAAGTTAATAGCTGAAGAGAAATTTAATTGCAGTCCTGTCTGTGATTTAAGTTCATTTCTTTGCAGCATAAATGGTCATTTATAGCCTTTATTTCACCAGACCACAAAATTCTAACATTTTTATCATCTCTCCTACTTGTCCTATGAGATTTTTATATTCAGCAAATATGTATTGATTTCCTATTATGGGGTAGTTATTCTGCTAAATTCTGGGAAAGAGTGATAAATAAGATATAGCACCTGTCTTTGTAGAACTTGGAATTGTAAGATTCAAATCCTTACACAACTAGTGAATATTTAGAGTTTAAATAGCTTCTCTTGAATAAGACATTGCCTGATTCTCAGACTATTCTGAACTAAGTATAGAGTTAATCATGTACTTCATAATTGGACTTAGAAGCCAGGCACCTGTGGTTCACACCTGTAATCTTAGCTACACAGAAGGTAGAGACTTGAGGATTACAGTTCAAAGCCAATCAGGACAGAAAATCCATGTGACACTTATCTCCAAAAAACAACTCAAAAAAGCTAGAATTTGAGCTGTGGCTTAAGTGGTAGAATGATGTCTTGGTGAAAAGAAGCTCAGGGATAGTGTCCAGGCTTTGACTTCAAGACCAGGGCCATCCAAAAAAAGGGGGGGGAGGCTTAGGGGCATTTTATCTTTTTTTTTTTCAGATAAATAGTGAGATCCATTAGTGCATATTTGTTACATACTGCTAGGAATATTTATTGCTGGCAGGAGTTAAAAGGACAAGGATAGATACAGATACTGATATAGATTCAGGGATATAGATTTGATATATAGCATCTGTAAAAGTGGATAAAATCAGTGAACAGAGTTTCATGCAAAAGGAAACAAAAATAGGAAAAACAGTGATACAGGAACAGCAAGGCAAACTGTGGAGAATAGGAAATGTAGACACCTCTAGTACATTCTCAATTTTGTTTTGTCTACTGACAATGCATTGTAAGAATTCAGTCAAAGGACTAGAGAAGAGGATGAGAAAGAAAAGACATTTCAAGACATAAAGAATACTGTTTACATCTTCACTTTATCTAAATCATAAATAAGGCTTTACTTCTGCTATTGTAAATGCTACTCCTCTCAAACTTGGAAAAATAATTGAGCCATGTGTTTGCTCTGCATTCTAAAAACTGAATTCATGACTTTTCTGCTGTTTTGCATTAGATTAGCGCAGTGTTTGGGAAATATTCAAATGATATAGATGCATACCCATCCAAGTGAACTGTGCATTCTCTGACTAAAGGAATCTGATGACATGTAACCTTATTTTCCACAGATTAACATTGACTTCAGTACCAGAGACCTTATCTCAAAGAATATCGCTGAACCTACTATCAAATGTTTTGATGAGGCTCAGAAGTTAATCTATAGTCTCATGGCCAAAGATTCTTTCCCTCGATTTCTGAAGTCAGAGATTTACAAGAAACTGGTGACAAGCCAACAGGTTGGAAGTCATAAAAGGTGGCTCCCTTTCTTGTGAGAAAGACAAAAAATAAAACAAGAAAGGCAAAAGAGAAACTAAGCACTACACATCAAGGATAAAATGCTTTAAATACACAAACACAATACAAGCTTTTGGAAGGATTTATAAGTCACTTTTTATTTGAACAGAATTTTTCTATATAATCACATCTGAAATTGTACATCACTTGTTTGGAACTTATTCATTTTATCAGATACTTAAGAATCCACTGTGAGAATAGAATGTTTATGGAGATAAATACACTGTTGACCAGAGTGGGTATTCTTATGATTTTATAAATTCAAGAATCTATCTTTATTGTGGAGTGGGAGGCTTTTTAGGATCTGTACAAGATTTCAAATATCATTTGCATTATTCAAAAGCTTTACTTCTCAAAAGAGAGAAAGTCTGAAACAAAATACATCCTTCTGTCTAGTATATTCAATTCTTTTTCTTCAACTATTTCTTTTTAAATAGGTCTTTTAGTGTGGTGGTTATCCAATGTACTATAGCTCTAAAAATAATTAAAATGACATTTTACAAGAATATATGCACATTTTTATGTATGCAAGAAAATAAAATTGTAAAACATACTACTGGTTCAATTTAGTGACACCACATGAACTTACATATGGAAAGGGACTTGAGGTTGGGGATTATTTATTTTCTTATATTAATAGCAATATAAAACAATGAAATCAGATAGAGCACCAAAAATTCTTAAATGGTAAACAGCATGGCAGTTTATGTTCCATAAAATAAAAGAAAATCCAACATTATCCAATTGAGAGTTAAGACTATATTTACTCATTTAGCATTAAAATGCTTTCATAAAACTAAAGTGTTTTAAAAATTATATCTAGATTTTCTAAAATTGTTTTAGCATATGGGATTATCATGCATACATTTTATTGATATGAAAAAATATATTCAATTCATCTATGATTGTATTTTAAACCCTTTCACACAGCTTTTTTAAATGATCATTACTCTTTCCACTTTGAGATTAAACATAAAAAACTGATGGAAAATTGCACATCTTATTTTGTCTCCAAAAACTATCTATTTGATAGACAAAAAATGTTCTCCTCCTCATCATGAAAAACAAACATTTACGTGCATGCAAATAGAATGCTCCCTGTAGATTTGCAAATTCTTTAAAGTACAACACACTAGAAACTGGTGGGAAGGACTCAGAATGAATTTAAAATAGAAAGTTTGCAGTATTTACTCTGGAGGCCCCAATTTTTGTCTGCATTTCAATGGGAATTTTATTTTTATTATAATAAGTCAACCTTTGAGGATAGGAGGAATCCTAGAAATTAAAATCACATTCCTCTTTTTAAAAATGAAGTTACTTCTCAGATCACGCATCTGTGTTTGTCCCACACTGCCTCACCAGCACCTTTTCCCCATTTGTTTTGAAATACAAGTAGTCTCATGCCCAGCTGAGAATTGTGCTGAAGTGTAAGAATCTAAATTCCTACCCCGGCATGTTGCCTTTGTATATTTTTAATTTTCGTTCAGTAGGCAGCTTGCAAATTCTTTTGTGTTATCACAGAAAACTCTTCCTGCTTAATGATAGGCTCCTAAGCCTTCCCTAATGATGTGAAGAAAGCCATAAATCTTGTGTTTGCCGTCCAGAACTGTAGATGCTTAAGAGTGCCTACTATTACAGCAGCTGACAGAATGTTTGGTTGAAAACGGGCTGTTAAATTGACCTAAAAAAATCCCAACCAATGACCTTCATTATCAATATCTTCTTCCCATTCCTCAACTTACTACCCATCATGAAACATGATTCAAAGTTAACAATTTAATAACTAGAAAAATAAAACTATTGCAGGATTGTGGAAATTAAGTATTTTCAGTAAAATATGCAATGTGATTATGTTTGTGTCTTTCTTATTCTTCATGTTAGTTTATGTTACTAATTATAATGGGTGATATTATACACAGATTTTAAATAAACAAGATCAACTTTCAATAAAAGAAGTTGAATTTTGATATCCTTAATAATGAATTTTAGTAAACAGTAATTCTGCTGTCATTTAAAAAATCTTTCCAATGGCTCTATGAAATGTTTACATTAAAAATTAAGTGAGCAGTAAAATATAAAAGGTTTATTTCCCTATGAACAGTGTTTTCTATTTTCCTGATAATTCTTACAACGTAGATTTTAAGGCAGTTTATCTTTGCCATAATAAACGATAAAAAAATGTTCTATTGATATATTTCCTAAAATAATTTTATCTCATCTAAAAATTCATTAAAGTATGAGAAACTCACGAACTCATTAAAATCTTTACATTTATTTATATGTCACATATTAATTAATCAATAATGTTTCTTTTAAATTTATACAAATATAGTCTGGGATATAGACCAGGAAAATCATCTATTTTAGCCTCATGACATAATTAACAGACTTTTTCTAGTACTGATTATATAACACCAGGAACTTTAGAGCATTAAAAACGTTGCCCAATCTCAAACTGTATCTTGCCTAACTTTTATGTTTTTAAGATACTATATGGAGAGTATATTCTGCTCACACATTTTACTGGCTTCAGTGACTTCACAATATTTGTAAGTTTGTGTGCTGTGGGAAATGTTGTCCCCATAATATCCCTGATAAGAGTGTGTGTTGATTTAATAAAAGCAAAGAAAAAAAAGTTTCCTGTTTCCTATCCAATAGTCCTTTTTTTAATTTATTTTTTCTAAAGATGATGTTCAGAGGGATTACAGTCATATGAGTAATGCAATGAGTACATTTCTTATTGAACAGTGTTACTCCCTACTTTGATTTTCTCCTACTCTCCCTCCCATACTCATGAGCCGCCCCCTCCCCAAGTTGTAAAGTTCATTTCCAACATAATGCCTTGTGAGCATCATTTTTGCAATGGGTCATCCTGTATCCTTGTTTCAGTGTTTTGTTATTCCCCGTCCTTTCCCCAGTTTAGATAAATGTATATTCAAGATGCAGGGTACCCAAATCAAATACAATGATAACAGGGGATATACCATAAGGGGAAGAACATAGAAAAGAAACAAAGGAAGAGACAACAATGCTTGATAAGAAATGTACTCATTACTTTGCCCATGTAATCGTAACCCCTCTGTATGGTATTTTCACAATAAAAACAAGAAAAAGAAAAAAAAAGGAAAATATAGAAATACAGAAAAGAAAAAAGAAAGAAAAAAATCACATAGTACATTTAAAACAACAACAGAGAGAAACCTCTTGTGGCCAAATCCTGGGGTTCATTTCACTTAGTATCATATTAAATGTTTATATGTACATAGCTTTTGAGCTTTTCTGCTTATATGATAAAATTATCCTAGATGTATACTAATCATTGCAAACAAGGGAAACCATGAGACTTATATTTCCTTGGGTCTGGCTTACTTCACTTAATATAATTTTTTCCAAGTCTTTCAGTTTCCTAAAAAAATAGGACAATGTCATTCTTTCTGATGGAGGCATAGAATTCCATTGTGTATATATATCACATTTTCTTGATCCATTCATCGACTGAAGGACATCTGGTTGGATTGCATTAAACTGCAGAGCATCTGCATAGCAAAAGAAAAAGCCAGTAAGATCAATAGAAAGCCCATGGACTGGAAGATCTTCACTAGCCATACAACAGACAAGGGTCTCATACCTAAAATATACTTAGAATTCAAAAATTTAAATCACCCAAAACAAATCCTCAAACAACTGCCCAATTAATAAGTGGGCTAAAGCCTTAAAGAGAAACTTTTCTGAAGAGGAAATAAGAATGGCCAATAGACACATGAAAAAATGCTCAACGTCTCTGGCCATCAAAGAAATTCAAATCAAAACAACATTGAGATACCACTTCACCCCAGTTAGAATGGCTATAATCAAGCGCTCTAATAACAACAGATGCTGGAGGGGATGTGGCCAGGAGGGAACCCTACTACATTGTTGGTGGGAGTGTAAACTTGTTCAACCACTTTGGAAAGCAGTATGGAGGTTCCTCAGAAGACTCCACATAGAGCTCCCCTATGACCCAGCAATTCCACTTCTGGGCATTTACCCAAACGATCACAAACAAAACCATACTAAAGCTACCAGCACAACTATGTTTATCACAGCATTATTCACCATAGTTAATACACTTTTTGTTTTGTTTCATTTTTGTCACTAGTGAGGCTTGAACTCTTAGCCTGGGTGCTGTCCCTCAGCTCTTCAGCTCAAGGCCAGCACTCCACCACTGGAGCCACAGTGCCACTTTCAGTTTCTGGTGGTTTTTGGAGATAAAAGTCTCTTGGACTTTTCTGCCTGGGCTGGCTTTGAACTCTGATCCTCAGATCTCAGCTTCCTGAGTAGCTAGGATAACAGGAGTGAGCCATGTCGCCCAGCTCTAATATTCTTGTTAATGAAGTCTAATGCCATCTTGCTCTTTTAGAACAAGGTATTGTTCTAAATAATTCTGAAAACAGTCTAGGTTTCTTTCTTAGAATTTCAAATCATCTCCCTCACGTCCATTTTCCTGGACATTATATGTTGAATTTCTCTTCAACTTGTTTCTAAGTAGGGAATTGTTTTGGCTGGTATTTGTAATCATACAGACAATGGGCTAATGTGAGTAATCAACTCCAATGTTTATTGGAAAACTAAAAAAATTCATGCTATTAAAAAGAGAGAGAGAATAAAGGGAAGGAAAGTGAAGGGAGGAAGAGAAAAGAAAGGAGAAAAGAAAATATCTTTTTAATCAAAATCAGGCAGCTTCAATACTTTGCTTTCAAAGATTTCTCAGGCCAACATTTTCTTCCCAGCCTTCACCACACAATCCTAAGATAGAAGTTTGACAATTCCACTTTGGCCTGATTTATTCCCAAAGTCCTGTATGCATCACATAGTGATATCAATCAATTTAGAGTAAAATAGCAGGCTATGAAAGAAAGGTGGGATGTTCCCACCGCAGCAATCAGTTATTATAGTAATGATTTTCCACACCAGAATTCTCCTTACTGTTTTCCCATTTTTTTCCATTGAATTTTAATGAGGAATCTTCAGGTACTATAGGTACTTACTGAGTGTGATTTCTGAAAAAAAAAAAACATTGCATGTTTTGTATAATTACTAATATATACTACTAATAGACTGTAATTAATTCTAATAAAAATAAAGATATGTGTTTCTACCTATAAGAGAATATAGGAAAATAGTACTTTAAAAATACTTCATTTTATTTTGTCTTTTAATAAATTTCAGATGTATTGAGTATACACATGTAATATATATTTGTGTTTCACTATTTTGTATATATTTATTGCACAAAGTAACATTTCACTACAAGATATGTATATATAGCAACATTTTATCATATTCAATCTCTCATTAACCTTTTTTATATTACTCCCATTAGGAGCAAAATTATTAAAACACAAATATATATTACATGTGTATACACAATACATCCTAAAAATTACAAAAGAGACAAACAAAGTGAATTCTTTTAAAAGTATTATTTTCCTATCTTCTCTTATAGGTAGAAACACAATTATGTCATTATTTTTTATTTTTCATCTTCCCAAATTATTCCTCTTCTACTGTCATGTAAGGCCTTATATTTAAGAAATTAGATAATATTTACTTTGTTTAAAGCACACAAGTATGGTTATAAATCAATTATAGTTGCACACACCTGTTATCCCAGAACAGAGGACAAAACACAACATCTTTATCTCCAGGCTAACCTGGAAGAGATGGTAAGATCTTGTTTCAAAAATCATATTAAGTGAAGTAGGCCAGATCCTATGCTCCATAGTTTCCCTCATTTGTAATAATTAGTATATATCTAGGATAGTTCTAAGCAGAAGATTGCAATAGCTCAATAGCGATGTACATATCACCATACAGAATGGTGCTAACCAAAATGAACTCCAAGAAATAGAAACAAGAGAGTTTTTGTTTATTTTTTAGCATATTGTGTGAAGATTTTTTTTTCTGTTTTCATTCATTTTTTTGTTTCCCTTCGTTTAATTCCCCATTGTCACTGTTTTTGATTTTGGTAACTTGTGTATTATGTATACGTTTATTTGATTTGGGGAAGGGAAGAGGAATAACAAAATGGTGAGACAAAGGACAAAGGATAAACGAATGCAGTAGTGATACTCACAAGACACTATGTTATAGTTGAAGGGAAGGAAAAGTGGGAGAAAATGAGGAAGGAGGTAGGGGGAAGGGGAAAACGCTCAATAAATATTTTAAGAGGTTATTTGTAGTTGTTTAATATGTATGCTTTGTCTAAATGAAAATCAGTTATGAATATTTCAGCAAAACAAAAATTGTCTGCTTAAATCCATACTTTTTCCTCATAATTAATATTGTGATTTTCTGACTGAAAGAGAATGTTTCTTTTTTTCTTTCTCTTCCTTCCTTCTTTCCTTTCTTCTTTCCTTCCTTCCTTCCTTTCTTCTTTCCTTCCTTCCTTTATAGTAATGGAGTCTCAGCTTGGGGCCTTATACTCCTGGGCTGGCATTCTACCACTCAAGTCACCATTACAGCCTGGTTTTTTTGTCGAAAGTGTGGCTCAAACAAATATCCCTTTTAGAAATGGAATTTCTAGTGTCTTTGGTGCCCAGACTAGTTACAAATCATAATCCTCCAGATCTTATGCTCATGAGTAGCTGGGATAATAAGATGGCCCACCAGCACCTGAATATATTTTTTAAGTGAATAAGAGTTTTTGATGTCTTTTGTTCTTCACGCATATAGTGTGAGTTCTTTGCTGAAATACTTATATTTCTTTTGTGTAATTAGGTAAAGTGTGATATGTAGAACACTAATGTAAATGATGATGCCTTACAGATTAAATATAGAAAATAACTGACTCTAAACAATTTAATGGTAAATCTGGGCACCAATAACTCACACCTGTAATCATAGCTACAAAGAAGGATGAGATGGAAAGGATTGTGGTTTTGAGGACAGACGAGAACAGATCACAAAGTTCTTTCTCAGCCCATAACTGAGTGCAGTCGTTGGACTCAGCACATATCTGAAAGATGACATTTAGAGGATTGTGCTGCCATGCAAGACCAAGCAGAAAAACATTCAAGATCCAACCTCCTCAATGGAAAGCTGTACATGGAAGCATGTACCTTTGAGCCCCTCAACTAAGATAAGCCTTAGTCTACGAGAGAGTGGAAGGTAAGAGATGAGGAGGAAGAGACTATATTCTAAAATAACCAAGAAAATAAATGTATATGGATATATGGATCAACAATACAACACTAGTGTAACAAGCACCTTCCTCAAGTTCAAACCTAGTACTGCCAATAGAAAAGGCTAATAAGAAAATAAATTAAATATTTCATAATTCAGATATACTGAATATTCTTATGTTCATTTCTTATAGATGTGATTTATACTCTTATTATAATGAGAATGTAAAATAGCCCATGTAGGATCTTGGGTTAGAGGCCTGGTCCCTAAGATGGTGTGCTTTACTTTAGAAGGTAGACTCTCACTTCAGGAAGAAGCTCACTGAGGGGTTGTTCTTTGGGGCTACATTTTACCCTGATCCCTTTCTACATTCCCTTGGATTCTTGGCTGATGATGGTGTGAAAACCTCTCCTTTTCTCCACACAATCTTACCACCATGATGTTATGCCTGAAGGCACAGCGCAAAAGGTTCATCCACTGAAACTGTGAGTTTTTTTGTCATATACAATGTAGGGTGAGACAAAAGTAACAAATACACCAGTAGTCTTTTTATAATTGCCAGGTTAGGCCTTCCAAAGATAGTTGTATAAAGTGTCTTTGGATTAGTGTTTCTATTCCACTTCTAAAATAACATGTTTTGTAGGAGCATAAAATGGGGCACAGAAGTAGGGAGACATAGTGTGAACAAGTGCAGCAGTGGTACTCACTAGATACTATGTTGAAATGAACTATAAAACTGTGGGTGGGATGGTATGGAAAAATGGGAGAGAGTGAGGGAAGGGGTGGCATTGTCCAAGAAGAAATGTGCTCTTTACCTGACTATGTAACCGTGACCCTTTTGTGAAGCACTTGTTACAATTTTAAAAAATATTTTTAAAAATGCTGTTTTTATCCTACAATCATGAATGTAAAACCATAGGTTGGTTTTCTACTCATATGGAGTAATTAATTAATTACTCAAAAGAGTATTTTATCTCTGAATATGGATCTTTAACAAAATCCTACCATAACTGTGAAAAATCAGAAACACATTAAAGGAGATTTACATGATTGAATCCATGAATGATCTGATAAAAATTTGATTGTAAATATAGAAGTTCAACAATTTTACAAATTCCTTTGAAAGTTTTTCTTCTAGAAATAAGTTATTAAAATGCACAAACTATAATATTAGGAAGCTAATGATTGTAATCTTACTATGTTAAAGCCCTTTCCCCAGATATAGCTTTTATATTAAATGAGAGAAAAATAGTGGAAAGTAAATAACATCACTACATGGGGCTTAAAATAAATTTAGAACTCTGTTGAGGACTAACACCACATAAATATACATAGACAGAAGTTTACATCCATGGACATAATGAAATATATTTTTCTTTATTTCTGTTTTCTGATTGTGTGCCAGACATATAAACATCACATTCAAAAACATGCAGAGCTCAGATTATCCATTTTCAAAAGAATTCAATTTATTTTGTTATTCTTTGTCCACAATATGTTTTGCAAATATTTCCATTGGTAGGGTTTTTCCTATTGTTTTTCCTATTGTAATATTGAAAGTTTATAATCAGATTCTTGCAAAGAAGTTAAAATTACACAAAAAATAAAAAGCTAGAAAGTTAGAATGAATATTTTATTTTTAAAAGTAAAATTAAAAAGGTAAATAAATGGGACAATGGGAAATAATGAAGAAGAAATAAGAAAAATCAAGATCCATAAATGTACAATACAGAATAAAAAATATAGATTCTCAACAGTAAATTTACATTTCTGTGCAGTCTGAACTAGTCATCAATGATAAAATACCCCTCTAAAAATTAAGAAGAAGCTGGGCACAAGTGGCTCAGGCCTACAATCATAGCTACTCAGAAGGCTGAGATCTAAAGATCACAGATTGAAGCCAGCCCAGATGGAAAAGTCTGTGAGAGACTCATATCCCATTAGCAACCCAAAAGCCAGAAATGAAGCTGTGGATCAAGTAACAGAGGAAAAAACCTCAGGAAAACACCCATGCTTTGAGTTCAAGCCCACAGATTGACAAAAGAAAAAAAATTCTATGCCTCCATCAGAAAGAATGACATTGCCCCATTTGTTAGGAAATGGAAAGACTTGGAAAAAAATTATATTAAG
>NW_012267273.1:2217701-2259026 GCF_000151885.1 Dipodomys ordii | reverse complement strand
AGAATGACATTGCCCCATTTGTTAGGAAATGGAAAGACTTGGAAAAAAATTATATTAAGTGAAGTAAGCCAGGCCCAAAGAAACATAGGTCCCATTGTTTTCCTTATTTGCAATATCTAGTATGTCTGAGAAAAGCAGAAACTGTCAGATAATGTGATGTTAGGAAAATGAACCCCAAGGTAAGTATTCAATTTTTTTTCTTTCATGCAATTGTTTTTTAACATATTTATAAGATGATTTCTATGTTGCTTTGTATGTCCGCCCCCCGCTTTTACAGTATTTGATGTTGGTATAATTTGTGGAGGGGAAAGGAAAAACAAATAATTTAAATAGGGATACAGGTGGACCCATTGCAACAAGGAGATGTACATGTTGTTATGTCAAAAACGAACTTTAGAACTTTGGGGGGGGAGAATCAGGTGGGGGGAGGTAGGGGAAGTATGGGAAGGGGAAACAGAGTAGGCAACAATGCTTGATAAGAAATGTACTCATTATCTTGCCCATGTAATTATAACTCCTCTGTACAATTTAAAAAAAAAGAGAAAAAAAAGAAAGAAAGAAATCTACAAAATATCCATAACAAACTAACCTCAAGCATTTCTCGTAACACTATAATTAATGGTTACTATTACAACTCAGTATTAACATATATCTTTTACATAAGGAGAACATTAATATGGCTCACTGAAATTATTAAGTAATTTTAAATCCTGAATATACTAACAAAATTATTATGCTGAATTACTTTTAGTGCACTTAAAGTATGAAATAAAAGGGTATTTCTGCCCCTTTGAGAGTGCTGAATAAAAAAAATATGACATTGATACTATGAAATGATATCTAAGTTATTTAATTGTTAAATTAGACTTACTAATGACTTAATGGAATAATATCAAATATAGAAATATAAATTAAATGTTCCATAAATTAAAAAAATATTAAGACATAAGCATTTATTTATTTATTTATTTAGTACCAGTATTGGGACTCTATCTTAGCACTTACATGCTGTCTCATATTTTTGCTCTAATTAACACTAACACTTTAGCTTCATTTCTATCTTTTTTCTCTTAACTGAGAAGTATCTCATGAAATTTTCTGTGAGAGGTAACATTGAACCATGACCCTTGGTAGCTAATATTACAGGTATGAGTCACTGGGCCCCCAAAATTATCTGATTCTTAATACATAGGCATATGTGAATTTAAAAAGTTCAAAATTTTATTAAACATGAGTATATCAGATGCACATTTTGGAGACATGAAATAAAAGAAAAATGTTTAGAAAAAAAATTTATAATACAAAAAACCTGAAGTGGTCTGGGGTGAAGGGTAGATCTGTGTGTGTGTGTGAGCGTGTGTGTGTGTGTGTGTGTGTGTCCTGGTCTTGAATTTGGGATTGGCTGCTGTCACTGAGACTTCTAGGTCTAGAATATTGCTCTCTCACTTGAGCCACAGTTCCACTTCTGACTTTTTGGTAACTAATTGGATATAAGTGTTTCATGGACTTTCTTGCTCAGGCTGGCTTTGATCCAGGATCCTGAGATATTCTCCTAAGTAGATAGGATGAGAGGTGTGAGCCACTGGTGCCTAGCTAGTCTGAAAATCATAACTTTTTGATAGAATGATGCAATGGGCCATTTGTGAGAAACTTTGAGCTACTTTACCCAAATGCAACAACTTTGTTGTCCTGGTGAACAAGTGCATACATTGTATCACAAAAAAAACACCTTTTCTTAATTGTACTCTAACCTTACAACAACCTAGTGATAAGTAGAGTATTGAAACTATAAGTATGTGAAAGCACTCATTAATAAATTCTATAACACAGTGTTGAAAATAATGTCTTACATTTACTGTAAAAGATATCAGATGTTACATTATTTTTTATGATAAAATGCTAATCTACTACAATCTTGGAGATAATAGAAGACTCCTGGATCTGCTACAAAAGTTATCATCACAAATAACAATAATGACATGATATAATTAGTAATGTGGTTTAGCAGTAAGAGTAATCAGAGCTTCAGCAGTTCTGAACCCCAAATTCCTCAAGTCATAAGCAGAGAACCACATGATACCTACATGCCTGGTGATTTGTCTTCCAAAACAAAATGGCTGAGGTTCAGGAGTTGATTTGTTCATTATGGGTATGAAACATGTCTGTCTGCCTTTTGTTCTGGAGAAAGAAATAATCTTCCAGCTCACACACTAGAAAAACATCTTTGACCAAAAGGAGCCAGTACCTCTTCTTGCAAGATGGGATCAATTGTGAGAGGCCCTGAGGGAATTATCTTCTGACACTCTTATTTCAAGGAACATGAGAAGAATACTGTGATAACTTGCTGTGTGCATTGTGAACTTGAACTTACTGGAAGCCATTCCCTGAGAAGAGAGCAGGGAATAGGTAACTGCCAACTATTGGATTTTTCCCATTGGAAGCTCTTCAATAGGATGATTCGGATCGCTAAGCAAAATCCACTGGCAATGCTTTCTAAATATGACAACACTTTGGATTAAATAAATTGCATTTAAAACATGTCATAAGTAAAATGATTCAACAGAAACTTCACTGCTGTCTTCTCACTAGAATTCATAACTGTACATCCTAAGTCTATCATATATAATTATACCTCTGTCACAACACTTGTGGTAGTTTCTTGTAGTTTTGCAATTCTGTAGCTAGACAGGATGAAAGCCAGCTTCATTAATTAAATTCTTGCATTTCTGAGAGCCCTAGAGTATATGATATCAAAGCACTCATTCTGCTTTCTATTTAAATCAGCTTGAGTGTATTGTCAAGTTCTGGTATTAAACCAACTTTCAAAATAAATATAATTCCCTCTTGTAGTGACAGAGAACAGCTCTATATCAATTCATCAATTTATAACTACTAAATATAATTTATATACACATACATTACTCCACAGCAATCAATTTAGATAATTTTTTTTTTTTTGTCGGTTGTGGGACTTGAACTCTGGGCCTGGGCGCTGTCCCTCAGCTCTTCAGCTCAAGGCAAGCACTCTACCACTTGAGCTACAGCGCCATTTCCGGTGTTCTGGTAGTTTATTGGAGATAGGAGTCTCATGGTCTCTCCTGCCCGGGCTGGCTTTGAATCACGATCCTCAGATCTCAGCCTCCTGAGTAGCTAGGATTACAGGCGTGAGGGCACCAGCGCCCTGCTCTTAGATAAAAATTTTAAAATGTATTAAAAAAATCACGGAAGCTGGGTGCGGGTGGCTGACACCTGAAATTCCAGCTACACAGGAGGCTGAGATCTGAAGATCATGGTTCGAATCCAGCCCAGGCAGAAAAGTCCATGAAACTCTTACGTCCAATAGAACACCAGTAAACCGGAAGTGACACTGTGGTTCAAATGGAAGAGCACTCATCTTGAGCTGAAGAGCTGAGGGACAGTGCCCAAGCTCAGAGTTCAAGACCTATGACTGACCCCCCCCATAAAAATAAAAGTTACTGAAGTTTTAGGTTATTGTAATATTGCTCTCATTTTTAATTTAATTATGTTTATTCTAACCCAACAAAATACATATTCACTAAATAAAGAATGTTTTAAGTAACTTGTTACATTTTAATGTAAAATGAATATCTAAGAATGGACACCAGGGTACATGGAATAAGTTTCACAATGCATTTCATTTTGCTAATTATTTTGATATTTATTTCCTATAGTTTTAAATATATTTACTTGATATTTGAATAATATTCAATAATTTAATTTATAAAGTAATGATATGAGGCAGAAACTAATGTATGTACTCATTCCATCTATCTATGCTCCATCTGCCAATCAATTCCTTCATTCATTCATCCATTGCTCCATCATCATCCATCATCCAAATCACTATCATTTCATGTATCCATTCACACATGCATCCAACCTCCATCCTTTCATCTACTTTTTGTCTGTTAATCTATCCTCCTTATCTATTAGTCTGTCCTCCAACTTTTACTTTATCTTCAATTACATACAATCATCCATCTCTCTCAGCATGCATCCATCCTTCTACTTGTCTATCTCCATTCTCCCATCCATCTATCCATTATTAGCCCATCCATCTAAGTGTGCAGACATCTATCTATGCAAACTTTAAACCAGTAATTATTCCAGTTAATAGCATCTGTAATGCTTCAAATTGTGTGTGTGTTCATGTAAAATCAAGCCCAGTCCTGGCACTTGAATTCAGCACCCATGCTACAGTTCCAATCCTAGCTTTTTATTTTCTTCTTTCATTTCCTCCAGTGTTTTTCAATAGATACTATGTTAAATATTCAGTGAAGTTACACCATTTTCTTAATATATATATATACATATATATTATTGTAAAGATACTATACAGAGGGGTTACTGTTACGTGAGCAAGGTAATGAGTCCATTTCCTATCGAGGATTGTTACACCCTCCTTTGTTTTCCCCCATCATCCCTTCCCTCCTATCACCAACTCCTCTCTGGGCTCTCCCTCTGCCGGCCGCAAAGTTGTAAAATTCATTTTCAACATACTGTCTTGTACATCTCACTATTACAATAGGTCATCTTGAATCCTTATTTCATCATTTTGCTATTTCCCTTACCCTCCCCAAATTAGAAAAATGTATATAGAAGATGCAAAACACCGGAATCAAATACAGTGACAACAGGGATTGTACCATGGAGGAAGAACACACATTTTTGTTTCTTTCTCAAGGATATCTTCCACTTCTGAGTTTTTCGTGGTTATGGGGGTAAGAGTCTCATGGATTTTCTTTTATGAGCTGGCATTACACCATAATCCTATATATCAGGCTCTTGAATAAATAAGATTACAGTTGGCATTTGGCTGCTTCAAATTTATGACTAGTAGAAAGTTGAGTAAGAAGTGATGAGCTTTATTCAATTTATTAAATAACATGACTTGCACCAATAACATTATATAGAAAAATTTACAAGATTGCAAGGATTATTCAGGTGTGTGGCATACATACATATATACATATATATATATATATATATATATATATTCCCAGAAATTAGAAGATTGAGGTAGAATTAAAAGCTCTATGCCAGACTATATTTCACAGTGAGAATTCCTGTCTCAAAATAAATGAATATGAAATATATATATGCATATATATATATGCATGTTATATGTATACATATACACTATATTCATTTATACATACACACAGACTTTGAGAAGGAAGTGGTGGGGGGTATATGTGTACTCAAAGTGAATCTAGAAAAATTAGGTTCAAATGGAACCTAAAAGTGCAGAAAATAATATGGTAATAAAAATGATCATTTTGGTGTTTAAGAAATTTAAATCACTGACCACATCTATGTTCAAGTGAATGCTTTAGATGTATTTTGTCTGCATTAGCATTCACTGATCTCCTTACTAAAATAGTAAAATAGGTGACTGAAAGTATTGGCTAATATTGTCCCTAGAAGTTTTACTGCTCTTCTCCTTAAGAAAGCCATAATAAGCCCAATTTGGGAGTATACACAAAAGAGAAATAGAACTTCTACCTTCATCTTTGCTTTCTTCCCTGCAGATGTGCCACCAGTTAAAGAATTAGTATTCACCTAACCTAAAATCCTTATTGAATACTTGCTAGGAAGCATAAAATGAGCTAGTTTCTAAGGGATACAAAAAATGAATAGCACAGACAGGATTCCTGCTGCTTTGTAAAATACAGGTTAGCAACAGACACAAATAATTTTGCCTCTCAAACAAGCTCAAGAGATATATTCTTTTAAAAGAAGAGGGCAGAATTCAAGGAAGGATATGTCAAGCTCCTACACAGAGATAGAGAGCTCAGATAAACCTTTCTTAAGCTTGGGTAAGAAGCAAGCTATTGAAGGGATTAAGCTCTACAGTAACACATTCAAAATTGTCTCTGAGAAGGAAAAATGTCTGTGGTATTGTAGTGCCTCAAGAATGAAAGAAACTTCTGATTCTAGATGTTAATTAAAATGTTTGTGCATAATTTTACAGACACAAAATATTCACCAAAGTGTCATTGATTTTATTTCCTTTGTACATACAAGTTATGAAATCATTCATGAGCAGACACTTCGACGGAGCACTGGCTTTCATACAGTGCAAACACATGTTAAATGATTTTGTGATGTCTAATCCAGAACCAAAAATACAACACAGAATTTGGAAAGGTCTTTAATTTTTCTAAAATGTATTTAAGATAATCACAACCTCTAATCCCGTTAGGAGAGACAGGTTAAAAGACCCTTTGTTTTACTGTATATTATAATAAATACTCAGTGACTGCAAGGTCCATTATGATTCAAGGCTTGTTCTGCAAAGTGGTATTATAGGGTTCTTGTGGAATTTTTGAGAGATGGGGCAAACCAGGAATGCCTAAAATAATTAGGAGCATGGCTTTGAGGGAGGTTCCATGGCACCCTTATTCTTTAAAGTCTTCCCTTCATTTGAAGTAGCTTTAAATACAAGATCATGTCATCTGCAAAGAGGGAGAGTTTTACTTCATCTTTCCATATTTGGATCCCCTTTTGTTTGCATCTTGTCTTATTGCTGTAGCTAGGCATTCTAATACTAGATTGAAGAGAAGTGGAGAGAGTGGGCATCCTTGTCTTGTTCCTGAGTTAAAAGGAAATGGCTTTAGTTTTGTTTTTTGCCATTAAGTATAGTGCTGGCTGTAGGTTTGTCATATACAGCCTTTATTGTATTGAGGAATGTTCCCTGGATTCCTGGTTTTTCCAGAGCCTTCATCATAAAAGGGTGTTGGATCTTGTCAAATGCTTTTTCTGCATCTATTGAGATAACCATGTGGTTCTTATCCTTGTTCTTGTTGATGTGATGAATTATATTAATTGATTTGGGTATATTGAACCAGCTTTGCATCCCTGAAATAAATTCTGTTTGATCGTGGTGTATAATTTTTTGGATGAATTGTTGAAGTCGATTGGCCAAAATTTTGTTGAGAAGTAGAGAATCGATGCTCATCAAAGAAATGGTTCTATAGTTCTCTTTGATGAGTCGCTGCCTGGTTTTGGGATGAGGGTTATGACGGTTTCATTCAAAGAGTTTGGTAATGAACTTTCTCTTTCAATTTCATTGAAGAGTTGGAGGACTATTGCTGTGAGTTCTGCTTTAAAGGCCTTGCAGAATTCTGCTTTAAATCCATCCAGTCTTGGGCTTTTCTCTTTCTTTCTTTCTTTCTTTCTTTCTTTCTTTCTTTCTTTCTTTCTTTCTTTCTTTCTTTCTTTCTTTCTATCTTTCTTTCTTTTTTGTGAAAATAACATAAAGAGGGGTAAGAATTACATAGGCAAGGTAATGAGTGCATTTCTTATCAAGCATTGTTGCCTCCTCCTTTGTTTCCCCTTTCCATCCCTTCCCATCTACCCCTCCATTCCTCCCTCATCCTCCCCCTCCCCACCTTCTGCCAGGCACCAAAGTTTTAAAGGTCATTTTTGACATAACATCTGGTACATCTCATTGCTGCAAATGGGTCCACCTGTATCCCTATTTAAACAATTTGTTTTTTCCCTTCCCCATCACAAATTATACTAACATCAAATAAAGTAAAAATATGGGTTATACTGAGGGGGAGGGACATACAAAGCAACAAATAAATATCTTTTAAATATGTTAGAAACAATAACCAGAAAGAGAAAAAAATTGAATCCTTATCTTGGGGTTCATTTCGCTTAACATCAACTTATCTGACCATTTCTGCTTGTCTCTGACATATACTAGTTATTGCAAATAAGGGAAACCATGGGACCTATGATTTTTTTGGGCCTGGCTTACTTTACTTAATATAATTTTTTCCAAGTCTTTCCATTTCCTAACAAATGAGGCAATGCTATTTTTCTGATGGAGGCATATAATTCCATTGTGAATATATACCACATTTTCTTGATCCATTCATCTACTGAGGGGCATCTGGGTTGGTTCCATATCTTATCTATAGTAAATAGTGCTGCAGAAAACATAGTCGTGCTGGTAGTTTTAGTGTGGTCTTGTTTGTAAACATTTGGGTAAATGCCCAAAAGTGGGAGTCTTTTGAGGACCCTCCATACTACTTTCCAAAGTGGTTGAACAATTTTACACTCCCACCAACAATACAGTGGGGTTCCCTTGTAGCCTCATCCCCTCCAGCATCTGTTGTTATTGGAGTTCTTGATTATAGCCATTCTAACTGGGGTGAGATGATATCTCAATTTTGTTTTGATTTGCATTTCTCTGGGCTTTTCATAGATGGGAGTCTCTTATTGCTGTTTCTATTTCAGTGCTTGATATGGGCCTGTTAAGTTGGTTTAACTCATCTTGGTTTAGTGTCAACATGCCAATATTTATTAGGAAAAAGTCCATTTCTTCCAGTTTCTCAAGCTTATTAATGTAAAGGTTTCAGAAGTATTCCCTTAAAATGTTCTGAATCTTGGTTGTTTCTGTGGTGATGTTTCCATTCTCATCTCTGAGTTTGTTTATTTGGGTGTGTTCTCTTCTTTTTCTGATAAGATTTGCTAAGGGTTGGCACAGGCCAAAATTTTCTTAACAGAGACCCAGAAACAACAAATCAAAGAAAGGTTGGACAAAAGGGATTGCATGAAGCTGCAGAGCTTCTGCATGGCAAAGGACATAGCTAGCAAAATCAATAGAAAGCCCATGGATTGGGAGAAGATCTTCACTACCCATACAAGTGACAAGGGTCTCATATCTAAAATATACTTGGAACTAAAAATATTAAATCCCCAACAACAAATCCTCAAAGAAAAAAATTGCCCTATATATAAGTGGGCTAAAGACTTAAAGAGAAACTTCTCTGAAGAGGAAATAAGTATGGCCAATAGAGGAGCCTGGGGGTTTAGCCCAGCAGAAGGGCACCCACCAGGAGCACACCTGGCCCTGGGTTCAGTCCTCAGTCATGGAAAAAAAAAAAAGAATGGCCAATAGACACATGAAGGAATGTTCAACCTCCCTAGTCATAAAAGAAATGCAAATCAAACAACATTGAGTTTCCACCTAACCCCAGTAAGAATGACTATAATCAAGAACTCTAATAACAACAGATACTGGAGGGAATATGGCCAAAAGGGAACACTATTCCATTGTTGGTGGGGGTGTAAACTTGTTCAACCACTTTGGAAAGTAGTATGGAGGTTCCTCAAAAGACTCCACATAGAGCTCCCATATGAGCCAGCAATCCCACTTTTAGGCATTTACCCAAATGATCACAAACAAGACCATACTAAAGCTACCAGCACAACTATGTTTTTTGCAGCATTACTTACCATAGCTAAGATATGGAACCAACCCAGGTGCACCTCAGTAGATGAATGCATCAAGAAAATGTGGTATATGTACACAATGGAATTCTATGCCTCCATCAGAAAGAATGACATTGCCCCATTTGTTAGGAAATGGAAAGATTTGGAGAAATTATATTAAGTGAAGTAAGCCAGGCCCAAAAAAACATAGGTCCCATTGTTTCCCTTATTTCCAATAACTAGTATATGTCTGGGACAAGCAGAAAAGCTCAGATAAGATGATGTTAAGCCAAATGAACCCCAAGATAGGGACACAGGTGTTTCTTTTTTGCTTTTTTTTTGTTGTATTGTTTTTTTCCTTCCTTGCTATTGTTTCTAATGTATTTATAAGGTACCATGTGATTTTTTTGTTGCTTTGTATCTCTCTCCCCCTTGTTTCACAGTATTTGATGTTGGTATAATTTGGGGAGGGAAAGGGAAAAAACAAAATATTTAAATAGAGATAAAGATTGAACCATTGCAACAATGAGATGTACAAATAGCTATGTCAAAAAATGAACTTTACAATTTAGGTGGGGGTAGGAGGTGTATAGCTAAGGAGGTGGGAAGGATGGGATGGTAGGGGAAAAACAAAGAAGGAGGCAACAATGCTGGATGAAAAATGTACTCATTACCTTGCTCATGTAACTAAAACCCTTCTGTACAGTATTTTCACAATAAAAACTTATTTAAAAAAAAGTATCTTGCTTTAAGTATCTAATTATAGTCATGAAAAGCTATCACATTACTTTGGGGGGGCGGTCGTGGGGCTTGAACTCTGGGCCTGGGCACCGTCTCTCAGCTCTTCAGCTCAAGGCTAGTGCCCTACCACTTGAGCCACAGCGCCACTTCCGGCTTTTTTCTTTTTGCTTATGTGGTGCTAGGGAATCGAACCCAGGGCCTCAGACATGCAAGGCAAGCGCTCTACCACTGAGCCACCTTCCCAGCCCCTCACATTATTTCTTGTTACACATACTACTGATTTTTTAATATGCCAACACTTGACACAAATTCTGTAAGTAGTTGTTTAAAAACATCCAACTATTCTCTTACTTACCCATTTGCTTGTTCAAATATCCTAAGAGACTGGGATAACAAAATGACAAACAAAAACATTTCTTAGGGAATAAAGTCATACATAAATCTGCACAGCTAATCTGCAGATGTGATTCCCAGTGGGAACCAAGAAAAACGTGTTTTCAAATCAGCAAATGCTTTCATCATAGAGGGAGGAGCCTCCTACCTGATTATCCTGCATTAAAATTTACATGATAAGGAGAGAAAAAATCACTTCTAAACTTTCATCCAGTGAGTCTGTGTGCCAGGAAATGAGAGTATACTGGAGCAAAAATCAACAATTTCCTGCTAATGAGGTGTCTCCTCAATGTCCCAAGGAAGGCTAGCTAGCCAATTAAGCTTAATTGCTGAGCACCAGGGCCTTACAGTCTGATCCCCACAGGAAGCTCATCAGTAGTTGCAGGGACTTCACCCAGAACAGGGTTTCAACCCCAAACTACTCTAACTCATTCCAGTGACAGCTTATCCTAATGCATTTGAACCTACAGAGGACATGTTTGGCCTTCACAACAATGCAATTATATCATTTACAATTTATATCCAATAAAATTTATTTCCTAAATACCAATGCATGACTTAGTTTTTGTTATATATTTAAGCTGTTGTCAATCAAAATAAAGCCACTGGAGAATATTAGAGTTAAAATTATCATAAAGAAACCTATGAAATGCAAGTTAAGCAAAAGTACATCTATTTTTTTATGTTCTGCTTAAAAAATATACCTCATAACTCCTATATCTTTTTTATGCTTAAAATTAGTTTTTGCCTCAAACTTAAAAAATATTCAGGATTTTTTCAACTACCATAATCTCAAATGGCCTCAGATGAATATATTTTATGGCTCCAATGTTGCAAAACTATGGCTTTCTGTTCTTGTATTCTCCCTCTATTTTTTCCTACATCTTGGTAACTAAGATGTTCCAGGATATATTCTCCCACATTGACAGGAGTAAAATTGCAAGTCTGTGACTGACTCTCTCTTTTCTGATTTATTTTTATAAATAAGTGAGATGCTCTACCTCCTAGTTACCATGACAGCTTTCTGAAACACCTAAAAACAAGCATTCCATTCTGACCCTCCTGTCTTACTCAGATTTGATTCTGTATATGAAATGAATACATAAGGGAATTTATTCTTACTCAAAGTAAGCAAATAAGTTTGCATTCAGGTTTAGGCTGGAATGTGAATAATTTTTATACTACATTAATTAGTCATAGAAATAAGCAAAATAAAACTATATGAAATGATTGAATTTGTTTAAGACTATTTTTTTCCTTGTTTATGTTTATTTTCTTTTTGGTTGGGGAGAGTCATGAGGTTTGAACTCAGGAGCTGAGCACAGATCCTGAGCTTTTCTTCTCAAGGACAGTGCTGTATCACTTCAGCCATAACTCTACTGCTGCATTTTTGGTATTTAACTGGTGATAAATTTGTGATGTGTGTCACAGACTTTTCCTGTTCAAGCCGACTGTGAACGGCCATCCTTAGATATCAAGTCTTTTCCTCTTTTGAGTGGGCATTCATTATTTATTTCTTGATTGTGTTCTATTATTCTTTATTATTAGAACACAAATGACAGACAGGAAATTTGTTTACATGTATTAAATAATTACCATCTTTCAAAACATAAATATTGATTATCTGGTTTCATAATAATGTTTCACTTTAATCTTACAAAAATGATCAAATGATTCTCATTTTTTTTAGATTTTGAATATAAAATAGAATAGACATGTAAGATATTTTCCTTTTATTTAGTTTAAGAATGATGTACAGAATGGCTGCAGTTGCACAAGTAAGGAAATCAATACATTTCTTTACTCCTGCTTTCTTTCTCTCCACCCAATTCTTCTTCCCCCAAGTTGTTTTCTTTTAATTTTTAGTTATTTTTTATTATGAAAATACTGTACAGAGGGGTTACAATTAGATGGGCAAGATAATGAGTACATTTCTTATCAAGCATTGTAGCCTCCTCCTTTGTTTCCCCTTCCCATCCCTTCCCAACCTCCCCCCACCTCCTCACCGAATCCTCCCCCCCCCAACCAAAGTTGTAAAGTTCATTTTCGACATGACAACTTGTATTTCTCATTGTTGCAACAGGTTCACTGGTATCCTTATTTAAACGACTTTTTTTCCCCTTCCCCTCCACAAATTATAACCACATCAAATACAGTGAAAGCAGGGGTTATACTGTGGGGGAGGGACATACAAAGTAACAAAGAAATAATCTTATAAATGCGTTAGAAACAAATGCATGAAAGAAAAAAAAACATTTGAATACATATCTTAGGGTTCATTTTCCTAACATCACCTTATCTGACCTTTTCTGCTTGACGTATACATATACTAGATATTATAAAATAAGGGAAACCATGGGATCTATGTTTCTTTGGGCTTGGCTTACTTCACTTAATATATTTCCAACATAGTGTCTTGTCAGTTGGCTGTTATATTGGTTCACTCTTTTCCCTTTGTCTCACCATTTCTGTGAGTTCTCTTCCCTTCCCCAAATCAGATAAACTTATATACAAGACAAGGGGTATCAAAATAAAAAATAAGTGACATCAGGAATAAACCAAAGGGTCGGGGAGGGGGGGGAGAACAAAGAAAAGAAGAAATGACTGCAAACTGTATACTTAAAAAAAAACAAGAAAACAAACAAATCTCTTTTTATTTTATTGTAAAGATGCTAGACAGAGGGGCTACAGTTACATATGAAAGGTAATGAGTACATTTTTTGTCAAACATTTTTACCCACTCCTTGTTTTTTCTCCTACTATTCCTTCCCTCATACCCCTCCCCTCTCTCACCCTTGTTTCTGTACCTTGGACTTCATTTCTATTAGCATCCTTTTCTGTAACAATACTAGTTTAATGTAATAAAAATAGCATTTGATACAACTTTATTGCAACTGTAGATGTGAATACACTTGTGGCAGCTACAGTAATTAAACATACTACGTTTGTATCTTTAGTAGAGAAGGCATTCCCCCTGAGTTTTATACATAACTGAGTATATAAAAAGTCTCCTGTATCAGATCAGGTCCAATAAAACAAGAAAAAAGAACAGAAAATAGGAGTGGTGAGTGTTTAGCATCAAATAGTATTAGTTACAGAAAGAGACTGAAGTGCCAAAATATTAATAGCAAGAAGTAGAGAGAACTTTAAAAGTACTGAATTAACAGTTTTAACCATTCCTATAGGTTGGGCGGAGAGCAGCTAAGGAATAAATATCATAGACTGACATGAAGAACCTGCAGCTATGGCTCAGTTTATGACAAAAAAATCACTGTAATCATCATTTGGATCCCAGAGTTATTCATTGGGAGAAAGTTCACGAAGAGGCACTTTGCTATGAATTCACCCAAGAGAATAACAATGAAAGTTGTATAGCTGTTGATGGCCACCTGAAAAAGTGTACCCTTTATTGGCCAAGTCTCAAAATCAAATGGCCAAAGAAAAGAATATGTACACAGATCAGGTTCATTTTCACATATGGGACAAAAGTGGTTTTATTTAGATAATGGATTTATTTAGAGAACCTGTTTATTCAGATAAGAGATTATCAACCTTACTAAGTAGAGATAATTCAGTCTTAAACACAAAAGGAGATATAAAGTAAGATGGTGGTATAGGAAATCCACAGAGTTTTAGCCTCACAGAAAGCTCTTAGTGATAATATAGTCCCAGCAGGCCCTATATCCACTAAATACCATAAAATTACCATTACTACTGGTACAAATGATATTTTTTGTTATTCTCTGTTAGATGGTCCTGGGGGTTGAACTCTGAGCCTGGGTACTGTCACTGAGCTTCTTTTGCTCCAGGCTAGTACTCTACTTCTTGAGCCATAGCAGCACTTCTGGCTTTTTTTTGGGTAATTTACTGGAGAGTTTCATGGGAAAAGCAAAGGAGGAGGCAACAATGTCGATACAAAATGTACTCATTACCTTGCTCATGGGACTGTAACCCCTCTGTACAGTATTTTTACAATTAAAAAATGTACAAAAAATGTCTCATGGTCTTTCCTGCATGGGCTGGGCTGGCTTCAAACCATGATCCTCATATCTCAGCCTCCTGAGTAGCTAAAGTTACATGCGTGTTCCACCAGCACCCAGCAGAAGGTGGCATTTATATATTTATATTTTGTAACTTATGAATTTTCAATTATACAAATGTACACTATGTGTAACATAAAGGAATTATACAGATAAACATCTATATTAGATATTAACAGTATCTTTTCATATTCTTATTTGCCAATGAGGATGAAATAATACTGGTTCATAATTCTTATCCTCATTTCCATCCTTGAAATGGTTTTTCACAAAAACACAATAGAAAAGATTGACTTAATCCAACAGATGAATATTTATAATTTCTATCACATGCTTAAATATGCACATATATCATTGTAGAAATTCAACTTTGTCTCAGTTGATTTGACTTGATTTCAGGGCTGTACTCTACCCTTCCTAGAGAAATTACAATGTTCTCAGTATGTGCAATGCATTATCTTCCTCAAATTTAAATTATGAAAGAATCAGGCCCCATACTTCAAATAAGAGATGGCCATTTTATTCTAAAAAGATGATTCAAGCTTAAATATAAAAGTAGATATAAGTAAGGATAATACAAGATTGTGGAGTAGGAAACACTAGAGTTTCTTAGGCACAGAGAAAACTCATTTAGTGATAACATATGACCCCCACAGCATTGTGAGAACTTCAATACCCAAACAGAAGATTACAGGAAACACATCAGGTAAGTCTCAAGCCCAACCACATTAAAATGTTAAGAAAACCCACGTCATCAGCCAGTTCTCCAAGTCAGACTAAACAAGGTTGGGAGAAAAAGTCCAACATCAACCTTATGTCTAGAACAGGAAAGAAAAGGAAATAAAAAGTCAGCATCCTGATTGTTTGGCTGCTGCTCACAGATAAAGATTCTTTCTCAACTGACTTAGTGATGAAGAAGAATTCATGTATCTGAAATGTTGTGGGACCACTGACAACATAACAAAGCCAATAGATTTTGGGGACAGCAGAAAACATGATAATATTGACAGAAGCCAACACACCTAACTGTAATTGGTGTAAATATTCAAGCTCATATCTTTCTTTAAGAGAGGAGAGGTATTTGGTTACAGTATTCAAAATCTTCTGAGGTCTGCTTGAAGTGCTGGTTTCTATCTCACTTCCCACTGAGTATTGATAGAATAGACAAATTTTAGAAGTCTAAGGGCTACTGAGAACAAAAAATACCAAAGCTATCCCAATGCCAGGGAACATCTAGGATACCACACAAGCTCAAGGAAGCAAAGGCCTCACATACCTGAAAAAGGAAAACAGTTTCTCTGTTTGAGAAACTGCATATGCAAGCCTATTGAGGAAATTTTCCCATTAAAATTTTGACAAGATCTCCACAATCTCTAGTCAATAAAAAATTTTTACCCAAAGAAACCTATGAAATTCAGAACACAAATCTGTTTATCAATAGCCAAAATCTCATTTCTAAACAAAGTCTGATGTAGTAAAGGACAAGATTATGGGATATTTGGAAGTGGCGCTGTAGCTGTAGCTCAAGTGGTAGAGTGCTCGCCTTGAGCTGAAGAGCTGAGGGACAGCGCCCAAGCCCAGAGTTCAAGCCCCACAACCGACCAAAAAAAAAAAAAAGAGTATGGGATATCTAATAGGAGAGTTCATCAAACATAAACCTGTTTCCAACTACACTAAACACACAAAGTTGATATGAGCTGATATAAACCAGGTACCAGTGGCTCATATCAATATTCTTAGCTGCTCAGGAGGCTGAAATCTATGGATCCCAGTTTAAAGCCAGGTAGGTACATAAATGAGTGACATTCTCATCTCCAATTTACTAGCAGAAAGTTAGGAATCATTTCTCAAATGGTGGAGATCTGGCCTCAATCAAAAGTTAATCAAGAGCACGGTGGCTATGATTTCAGGCTTTAGGAGAATCAACGTATTCAAATTAATTCACGTGTGTATGTGTGTGTATGTGCACACATGCACTTGGACATGATAAATTATATAGAACCCTAGTCATTAACATACTGAGGTCAAAGGAGGCTATGCATAGGAGTGGTGGACAAAGGCTCAGTCTCTACAATATCTATGTATAGATGGTCATATAAAATATTATTCTATGAAATAAGCTCCAAGAAAAGGAAACAAGAGACATTTTAGTTGTCATTGTTGCTGTTTCTGTTTTCTTTTTCTTTTGTCTTTGTCAGTTTGTTTGCAATTGAGAAAGTGAGGAAAGGCACATAAATGGTGGAACAAGGAAGAACAAATAAAGCAATGATACTCAACAGATATTATGTGGAAAATGAACTGGATATTTTGTAGATGGGGGCTGGAGGGAAAGATGGGAGAAAGCAACGGAAAGGGAGACACATTTAAAAAACTGTACTCATTACCTGATTCATGTAATTGTAATCCCTTGGAATATCAACTTTACAATAACAATACAAATTCAGGACAAAATACATTGAAAGTAGCATGAGACTAAGAACTTCAAGATGGTAGAAATATAAGTTTTCTACACTGGGAACTGCCAAGTAGAGTCTGTTTAACAGAAAAGACAATATAAGACCAACTGAGGAAGAATACCTAAAACCAATAGACAGAAATAGGAAAGCTAGAAAGTTTGGCCACACACTATGGTGACATAGGAAAATCTAGAAAAGGAGTTAAAGCTCTGCCCACATACCCCTGGATAGATAGGAGTGGGGGAGAAAGGAGAGCCTCCACCATAAAGATAAGTCTGTGGCCTCCATGGCAAACCTAGGTGTGGGACAAATCCATAATTCTCACAAGCATGCTTACGTTAAATAAGTATAAGAACACATTTTCTCTTATATGCATATGCTAAACTTAAAAGATAAAAATGTGGACATACACAGGATTTTCATATATATACATGATATATATACACACATATATATGTGACCTATTTAAAACATGTAATACTATGTGAAGGACTCAGGAGATGAAAAGAGAATGCTATGACATGAATGAACATAGTGAAAGACATGAATTTGCTATGAAGATAACAAAATGAAACGCTGAGAGCAGTTGAATAATGGGGGGTATATATGGAAAAAGAGAATAAAGGAAGGGATCAATGTTATTAAAGTATTCTATAGTATCCCTTCCCCATATAAGGAGAAAAACAAAGAAGGGGGTAACAATGCTCGATAGGAAATGTACTCATTACGTTACTAATGTAGCTGTAACCCCTCTGTACAGTATCCTTACAATAAAATATTTAAAAAGCAGGCATTTAGTAAACACCGAAAAACAAAATAAAGTATTCTATATCCATGTATATAATACCATGGTGAAACATCCTTTGGACAACTAGATAAAATTAATCCAACGGCAAGAATGTAAAACAGACTATGTTCTTAGTGTGAATGGTGCTAGGAGTGGGGGGGGTTGAACAAAAGAGAATGAAAAAGGGTGATTTGGGTAAAAATAACTAATGTACATGTATAAAAATAACACTATGAAGATTATAGGAATCAGATTGAAATAAAGGTATAAGAGAAAAGGGAGATAATCATTCTTTTTCAAAGAAATATTATTTCTTATGGCACAGAATTAAAATTCACCTGAGGGTTTATCAAAGAAATGAGTGAGGAAAGAAAGTATAGAACGTACTAAGATTATAGTACATACATAAAATCCTTTTAAAAATAAAGGAACTTCTGTCATTTGTAACAATAAAGATGAACATCAAGGGCAGGAGTGTAATTATGAGGAAGCTAACTACACAAAGTTAAACACCACATAATGTGTTCTCATAAGGTACCTGAAACCATCACACTCTTTCAAAGGGGGGTAGAAATTCTTTCTTTCTCCACTCAGGCCTGGGTTACAAAGTTTCCATTTTCCCATATGAAATGCTTTAGAGACTTCTTAGCCAGCAATGCCATGTGGTTTACTCTTCAGTGTTGCATATTTAAATTTTTATTTCACATGTTTTTGTAGATAGACATGATAATCATAGCAGTAGCATGAATGTGGGCCACTCAGGAGCTTCAGGAACAGGCTTACTATTATAATTTATGAAAATGGATTGTGTGTGTGTGTGTGTGTGTGTGTGTGTGTGTGTGTGTGTGTGTATTTGCCAGTACTGTGGTTTGAACTTAAGGCTTGCACAATGTCCAGAAGCATTTTTTTCTTAAGGCTAGCACGCTATCATTTGAATCACAACTCTGTTTCTGGGGTGTTAGTGCTTACGTGGAGCTAATAATTTCAAAGACTTTCCTGTCTGGGAAGGCTGTGAACCAAGATCCTTGTATCTTAACCTCCTGAATGACTAGGATTACATTCATGAGCCACCAGCATATGGCTTAGATTTTTTTTAATTTAAATATTGCTAAGAATAGCTAATGGCCCATCTAGAAAATTTCCACAGCACAAGGAGCTGCTCATGTTGTATATGGAGTAGGTAGAGTAGGTAGACCCTACATCCAAATTTGAAGACTCTTTATCTGTGATTATTTCTCACCTTCTCTGTTCAAGGCTTAGACATTGATGAATGATCATATCTCCAGGAAGACACAAAATGCAGGGTCCAGTTCTATAACTAACTCTGACACTGACCTCAACATTACCTTAAGGAAATTCCTGTGAACTTCAAAAGCTAAGCAAATTTTTAATTAAAAATAATATTCTTTCTATAAAAGGAAGCTACAATGAATAAAACTACTTCTAAATAAGGTGAAATCTCCTTTTTTTGATTCTGGCCATTGTCTAAAAATTTATGTACATTATGTGATTTTTGCAGTTTATGCTTATTATTGCCTATTCTTAGTAGTGATATTTTGAAATATAGTAAGTGCCAAAGTTCTTGCTAATAGTTTTCATAAATTAGAATTCAATGAATGGGATGAATTAGTACCATACACTTATTATACAGTTGTCAGAGATCTAATCATTTTATTTCAATGCCATTTAATAAATAATATTTACTACTTTCCCAATTAAAAATAAAATAAAAATAGAGCCTCATTTTACTACCAAATCTGCTGCAGAGTATCAATTGCTTATTTGACCCCTTTTTTTTTTTCAAATTTCAACCTCATGGCTTCATCCTTTGCTATAATTGGTATTGTAAAAAGAATTATATGTACTATCATGTGTAGGGCTGAGGAGAATTGAGTGATCAATTGAATAATATAAAAAAATCATTCCAACAGAATCTGTGCAAGGTTTTCTTTTACTAGTAGACATGCAATGTTATGTCTCATAACTAAGATTCAGTAACTAAAATGGTATATAAAATAAAATTGTGGTCATAATGGTCATAAACATGGCATAGGTAAATTCTAAAAGAGAGATTTAGCAGTGGTCTTAGATGAATTTCTTCCCTGCTAATGTGCTGGGTAAAAGAAGGCAAAAATTTCCCCTAACTGATTATGTTTTCTCTCTGAAAAAGTCAATGTTTTGTACAAGGTGACTATAGTTGGTGACTAGATACTGTCTTCTTCAGAAACACAGAGGAATTGAGGTTTAAGTATTCTCACTCAAGAGCATAATAACTATTTGAGGTAATGCACTTGTTAATAATTAGATTTAATCTTATCACAAGTATTTATATTAGAAAACATATTGTGAATAATAAATTCAGATTAATCTGCCAATTAGGAAAATAAATATAAAGTTAAGATGCCATTTAGTAGAGGGCTTCCATAATATGTGCCAGGACCTGGATTTGATCCTCAGCACTGTCTAATAAGTAAACAAAACTAGAAAAATATTAAAGATGGTACATTTGATTTTCTATCCTCTGCAATAAACCAAAAAAGTAAGAGAAAAAGAAAGAAAGGAACAAGGAAAGGAAGAAAAGACAGAAGGAAGGAAGGAAGTTAGGAAGGAAGGAAGGAAGGAAGAAAGGAAGGAAGGAAGGAAAGATAAAAAGGAAAAGTAATAATGGAAGGAAAGCAGGAAAGAAGGAACAGAGAGAAAGAAAAAGGGAAAGAAAGAAAGAGAAAGAGAAAAAGAGATGGAGGAAGAGAGGGAAGGAGGGAGGAAGGAGGGAAGGAAGCAAGGAAGGAAGGAAGGAAGGAAGGGAAAAGAAAATGTAACTATACAGTTTTACTGTTTGCAAACAAACATAGAGTATGTTCACTCAATTATGAGTATTTTTTTAATAATAGAAACGTCACATCATTGTAAAGTTTAGTTAATCATGATAAAATTGAAAGCAATCAATCCAAGTGATTTGAGAACTAAATGTGCATGGGCCTATGTTGAAAACAGCATTGCTAGTAAACAAGTAGGCATTTTTACAATTGTCTAGCAACTTCTAGCCCAAGGTGTTCATTATACAAACAGGAACATCTACAGAGGAGTTTAGTTTCCATTGAACTATTATTTCAACGTAAAAATAACTTTTAAACATCAGTGTTATATGAACCTCCATCAACTGCCATCAACCATACTTTAAGAGAATGCTTAGACTAGTGTCTTTAGGCTGCAAATAAAATACTATGAAGATAAGCTAAAGATCTAGAAGAACTCACTTTGCTTGAGAATACTTTCTCAAAGTGAAACCTCACTTTGCTTTAGACGTAAAGGTAAGAAAAGAATACACCACCAAGTGGCTTTTCAGCTGGCTGACATCCGCACATACCAGCCAAAGGATATGGGAAAAATCCAGGAAAGTGGGGGCTCTTTACATATTGTTTCTAGGTTTCTTCATTCTTAAAGAAAATTAGCTTATGGATAGTGTCACCCTTTCCCTCACTTTCTCCCAGTTTTCCCTCTTTCCCACCCCTCACAAGTTGTATAGTTGATTTTCAATACATTGTCTAGTGAGTTTCTCTGCTGCATTTGTTCACCCTTTGTCCCTCCATTTTTTGGCTCTCCACTTGCCCTCCCCAAAACAGATAAACTTAAAAAACAAGACAATGGTACAGAAAAAACTCTTGTTTCCATTTCTTGAAGTTCACTTTCATAAATATCATTTTATATGCTCATAAGCATATAGCTATGGAGCCTTTGTGATCCTCTTCTAAGAACATTCTCCTTTCATCTCACTGTGTGAATGTCTGTATAATTTATCATGTCAAAGTGTCTTTTACCATCCAGTGTGTTTACTTGTAGATTTATAGGCACATTCTGGTTACAATTAATGAGGGAAAACAGGAAACCTATGTTTATTTAGGACTGACTTACCTTTTCTTACTATATTTCTTTCCAGTTCTTCCCCTTTCCTTACACATAATACAATATCATAGAATTCCGTTGTGTATATATAACACATTTTCTTGATTCATTCATCCATAGAGGCATCTGGGTTGATTCTATATCTTGGCTATGATAAATAATGCTGCAATGAATATGATTGTGCTGATAGCTTTAGTGTGCCCTTGTTTGTGGTCTATTGGATAATAAATGCCTGGGAATGGACTTACTAGGTCATAGGGAAGCTCTATATTTAGTCTTTTGAGGAATCCCCATACTGCTTTCCAGAGTTGCTGAGCAAGTTTATATTCCCAGCTGTATACTAGTGTTCCCTGTTGATCACATCCCTGCTAGCCCCTGTTATTATTAGTTTTCCTGATAATGACCATTTTAATTGGGGTGAGGTGGAATCTCAATATTGTTTTGATTTGCATTTTATGGCCAGAAATGTTGAACATTTCTTCCTGTGTGTACTGGACTTTTCTACTTCTTCTTTTGAGAAGTCTCTCTTTAAGTCATACTCATTACCTGATTTATATAACTGTAACTCCTCTGTACACCACTGTTAAAATAATAATTTAAAAAAATTAAATGATTATCTGTTAAAATGTAAATAAGTAATATATCTTAACAGTATAACCTAGGGAACCTATATTTCCCTATCATTTAAACAGCTGTATTTTAAATTTTCTAACACTAAAAGGAAAAAGAAAATCAGGTTATGGTTGGTCACCAAGGCCTAAGCATCTCCTTTTACTTTATTTGAATTTAGACTTTTGGCCTCTCAGCTTTTTATTTTTTATTCTCTTTTTTTTCTTTACATCTCTTTAATTTTCCTTCCCTATTTTACATACTACAATACAGAATTTAGTAGGTGATTACATGATTTCCACTGTTGAAACTCATGATGTTGAAACTCATTTTGCAAAGATTTCATCTAGAGCCAGATGCCTGTGTGTTTGTGTAACTGTAGGTATATATACATATATATGAATAAAAAATATCATAATTTTTGTTCTTGGAAAAACTCCCATAATTAATTTGCTACTTTCACAACAAAAGTGCATAGTTTTCAGTGGAATCATTTCCCAAATGATAAACCACTCTCTGGTAACTCTTTGATGGTTCATGAATATTTATAAGACTTAAACTAATATATTCTGTCTAGAATCAAGGGCTCTCCATCAATAATATCTCAAGAATTTTCCCATTTGCCATCCTCAGAATTTCCCAGGTTCAGTTGAAATTATCTAGGTTTCCCTAGAACATTTGCTTAAGAAAACTTAAAACAAAGTAAAAACAAAAACCCTTACCAGTATAGATTATTTCTTTGCTTCTTTGAGAGAAATAAACTTTTTTTTCATCTTCTTATTGGTTTTATCATTCAGAATACAATTCACAGGGACCCAGGAAACATCTGTTTGAATTGAAATGTAATAATCTCAAAAGAAAGAAACTTTATCTGCCAGTCTCTATAGGAAGAGAGGATTCTGACTTAAGTGGGCAGTCAGCTTGCCCCATTTCAAACTACTTCCTGTCACAGATGTGAGAGAAAACTTCTATTTCTTTATGATCAAGTAGCAAACATGCATGCTTGTGCTCCTTCACATCTTAACCTCCACTATTTTAATGGAGCTGAGGGTCCAGACTTGGTGTATCTCCCCTGATACTAGGCACGGTGTCAGTATAGAATCTAATTCTGTCTGGTTGTCATGTTTGGTATAGTGTTTTTCTTAGCAGGAGAGTTTTGAAAGTGTCAATCCTCAAAAGAAGGTGACACTTCTATGCTATATTGCCCAGCAGTTAATACCAGACTTAAGAAATGGTTCTGTAAGAGAGTGGAATATCTGTAGTTGGTGATATTTTTGGGGGGGAGGTGGGTTATTTTCAACATTAGAACTAGTGAGTGGGAGTAAGAGGAAAAGGTAAATGAATATTGTGTGTGAAGTGTCCAGTTCATGAATTTATCATGAAACGTGGGGTTTAAAGATATATGTCCACACTCGTCAATGAAAGACTTATCCAAAGGTAAATGGAAGCAAATATGTAAAAGGGGGAAACAGGAGAGAATTCTCAAGTGTGTCAGTCACTTTATCGATTATGCGGCCAACTGAGGGAGGACTTTAGGAAATATTTCATCAGCCTCCTCCTATTCAGTTTTACTGAAGTGGAAAATTTGGGTAAGAAACAGGTTTTACCCATCAGTAAATACTGAGCTCTGTGTGTGTGTGTGTGTGTGTGTGTGTGTGTGTGTGTGTGTGTGTGTGTGTTCTGGGGATTAAATTTAGAGTCTTGGTAGTGAACCCTGAGCTCTTTTGCTCAATACTGGTACTCTACCACTTAAGTCACAGCTCCACTTACTGCTTTTTGATGATTAATGGAGATAATAAGTCTCACAGACCTTCCCGCCTGGGATGTCTTTGAATCTCATTCCTTAGATCTCAGCCTCCTTAGTAGCCAAAATTATAGGTGTGATCCTGACTACTTATTCATTTATCTGCAGCCTAAGGAATTCCTATTTACAATTATCTGTATTAAGTATTTATTGAAGCCATAGTGTACAAATTTAGAAAACAAATAAAGTGTTTGCCTCAGGTAAAAATGATCCTTTATTCAGTATTTGAATCTCTGGAGATTTTCATGTCTGCATTCAGGGGAATCACTGGTCAGAAACCTGATTGATTCTCTGCACCTCATCCTGGATGACCATTGAGAAAAGGAAAGGGTCATTATAAGTCTCCTGGAAAAGAGTGTTCTCTCTTTATTCAACAATGCTCTTTTTACCAGTGCACAGAAAAGAATTCATAATTCAACATGGTTCTTAAGAGCCCTTGTGCCCTGTGCACATGCATACATGCGCGCGCGCACACACACACACACACACACACACACAGCTTCTTCTTTCGGCACCAAGATTTTAATGCATTCCTTGTTGACTGGAATCATATGTTACTTGTACTTTGTACTAAAACTCAGTGGGGAAACTTAAATTAGGTGACTTGGCATGCTAAATCAAATCAGACATGAAAGTGAAAAGGAAGGAAGAATAAGGGGAGAATGGTTAAAGGAAAGAGGGAGAGATGACCAGAGAAAGTTAGTATTCAATTCTAAGTTTCGAGAAAAATGTCCTCAGATTCTGAAGCAAGTTGAAATTTCCAGTCAAATAGACAGGGAGGTATCAATGCTATACCGAGGAAAAATAAAGGTGTCACACAAGCCAGCATGCATTAATTATTTATTATCCAGTATCCATTTACTAAGCACTTCGAATATGTGGCCACCAGAGTAGGCAGGAAGGACACAAAAGTGAACACAATTGACAAAGCTCTGCTCTTCTGAATCTTATATTCCAGGGAAATTGTCATAAATCTATAAATCAAGCCAAGATATATGAACCACAGCATACAATTAAAACAGGATGATATGATAGAAATGTTAGCATCACTTTATAATTATATTGGCTACTCAGGAACGACCACTTGCAATAACTAAGACCAAAAGTAGGGGGATCAATCATGAAGATCAAAAAAATCAGCTCATATAAAACCCTGAGGCAGAGAGCTTGGTTTAGACGCTGGAAGAAAGGGTAAGAATGTAAGTGAATGAATCTGTTAGGAATGAAGTAGAGATATGGATAAGATGGCATGTTGGAGGAGCATGTAAGGAACCACAGTAATGCTGTCCACAGTGTGGTCTGGGACCAACTCAACAGCCAGGTCCTGGAGCTGTGGGCCTTGGAAGCCCCACTGAGTGGCAGTAACGATGACCATGGATAGGTTAAGTTCATATCACTCCTCATACTTTATAAATGTTTTACTAAGCCTTCAATCTTGAACGATATGAGTTTAAAGAAAATGGCATCCTGGGCAGCATCTCAGAGCAAGTAATTGGTGGAATCATCATTTGCATAATTTTATGAATTTATCAGCTTTGTTTCATTGGTAAAATGTGGAGAAGCATAAGAGTGAATAAGAGCCACATCTTCCATCATGAATTCTCCCTGGTGGTTCTTTCCATTGACCATGTGAAATTAATTTCCATTTCAGGCACCACTCTGCTTTCATTTCTGACTCAGCCTTGGCTTGGGTTTGGCTAGATAACTGCACAGGAGGAGCTGTGACTCACTGGGAGTCTGCTGCTCAGTCATCAGCTCCTGCAAGCTGATAAAGGGCAGATCCTACCACAGAAAAGTCTTCCTCTGGGGTCACATTTGTTGACTATTTGAAATTTGCTCCCTACTCAGGAGTTTACATTTTTCAATATGGAATCAAATTTTGAAATGTAAATGAATAAAAATAATTCATATACTTTTTTCAAATACTATATTTTTGGAAATATAATCCTTTGTACCATTTATTTTTATTATCATTGTGTGTGTAGGTGTGTGTGTGTGTGTGTGTGTGTGTGTGTGTGTAGGAATGTGTACATATGTGTCTGTGTATCTATGTGCATGTGCATGCACACACCATTCGTGGGGCTTGAACTCAGAACTTTTTCATCTAAGCCTAATGCTCTAACACTTGAGCCACAGCTCCACTTTAGCTATTAATCTCATAGTTTCCTTCCCAGGCTGGCTTCAAACCATAATTCTCAGATCTCATCTTCTGAGTTTGTTAGTTAGTAGTTGGACAAAAGGATGTCAATTCAACAAATCAGTTTAGATAGTTACAAGACATCTTGTTCAGTGTTGCTCCATTCATGCCTATGGTTCTCATTCTTCTTTTTTCAATGCAACAGATAGCCTCAAAGTTACGTGGTTCCATTTTCACTTATGGACGTTGAATATCAAGACTGTATTTACCGGTAGTTTCTTTCTCCAATGATCTGTCTCCACTGTTTTTGATGTCCCTCCTCATGGGTAGTAGAGCTTTCAGCTTTTATTAAACTATTAGTTGTTCAGAGGAGTTATACCACTGGAATCTGATGCTTGAATACTCAGTGTTTTTCTTTTCGTTGTTATTACAAAGGTGATGTACAAAGAGATTACACTTGCCTAAGTAAGGTAATGAGTATATTTCTTTCTGCAAAGTGTCATCCCTTCCTTTGGTAGTTTTTTCGGTCAACACTCAACATTTTTTTTTTATTGTGAAAATACCTTTCAGAGGGGTTACAATAGCATGAGCAAGGTAATGACTACATTTCTTTTTTTCTTTTCTTTTCTTTTTTGTCGGTTGTGGGGCTTGAACTCTGGGCCTGTAAGCTGTCCCTCAGCTATTCAACTCAAGGCAAGCGCTCTACCACTTGAGCTACGCACCACTTCTGGTTTTCAAGTGGTTTATTGGAGTTAAGAGTTTCACGGAATTTCCTGCCCAAGCTGGCTTTGAACCGTGATCCTCAGATCGCAGCCTCCTGAGTAGCTAGGATTACAGGCATGAGCCACCGGCGCCTGGCTATATGACTACATTTCTTATCAAGCATCGTTGCCTCTTTCTTTGTTTAACCTTACCATCCCTGCCCTACCATTCCCCACCGAAGTTGTAGGGTTTGTTTTTTGACATAACGTCTGGTACCCATTGTTGCAATGGATCCACCTGTATCCCTATTTAAACAGTTTGTTTTTTCCCTTCCCCTCCCCAAATTAAACCAACATCAAATACAGTGAAAACAGGTTATATCGTGGGTGAGGGACATAAAAAGTAACAAAGAAATCACCTTATAAATATGTTAGAAACAATAGCAAGAAAGAAAAAAAACACTTGAGTCCTTATCTTGGGGTTCATTTTGCCTAACATCAACTTATCTGACCTTTTCTCCTCGTCTCAGACATATACTAGTTATTGCAAATAAGGGAAACCATGGGACCTGTTTCTTTGGGCCTGGCTTACTTCAATTAACATAACACTTTTTGTTCCACTATTTATCACAGCCAAATTATGGAAACAGCTCTAATGTGCTATAATGAATAAATGGGTGAAGAAAAGGTGAGATATGTAGGTAGACATAGATCTATCCATCTATAGATGGATGGATAGATAGATAGGTAATGGAATTATAATGATCCATAAGAATGAATAATATTGCTTCAATTGCAGGGAAATGCATAGACATAAGAAAATCGTGTTAAGTGAAGTAACTAAGAGTTAGAGGGACAAACATATGTTTTCTTTTATATGTAGATATAAATTATAAATATACTCATCATAGGAACATAGGCATAAATTGACTATAAAGTATAATTTCATACCATTTATAATGCATTTTATACCTTTACTTAAAAAATTAATCAAAACATTTGACTTATCAGATCCTAGACAGGTCTCCTGATAGCATAGTGTCTAGCCATCAGTCGACTTTCCTGTGTAAGACACAGGGCTGTTCAGCTTAAACAGCAAATATAAATTGCTTAGTGCTACAGGGCACAGTAAATGCAAAATAGCAAGTCTAGTGCATTAGGGCTCAGAAAAGAATTGTAAAGAAACTTTCAAACTACAAGAGTTTTTCTTTTAAAAAATCCTCAAAGCAAGTTAGTTTATTAAAGTAAATTCCTACTTGTGATGAGACTGTATGAAGAAAAATTAAATTGCTCTACTTTCCTTCTGAATAGGAAAAACTCATTTTATGTAAGGAACATTCGGTGGAGTTTTATTGAACCACATGCATTTGACTGAGTATATCGAAAACACTTCACTATCTCTTGGTATGTCATCATTCTGAACTCGTTTAGAATTCAGTGAAACATCAGAGAGCATAATATATTCATTTAGTATCCATTTGGAAGTCACACTTATTTGTATAGGCATTCAATTGTAATTCAGCATTACCCAGGACTCAGAAAAAGAGTTGCCTTAATTTCTCTGCTTGCCCCACTGTTACACTTTGTCTTCTGCATCTCAATCAGCACATTTGCATGTGCAATTTATTCGTCATCCCGAGCTTTCTATTTTAAAGAATCTCTTTCTCCTTGATTATCACGTTTAAATGCAAATTGTTTGAGACCCTGCTACTCTATTACAGGGGTGAGGAAATCTAACAAAGTAAGGGATTCTATAGGTTAGATACAGCTGCAAGAGTTAGCTGAGCTTGGGTTATTACACACACACACATATACATACACACATCTCCTATATATGTATTTATATATATGTGTGTATACCCATTATGTCTAAAATTATTTGTGGCACTTTTTATATGAAGCTTAACCAGGTCATATTAAAATATAACAGTGTTGGCTACTGGTGGCTCACTCTTGTATATATTAGCTACTTAGGAATCTAATCTAAGGATTATAGTTGAAAGCCATCCAGGTCAAGAAAGTTCATAAGACTTTTTTCCCAATTAAACAGAAAAAAAATATTGGAAGTAGAATTGTAGATGAATGGCAGAGTGCCATCCTTGAGTGAAACAGTTAAGGGACAGTGGCCAGACCCTGAGTTCAAGCTCTATTACCAGCATATAAAAAAGTATATATACAGACATAAACACACTCACACACACACACACACACACACACACACACACACACACACACACACATAGTATAGCATACATACATTTATTTACTTATTTATTTACATAAAACACATACATTTGTAAATATCATTAATTAATTAGTGCTATAGTTTGTGAATTCGGAGGATTACTTCCTCTCACCTGAAACTTGACTTCTGTATTTTAGTGACAAAGACTAAGATGTGATACAAAAAAAAATGCTTCATTGGTTTTTGGATCAAGTGGAGAGTCACTGATCTCATAGGTTTTACAGTGACTGAGGACAAACACTGAAAATAAAAATGAGCATGATGCTACTGGAAGAGCTCCAGGTCTAAACATAAAAATGAAGAGAACTAGGCATCAAAACTGCAATTGTAGCCAGATTATATAGAGCACATAGATATGATTATATGTATCTGTGGTCCAAATTTTCCATTATTCACAATCATAACAATTTCAGCTTTTTGAACTAACCTAATTATATATGAATATATATGTATACAGATAAACAGATGTATATAGATGCAACTATGTCTATATATATGGCTAGCTACAAATTAGCATCATTTACTATTGTTCATATAGCAATATTATTTGAAGTTGCAACAACTAGTAACTGGTATAAAATACATCCAAATATAAAATCCCATGTTCACTCCAATGGCTTATTTATTAAGTAAAAGGAAATTAGGTATGATGGTGCACACCTGTAATCCCAGCTATTCAGGAGGCTCAGAACTAGAAGATGGAAATTCAAGACTAGGCTGAACTAAAAGTTAAGCAGTCAGTAAGACATGAGTTTCACATTTTAATCACAGATAGGAGGATTAAGTAGAAAGAATGTGCTCCAAGGTAAGCCCTGGGCAAAAAAAAATTAAAATGTGAGACCCTATCTAATAAATAACAAGGGCTAGAAGTGTCACTTAAGTATAGGACAGCATCCCAGTCTCTAAGTTTAAATTTCAGTACCATCTTAAGTAAGACAACAAAACCCTAGTTCATAGAAGACGAAGTTAGATATACTACTTACAATATATTGAGTCCACTATGAAATAAAAGGGATGTATCTCATTGCTTGTTTTCTATGGGTTTAAACACAGTTGGTTGGTTTCAGTTTTCAAAGCTGTTAGATTTTCTACCAAGAAACCAATGCTAAATCTGTGAATCACTGGCAAATCAATCTTTTCATATTTCATACTTTTTCATTACTAAGGATTGAACTCCTGACTTGGTGGTTGAAAAATAAATAATTAAGCCATTAAGCCCAGTCCTTTTGATTTTTACTTTCTTTTTTATTCAATTTGAATTTTATTGCAAAGGTGATATACAGAGGTGTTACAGTTACATAAGTAAGGTAATAAGTGTGTTTCTTTTTTGGTCGTGGGGCTTGAACTTTGGGCCTGAGCGCTGTCCCTCAGCTCTTCAGCTCAAGGCTAGCACTCTACCACTTGAGCTACAACACCACTTCCGGTTTTCTGATGGTTTATTGGAGATAAGAGTTTCATGGAGTTTCCTGCCCGGGCTGGCTTTGAACCATGATCTTCAGATCTCAGCCTCCTGAGAAGCTAGAATTACAGGCATGAGCCACCGGCACGCACCCGGCATACATTTCTTTTTGAAGAGTGTTACCCCCTCTCCCTCATTTTCTTCCACTTCCCTCCTCAGACTCCTCTCCCCTTCAAGTTTTGAATTTCATTTCCAACATAGTGTCTAGTGAGTATCACTGTTGCCATCCATTACCCTTTGTCCCACCCACTGTTTCTGTGATTGGCCTAACCTTACCCAAATCAGGTAAACATAAACAAGACAAAGAGTACAGGAATAATAAACAGTGGGTAACAGGGAAAAAACAAAGGGGAAGAAAAAAGGACAGAATGAAAATCCAAAACAGTAAAATTAAAACAAACGAACAAAAAAAAACCTCGTTTCCATTTTTTGGCCAAGATTTCAATAAGCATCATTGTGGTTTCCTTTTTTCAGGTAGAGTTTCATGTTAACTTTCTGACCAGCCTCTTCAACTCCAGCCTCAAGCTCCTTCCCACTACCTCCTGAGTAGCTACGATTATGGGGATGTTTTAACACACCTGGCCCAACTCATTCATATATATTACTGCTAGCCTTAAAGAAATTAAAGTACAAGAAAAGAGTGAATTGTACCAATGGATACATTTGTCATCAGGGAGACCTACTACGGGATCCTAAAACAATTTTATCACCAAATCCTGAGTGTGCATACCATCCTGGGCAAGAACTTTCCTATTCCCCACAAGGAAACTCTACTATTTTTTGAGGTGTCTGTTTTTTTATTATTATTGTTTTTTATTGTGAAAATTCTGTACAAGGGAGTTAGTTACATGAGTACATTCCTTATACAGCATTGTTTCCTCCTCCTTTGTTTTTCCCCTACCATCCCATCCCTCCCACCTCCTCAGATACACACACCCCCACCCCCACCTCACACCCCCACCTTAATTATAAAGTTCGTTTTTCTACATAGCGATTTGTACATTTTTGCAATGGGTCAATCTGTTCCCTATTTAAACAATTGTTTTATCCCTTCCCCTCCCCAAATTATACCAACATCAAATACAGTGGAGGAGTTATTCCATGGGGGAGGGACATACAAAGCAACATGATCCCTTATGAATATGTGAGAAACAATAGCAAGGATGAAAAAAAACCACTTGTGTTCTATCTTGGGGTTCATTTCACCTAACATCAACTTATCTGACCTTTTCTGCTTGTGTCAGACGTATATTAGTTATTGCAAATAAGGGAAACCATGGGCCCTATTTTTCTTTGGGCCTGGCTTACTTCACTTAATATAATTTTGCTACTCAACCCCATTTCTCACCCTTCTTTGTACTTTGTTTAACTATGGTGTGAATACCTAACATAAAATCTACGTGGGTTTGAACTGAGGATCTTGTATTTTTTGACTTGGTTTTCTCACATCCAGTCTTTTGCATATTATTTAGAGATAGACTCTCATAGACTTTTGTGCCCCAGCTCTTTTAAAACATAATCATCCAAGTCTCAGCCTCCTGAGTACCCAGGATTAAAGGTATAAGCTACTGTCTCTGGCTATTCTTGATTTTTTTTCAGTAGGTTGTAGGGCTTGAACTCTGGACCTGGGCACTATCCCTCAGCTCTTAAGCTCAAGGTGAATGCTCTACCATTTGAGCCACAGCACCACTTCCGGTTTTCTGGTGGTTTATTAGAGATAAGAGCCTCAAGGATTTTCCTGTTCAGGCTGTCTTTGAACCTCGATCCTCAGATCTCAGCTTCCTGAGTCCCTAGCATTACAGGCATGAGCCACCGGTACCCAGCTTTCTTCTTGAATTTCTTAGTGTATGATACACTATTGTTCACTTCAGACATAGTATTATTTGCCATGTCTCTAATCTTGTTCATTGGCTTGCTGATTCTACTTTAAAACAGAGAAGTGTACTTTCCTGTCAATACCGAAAAACTAATGGGAAAATAACTGAAAAAGAATATTGCCTCATTTAAGTACAGCATATCAAGAAGTAATATAAAAACAAATATGTCAACACATAATATGGATATAATACACATACATATATATGCATATACAACCTATTGGCTTAAGAAGGCTATTGGAGACAACTTTTAAGTAGCGTGGTTCCTGGGCTCCTGTTTTTCATATAGTTTCTATTTCCCCATATAATTGATGTTCAAATTTTTCTTTATTCTTTTTCTCTTTTATATTTTAGTTGTAGCTATTGAGGTTTTAACTCTGGGCCTTCCAATTACTAGGTACGTTGTCTTTCAATTGAAAAAATTTCCAGACATTGTTTTTCCTAATTTTCTCTGATTGAGTATCATACTTTTTCTCCAGGACAAGGCTCAGTTTGTATTTCTTCTACTTATGCTTCTTACAGAGATGAAATTACAAGCATGCGCCCACTTGCTTGGCAATGAACTACAATCCTTCTAATCTGTGCATCCCATGTAGCTGGGATTATATATGTATGTACACCTGACCCCTTTAATTTATAATTCTAAAAATTTAATTGTCCTGTGTTCTAGTAGTTTTTGATTATCAAATGATCTGTAGAAATTGGTCCATGGAAATTATATTGAATATCATATCATTATGCCTAGGATATAGCTCAGAGGTAGAGATCTTCCTCAAATGCACAATGCCCTGGCTTTTGACCACCAGCACTAAAAACAGAAACAAAAACCTATCCCAACCATTTTCAACTGAAATTTTCAATTTGAGGTATTCAAGATACTGCAATGCAGTTTTGGATTTTGTATTTTATTCATGAAAATCATGATCCATAAATATACATAAGCCACAGAAGAAAACTTTTGTTAAATTGTGTCATTTAAAAACTTCTGCATTTGTCAAGATATTCATTTTATTTTTAGTTATATTCTGGGTAAACTCATGGCTTGTGTCCTATGCGGTGCCCCTGAGCTTTTTCATCAAGGCTGATGTTCTACCACTTCTGTCAAAGCTCCACTGTTGCTTTTGGCCAGAAAAACAAAGGCATCTCATGGATTTCTCTGCCTGTCAGAGATTCAAATCACCATTCTCAGATCTTGCCTCCTGAGTAACTAGGATTACAGGTAAGAGCCACCAGTGTCCAGATTTTGTCAGGACATTTAATCTGTCCCTAAATAACTAAAAACTACACTACATAAAATAAAATGTATTTTCTTATCATTCAGGAGATCTATATCATCTTAAGGGAATGGATATAACATTTCTGACTTTACCAAGTATAATGCAATTAGCTTTTAATGCCATTAAAAATCACTAAAATCTTCCCTAGGATAATGTGGAAATCAAACTTTCTAACAGGTATTAAGCCCTTATCTAATGAGATGAATTTATTTTCCCATGGGTGGGAGATACCTATGGAGAAGTATTTCTGTAGAAATGTTTTATCAGAGAAGGCAAATACATCAGTTTTCTTTTTCCCAACCTGTTTCCTAAGAAGGAAGGCCTGGTTGCTGAGCAACAGACTTGTCTGTAAAGCCTCTAGCTCTCCACCGTCCTCACTTAGCAAATAGCAGTAGTGGACAGCCAGCCTCACCATGGCTTGGATACCAGGAATGAGCTTTGGCCCAGACACTTTTCACAGACTGTGACAGCATGGCAATCAATCTAGACTTTGGCATCTATAAAATTGCACAGCTGCAGAATATCAAATGGCTTTCTAATAACAGTTACCAAATCAGAGAACAAAATGTTTAAGAAGAACTAAAAATAACCAGCCAAGGCATCAGAACATTTAATGAATCAAAACAATATTACTTAGTTCCAAGGCAATAACTTCTGAATTCTCTTATGAGTTAGGCTGGAAGGCATAGCAAATATCTGATTTACCATTAAGTTTTTATTTATTTATATATTTCTCTTGTGTATAATTCTCTGTATACTTATTCATATGGAAGAGAACATTTTGAGTCTGTGTACTGGGACTTGAATCCAGGGCCTCACGCTGTCATGAGATACATAATTTTCCCCACTCACCTGAGCCATACCACTAATTCCAGATATATGCTAGTTCATTACAGATAGGAGACACTAAAACTTGTCTACTTGGCTAATTCGAACAGCAACTCTCAAACCTCAGTCTTCTTAGTAGCAAGTATTATAGACATTAGTCACCAGCCACACTGATGCCCAACTGTATTGAAGAGATATTTTTGCATATTCATAAGTGCATATATTAAATTTTGTTTAAAAGTTCTTCATTAGATTTTCCCCTAGCATCAATTGTGCTGTTCTGTAGTTTAAATAACTTATTTCAGATGCAAATTTCACATAGCATCCCAGGAATTAAAACATTCCCTCATGCTTTCCAGGTACAAAAGGGTAGTCATATGTACAAAATGCCTAAATTGACATTTTTCAATAGCTCTGTGATGAAAAGGTAGATTAGTAACTCTTACATCTTCATTAAAGTTGCTACCTTATACAAATTTTTCAGCAAATGCACAAGACTCAGCTAGCATGCTCTTGCTCTGTTTCAGAACTTAAATGAGCCTAGGCTATATAAAAATCAGATTTAGTTTCTTTATTCAGAGAGGCTCTTTGTCAAAGTAATAGAAAGAATGGATCATTTCCCCCACACTGACCAAGGCACAAGGCTCTCTGTCATTGCAGTCAACTATGAAATCAGCTGTATTGTGTCCCCATGGAGTTTGTCGTCTACAAAGATGAGGGATATTTATTTAGGAATTATTTTCTAGTTGTTATGTTTCTTGCATAGTCTCAGTGCAGAGGAGGGAGCAGTAAATAAAGTTCTGCAAAGGTTAGTATTTTACCTTGAACTGGCAAATAATAATCAAAGATACAAGCAGAGATGAGTCATCTGTGGCCCTCCCATGGAACTAGGTAAACATGGATAAGAGGACAGAGAAACAGAGATGCCCACCCTTTATCCACTGGAAAATCCTGGCCTTTCTCTTGGAGATGGTGCTGCTTCCCCAAGAATTCCTCTGTTAGACATGGAGGATGCCTCTTTAGATCCTTCTAGCAGCCACATGTCTGCCAGTCTTCATCAGAATTCAGAAAAATTAATTTCCTCTCCTACTGAGGAAATGATGAAGCAGACACCTGGAATCTACAATTAGGTATAGGAATTTCTAACATACACATGAATGATTTCATCTTTGTCCTCAAAGAATTAAGTCACCAAAAGAGTTCTAAAAGTTTCTAGTTAGGCTGTTGAGTAGATATTAGTATATAAACAATAAAAAAAATAAAAGCCCTAGCTGGAAACAATTAGTATGAGGTCACAGTTGTTTTGTATTTGTTATACTAATCTCTCGGAAGACATTTGGAAGTTTCTGCGATATGACATCAAAGTAAATAAATATACCTACTGCCTAATCCAAATAAAAAGTATTCATAAAGAAGTCTCATAGCAGTGAAAGAAGAAAGAACCGAATTGCACACTTTTTTTTTCCTCATGCAAAATGTCCTGGACAAGAGCCCACAATTCACATTTTGTTGCCTCTGACTTTTATTTTCCTTTTGAATTTTTAATTCCTCTGATCGTATTGATAAAAACAAAAAGCCTACCTAAGATGTTAATCTGCCTTTAGCGCCATGCCTGGAGATTTATGACTCTTCAAGTTAATAAGAAAGCCAGGTTGCCTATGCCACATGAGAGGCAGGATACATTGCAGACACTGGGGATGTCAGCAAAGAAATGGGCTAAATGGAGTGGGAGAAATGGCAGGAGACAGGGACCAGGGAATCAGAAGGCAATCATAACTCCAGGAATGGTGGCATATTTAAATCCAGAGTGCATTCTTAAGTAAAGAGCAGCACCGTGAAACCTCAAATTTGAAAACATCAAGGGGATTTCCTGGATAATACCTCATTCTATAAAAACAAATCGACCTCTTTATCTATTGCAGCTCTAAATTGCAGCTATTTCAATAGTAGACTCATGGGGTGAGACAGTTTGCCCTGAGTTAGGCATCTCATGTATTTTTAAAAGCAAAAAAAAAAAAAATCAAAGATCTAAAATAAGCAAAATAATAGAAGAGAAATGCAGAGGAGCCACTGGGAATGTCTTATTATTATAACACATGTAATTGAACAGCACCAGTAAAGCCCAACTGCACATAAACTGTCCCTGACATGACAGTCTGGTAACCTTTCCAAACACAATGAGTAGTCTCTATTATTTCTTCCCCTTTTCTGCTGGCTTTTGTTCTGACTTAACAGTTTCACATTATTTTGCAAGCATCTTACCTGTATCCAGAGCTTCCTTGACTTCAAAGCAAGCTCTATGCACTACAGATCTCTCAAGAGGTTTTAAGTTCTGAAAAGAATCATGTCCACAGCTATAATTATTTAATGTGTAATAATTGTAAAAATGGGAAGTTAGTGTTAAGGACAAGCTCTCTCCTGCCTGGTTTTAAAAAGATAAGGAGGAATTCATTAGCTTTCTCCTAAACTCATGAATAAGAATTAACTTCAAAATGTCGATTCCAGATTGTCTTTAAAAAATTGGTTTTATCTTGTCACCTGAAAGTAATAACTAGGATTATTAATCTACAATTTCTTATTTGAGCTAAACTATTGTGTTTCTATTCTACTTTAAACTATTAATATAGTGTGTGGATTTTTTTGGTCCAAATCAGAAAGAAAAACAAGAAAACATGTTTAAAATATAAGATCCTATCAAAGACAAAACTACATGATACCATTCTAGTTTATCTAGTTTGTCCTTATAGCTGAGGTTGTAAGTTAATTTCAGGACCTATCCCCTCCATTACAAAGAGGCTGCTCCATATGCTTCGACTTCGTTTTGCTATTTTTTTGACAATGATGTTTGAACTCAAAACTTCCTCTACCACTTGAGCCACAACTCTAGTGATTACGGGCTTTAGTTTTTGCTTTTTTGTTTTGTTTTGTTTTCCTGATAATGACTAGATTTTGCCTAAGGAGAGCCTTATACTGAATGCCTCCTATTTGTATCTCCAATATAGCAAAGACTAAAGACTTGAACCAATACACTGAACTTATTCTTTGAGATAGAGTTTTGTAAAAAACATTTTTCTGGGGCAAGTATTGAATCCCAGACTGCCTATCTCCATTTCCATTGTAGCTGGGATGTTGCTTGCATGCCATCCTGTCTGACTCATTGTTGCTTTCTGAAATTTGTAAAATTTACATTTTTTTACAATTGCTTTTCAATATACTGCTATTTTGACTTTGAATGAAGTGATTAAAATTTTTATGTTGAAACGCTCATATGTCACTCTAATTTGACCTCAGAAGTAATTTACATCATTTCATATATTTTGTTCAATAGTATAGTCTTATTTCTTATTATCATCTCTCAAGATATTCGGGGCAAATTTTTCCCTTTAAGTTTCTATGCATAAATATTAAGGTGAGAAAAATAAGTTAATAAAGTATTTTACAATAAATAGAAAAAGTTAACAGAATTTTTAAGACTAATCAACCTCTCCTGATCATCTTCAATCAATAAATGCTAAGTAATTACTAGTAAATATTTTTTAAATCTATGAATCAGTACATACATATGTTTCTATAAAGGCATAAAGAAAAATATAAATATATATTGATAACTATTAGTAATAATTTCTACTACTAACACTAACATAATCTGTACATCTTAACTAATAATTTATACATCAAATGGTATTTGATTTATTTCTGTGAGACTAACAGGTTAGTCTGGGTAGAGTTTTGCTTGCAGATATAAAAGCTCCACTATGAACACAAGAGTCAAACGCTCTTTTTCGGGACCCCCATTCATCATCTCAAGAAAATTCCCCAACAACAAATCCTCAAAGAAACAACTGCCCAATAAGTAAGTGGGCTAAAGACATAAAGAAAGACCATAAAGAATGGCCATTGGACACATGAAGAAATGCTCATCTTCTCTAGCCATAAAAGAAATGCAAATTAAAACAACGTTGAGATTTCACTTCACCACAGTTAGAATGGCTATAATCAAGAAAACTAATAACAGATGCTGGAGGGGATATGGAATGCAGAAGGGAACCTTACTGCATTGTTGGTGGGAGTGTAAACTTGTTCAACCACTTTGGAAAGCAGTATGAAGGCTCCTCAAAAGACCCTGTAGAGCTCCCCTATGACCCAGCAATCCCAGTTTGGGGCATTTACCCAAATGATCACAAACAAGTCTATACTAAAGCTACCAGCACAATTATGTTTATAGCAACATTATTTACCATAGCTAAGATATGGAACTAACCCAGATGCCCTTCAGTAGATGAAAGGATCAAGAAAATGTGGTGGTGGTGGTGTGCGTGTGTTTGTGTGTGTGTGTGTGTATAAACACAGATATATATATATATGTGTGTGTGTGTATACATATATACATATATATATATATATATATATATATATAATTGAATTCTATCCCTCCATCAGAAAGAATGCCATCGCCCCATTAGGAAAGATTTGGAAAAAAAAATACGTTAAGTGAAGTAAGCCAGGCCCAAAAAAACAGAGGTCCCATGATTTCCCTTATTTGCAATAACTAGTATATATCTGAGACAAGCAGAAAAGATCAAAAGCTATGTAGATACAACCATATAAGATGATGTTAAATGAAATGAACCCCAAGACAGGGACACAATGTGGTTTTTCTTTCTTGCTATTGTTTTTAATGTACTTATAATGTACTATGTGAGTTGTTTTGTTTCTTTAATATTTTCCTCCCCCATGGCATAACTGCTGTTTTTACTGTATTTGATGTTGGTGCCCTGCATCTTATATATAAAATTTTCTAATTTGGGGAGGGGAAGGGAAAAATGAAATGCTTAAATAGGGATAGAGGTTGACCCCTGGTAACAGTGAGATGTACAAGACATGTACAAGGCACTATGTTGAAATGAACTTTAGGACTTGTGTGGGGGGAGGGAGGGAGGAGTTGGAGAGGTGGGGAGGGAAGGGATCGTAGGGGAAAAACATAGGAGGACGTAACAATGCTCAATAGGAAATGTACTCATTACCTTACTCATGTAACTGTAAACCCTCTCTACACTATTTTTACAATAAAAACATATAAAAAAGGATAAGAAAGAAAGAAAAACAATAAATCTGAAAGTAGGGCAACTAAAATACTATCAGTTAGTATTGTGAGAATTATCCATGCTTTATGTCCACGTGACACATATAATTAAAGTAAATGCCTTCCAGGTGTCATCAGATCCATCACTTATGATCTATCATATAATAATCCAAAAGAGATTTTGGAAATTCAAATGGAATACTAAGTTTTCAGACTTTCTATTCAAGTACCAATTGCACTTAAAATAGATAGGCTATTGCTGGCTTTTAAGCAGTTAATATTCTAATTGTTTCATTTCAATTTTGTATGACATCTATCAGTGAATCCAATTCATTCCCAGTACTCCAATTCCTTTCAAGTTTGCACATAGGCACACACACACACACACACACACACACACACACACACACACACAAACACGCACAGAGTGAGATATATCTTATGGTGTAACATCTTTCCTTCCACTTTCAATTTTAACTTATTTGCTAATTATGATCCCCAAACCTGTGCTCATTAGAGCAAACACACATGGACACAAGCACACACATACACACACACACACACACACACACACACACATTCACACACCAGAGGAAAGCAATTATCTTTTAATGTGGAAAACTGGAAGCGTTCTTTTTAAATTTTATTTTATTTTATTATAAAGATGCTATGCAGAGGGGTTACAGTTACATGTATAAAGGAATGAGCACATTTCTGGTTGAGCATTTTTATCTCTTCATTTGTTCTCCCACTATCCCTTCCCTCCCCTATCTCCCTCTCTCCTCACTCCCCACCCTACCTGAAGTTGTAAAGTTCATTTTCAGTATGCTGTTTTGTGGGTATCATTGTTGCAATGGGTCATCCTGTGTCCCTGTTTTAGAATTTGTTATTCTCCTTCCCCTCCCCAAATTATACAAATACATATACAAGATGTAGGGTACCAAAATCAAGTACAGTGACAACAGGGGATATACCATAAGGGGAAAAACATACAAAGGAAACAATCAAATTACATAGTACATTAAAAACAACAATGGCAAAGAAAGACCTCTTCTGTCCATATCTTGGGATTCATTTCAATTAACATACTGTATGGTCATATGTACATACCTTTTGACCTATTCTGTTTGTCTGGTAAGATTATTCTAGATGTATACTAATTATTGCAAATAAGGAAAGCCAGAGGTCTTTCTTTGGGTCTGGCTTACTTCACTTAATATGTTTTTTTTCCCAAGTCTTTCCATTTCCTGACAAATGGAGTAGTGCCATGCTTTCTGATGGATGCATAGAATTCCATTATATCTATCTATCTATCTATCTATCTATCTATCTATTCTATTTAGATGGATAGATAGATATAATGGGATATATATTTGTATATGATGGAATTCTATGCTCCATCAGAGAGAGCACCCATCTGACTCTAAATCACTCTTGAATTCTAAGTGTACCACTCATGATAAGCAGAGTGATATTTTGTTAAGCAGAGTGATATTCTTGATAAATCCTCTACTTGGGCAGACACAAATTTTAACTTTTTGAATCTGACTCTAGCCCAGATAAATATATGCTGGCTCCTTGGATAAGTTCAAGTTTTGTATGGAGAAAGAAAAGTATGTCTTCTCAAGCTGTTTTTTTTTCTCTTTTTTTTTTATTTGTGAAAATACTGTACAGAGGGGTTACAATTGCATGGGCAGGATAATGCGTACATTTCTTACCAAGCATTGCAGCCTCCT
>NW_012267273.1:2198718-2210426 GCF_000151885.1 Dipodomys ordii | reverse complement strand
GTGAGGATGTCGGGCTTCTACTCACGCCGAGTCTTGGATCCTGGGTCGTCTCTGGTCTGCAAACTGCAGGATGAAGCTGTCTGCTCCTTGTCCGTTCTTGCTGGTGTTGAGTAGAATCCGCTCGCCCGCTGCGTCTGGCTCCTTCGTCCCGGACTCTCTGTGTGAGCGCTCAGGTATTGCCCGGCTGCAGTCTCCACCGGACCCTGCTGCCGCCGCCGCTGGCGGCGGCTGCTGGCTGCTGGCTATTGCTCAGATGTGTATTCTTGCCTTGGCTTTCTGTCACTTGTCTAACTCTCTGTCCTGTGATGGCACACTTGGTGTGTTTCTCTGGCTTGGGACTGTTCACTGGAACTCTAAAACTGCTTTCTATGCGAGAGCTTGTTCAGATTCCAGCTTCTCCTCCGCCATCTTGTCTCGATCCAATCTTATTTAAGCATTTTTATTTTATTCTTGCTGTTACTGTTGTTGTTGTTGTTATTTAGTTGTATAAGGTATTGCTATCCATAAATCAGATTCTAAGGACATTTCTTCTTGGTCAATGCCACCCCATTTCTAACAGAATTTTCTACTCAATGATGAAGTGTTCATATATGAATGAACGCTGCCAGGATATTAGAACCTTTCTGAAAATTAAAGGGCATATTTATATTTGTCTGTAATGGAAAATATTACATAACTTTATTCAATTGTTACATAAATATGAGGAAAAATAGGTTCAAAAGTATGCTATTGAGCCTACTTTTTAACACATTTTCAGTGGCTTTCTGTAGTAGCTAACTAAAATCTAATCATATTTTAATATTCTTGTAAATATTTTCCCTCCATATGTTGTAAAAACTTGTTTTGTGAAATAATTCCATTTATTGAAACAACTCCCACTAATGATGCAAATAAATATTATTATATTTTTGCACCCTCGTGAGTTTTACTTTTTATTTTCATTCTGGGGCTTTTAAAGTTCCTTTGAAGGCCACTTTAACGTAAATGAATATTAGAAAGGTAACCCATTGCAACAATGAGATGTACAAGACCTTATGTCGAAAAATGAACTTTACAACTTTGGCGCTGGATGGGGAGGATGGTGGGGGGGAGGAAAATGGGCATGGATGGGAAGGGGAAACAAAGGAGGAGACAACTATGCTTGATAAGAAATGTACTCATTACCTTGCTCATGTAATTGTAAGCCCTCCGTACGGTATTTTCACAATTAAAAAAAAGAATTCAGCAACTCTATCAACAGGGAAAAAAGAAAGAAAGGTAAAACAAATCCTGTCTGTGATCTGAGCAAGGAATTGAGAGGGTAAACAGAGAAGGTAAAGGAGAGCAAATATGCTCAAAGTACATTACATATTCTGTGAAAATGGAACAATGGCGTTTATTTGGACTGGAAGAGGGGAGGGAGAGTGATAGAAGAGGTAAGTCTGATCATGGGTGTGTTAACATGAATCTCTGTACAATTAATTAATACTATTTTTTAAGTCACAACAGAAGAATACAGTTTAATAGTCAACCACTGATTGTATAAAATGGTGTATGTGACACTGAGGTTAAAATTTAAAATACATATATAAATCTTTTATTAAATCAAATTCCTCTATAACAAACTTTATTTTATTAAAATTCTCTCATTGTCCTTTATCAAGTAAACTGCCATTGTTTTTAAATTGTTGGGTTTTGGAATATGTGCATTCTTCTAATATTTCAAGATTTTGCAACTTTATATTTATGAAGTAAAAGGTTTAGCTCATCCATGCCATTCATTTTTGATTGATGTACATTTATTCTGATTTACTTTGCATTTATTAACCTATTAAGCCCTAAAATTTATACCCATATCTCTCCATGGTAGAACTTGTTAAAATGGTTCCATCAGAAAGAATGGCATTGCCTCATTCATAAGGAAATGGAAAGATTTGTAAAAAAAAAAAAATTTATTAGCTAAGTAAGCCAGCCCCAACCAAAAGAAAACATAGGTTGCATGTTTCCCCTCATTTGTAATAATTAGAATGTGCTTATAAACCTACAAGCAGGTGTATTAGTTTTGATGGTCATCACTGATCCAAAACCCATGGTATTTCTGCTCTTACGATGACTGTAAACTAGAATATGATTAATTCCCATGCATACTTTTAAAAATTCTACTGTTTCTTTAGTTGGCAGTGATTTTCACAATTGTTTTAAGATCTCTATGCTTTCATCTCAGCGTTTCAAATTGTTCAGTAAAGTATCTTCAGTGAGATGCTAGTTTCTCTACATTGTTGTTCCATCTCACAGGAATTTGTTTTCACATCTGTGAAATCATGTAACTGAATCTGAGGAAATGCTGTGAATCCATAGGTATGAGACTCTGCACCACTGTTAAAGTTTGGTTATGGTAGCCCATATGAAACACTAGGACTAACTAACTCTATTACAAATACTTAACTCCTGACTTCAGAAAAAGTCTGGAGGAGGAAAGAAAAATAAGACTTTGCATCTGACTTCCTAATACACTTTTTTTTTTTTATCTATCGTGGTGCCTGAACTCTGGGCCTGGGCACTGTCCCTCAGCTCTTCACCTAAAGGCTAGCACTCTACCACTTGAACCACAGCACCACTTCTGGCTTTTTCCACTTATGTGGTGCTGAAGAATTGAACCCAGGATCTCAGGCATGCACAGCAAGCACTCTATCACTAAACCATCTTCCCAGCCCCCTAATGCACTTTTTTTTGGGGGGTCCAGTCGTGGGCCTGAACTCTGGGCCTGGGCGCTGTCCCTCAGCTCTTCAGCTCAAGGCTAGCACTCTACCACTTGAGCCACAACGCCACTTCCAGCTTTTTTCTTTTTGCTTATGTGGTGTGCAGGAATCGAACCCAGGGCCTCATGCATGCAAGGCAAGCGCTCTACCACTGAGCCACCTTCCCAGCCCCCCTAATGCACTTTTAATGACATATGGAAGACATACATTTCACTGAACAATTGGGGTCCTAGTTTCCAAATAATGGTACAGTCTTATTTGTTACTCAAATAGACTCTAATTTGTTATTATGTTTTATTCTACAAGGATATAATTTCTGTCTCTAGTACCACAAAGTCATATTTTTAACAGTGTGGTTAGGAAAGATAAAATATCAAATATCAGTGCTAAGTGTTGTGAAAGTCAAATGGAAAATCAACCCAAATTGATGAAGCAATTTTGGAAGATGTTAGAATAGCAAAGGAACTGAAAGAGTTTTAAGACCATGTCTTCATTTTATCTAAGAGAAAACACAGGGCTGGAGAAGAAAATAAAAGATTGCCTTTCTAGGTCTTTGTTCTGTCAACCACAATTTTTCCCTCACAATTACATATTCCATATAATTTTAGTGTTGTTTTGGATGATTTTGAGGTCTAAATTAGTTGCTTTGAAAATAACAAAGCAATAAAAACATTATTTCACAAAAAATGCTGCAATGATCATTTTTAAAAACAGTTTTTTACTGTCTTTTAACTCTTCAGATGATTTTACCAGAACTGAAGTTTAACTCAGGGCCTTGAAATGACCAGTTCTCCATGTGTCCAGCCTGACTCTTTGCTGGTTATTTTGGAGATGGTGTTTCATGGATTTTTCCTATCTTGGCTGGCTTCAAACTTCTATCATCCAGATCTCAGCTAGGACTACAGGTTTGAGGCATCAGTATCTGTCTCCAATGTATTTGTGAAAATTCAAACACCATTATTTTAAGTTCCTTTGCTCTTGAATAATCATTACCTCTGCAATGGGCTGCCCCTCAGATTCTTTGTCATGGAACTCCTCAACTGTGCTGTCTCCTGAAGAAGAAAAGTGTCATGTAGCTTGTGGTCTCTAATTAGTCTCATGCCTCTCATTACAGCATTCAAACTCCAATAATTTGCAAACCTCGGTGGAGCCCTTTAGAAACTGAAGAAAATAGCTGACTTTTGGTTCCTGCTTCGAAGATGTCCTGTGGAAGGGTTATCATCAATAATACCTGTACATTCTTGACCTGAGGGGAAAGGAAAAACTGCTCCCAAACAGCCTGTGGATGTTATTCATTACACCTGAGTATTCCTGAGCCTCTGCACAATACACATATGCATGGCATATTAGCACTTTCACCCATACTGCAGATAAAGCAATGAATGAAGAAATGGATAATGAATGAAATAGTACAAATGTGTCTTATGTCTGGTCTACTCTGTTACATAAATTATGATAAAACAACAAATATCCTACAATAAATGAAAATAATTAAATATCAGTGTAAAAAATATGAATGTTATAGAGGGCTAATTCCAGCATTGCAAGGCTTTATTTCAGATCACATCTGCTATGGTTCATTGATTCATTACACTTGTACCTACAGTAATACAGGAGAATTACTGGCACTTGATTTATTTGCTTGTTTCATTTACTACTGAAACTCAAACTGCCAATAACAGTTAAAACCATACTCCTCACAGAAAATGTATAGATTCCCAAAATAGAGCAATAAAAATGGTGACCTAACATCTCAAAAGTTCACAGACTTGCCTGAGTGTTGAAGCAGAAGCTATTTTAGCTATAAAACAATGCAGCATAGTATAATATCATTTATATGGGTTAGTTCAGGGCCTCAACCTTGCTAGGCTGGTGCCCTACCAATGGAGCCATATCTCTGAACTGGCTTTTTGAAAAGTAAAGATGTGCTTAAATGCCCAAATTGACCTCAAACCAAGATCTTCTGGATCTCAGCCTCTAGAGTGAGATTACCCTTGTGCCAGTTAGATAATGCTAAATACCTACTGGAGATCTACACAGCGCCAGAACCTGCACTAGATGTTTTCAGTTACATTTCATTTGAATTGTTTTATGAATGCATATCATCATTTTCTCAGCTCTTTCCTTCTCAGCTCTTTCTCAGCTTTCTTAGCTCTTTTCCCAGCACTCTCTCTTTCTCAGGTCTTTCCCAGGCCTTTTCCAGCTGGGTGGAGTGCCAATCTGGCCTGGTCCCAGCAGGTCTACTGAATAAACCTACCCCTTACCTGAGTACCACGTGCATGGGGCTGTTCTTACTCAGCTACCTCTTTTTGAAAACCTAACATAAATGGTGCCGTGACTCGGATAAAGGGCTTAAAGTCAGGATAGGTGGGATTCCTCTCTGTTTTTTTCCTCTTTTATTTTCTTTTTTGTTTTTTTTTTTCCCTTTTTGCTCTGAGGAATACCTACAGTCTTGAGAGTCTTTTGCGAACCCGTCTGTCTGCTCTGGACACAGCGCATCCATACCATTGCTGGCCTTCACATCCATGTCCACACCACTTCTCTACTCTGGTGAGTGAAACTACTCTCTAAGGTTCTCTGTTGCTCAGTCTCTGTCCAGATGTGGTGCCATGCCAGAGAGCTCCTACGGCCTTTAGCTGAAAAGCTGGTCACCTCTGGAGATGAGGAGGCTTGGTTTTGGGGGCTTGGCCATTTCTCTCTAGAGGGCTCTGGGGGAAGTCGGGATGCTGCTTCTGCCTGGTCAGCTCTCTTTCACTCACCAGACTGACTCTCCTACACATTTAATGAGGTGCTGCGAATCACGCCCGAGACGTGAAACCCCTTTTCTAATGCCTCCTGTGCTCCCTGGAAAGCCAGAGTGCCTATTTTTTATGCCATTCTCAGATGTAGACAGTTTTTGCCACTGCAATGGTAAATGGACAGAAGTCTGTTTACTTTCAGGCTCTCTTTGCTCTCTCTCTGCCACTCATGTCCAACTTTCCCTCTCTCCCTTTCTCTTTTCTATATTTTGGCTTGTGCCCTGAAGAGTGCGATGAAGGCTGGGTGCCAGGGACCTCCCTCTAGGTTCCCTCTCAATCAAATGTAGGCTTGATCTATTTGTTCAGGGTTTTTTTTGCATTCTTTCAGAAATTCGCCATCTTGAGTTTGCCATCTTGGCCACATGGTGGGTTAAGGGTTTGGCCCCATCTGACCCTTAACCTTCCACTTAGCTTACCACTCCATCCATCTCTTCTAAGGTGCCTTGCTAACAGGTTGCTCTTTTCACAGGCCCTGGTAACTGAGGCCCAACCATCTGATGTGATTTGTTAACAAAGACACCTACACATTGTTGTCAAAAATTTTAGGTTTTGAGTTTTGCCTTTTTTGTTTTGTGTTGTGTATTCTACTACTGACTATGTGGTTCTAAAATATTGGGCCTATTTGTGCTAAAATTCTCATCACATCTAACAAGTTTTGTCATTGCAGAGTATTTGATGGTCAATTCTTGATAAGGACCAAGTAAGCTCTATTCTCTTTGATCTCCTTGTTGCTTTAATTGGAAATAATAAAAGGCTTTTGTGGCAAAGATTGCAGTTCAAAGCCAACCTAGGCTGAAAAATCCCTAAGACTCCATCTCCCAACTAACCTGCAAAGAGCCAGGCTGGAAGCATGGCTCAAGACTCTTATCTCGAACCAGCAAGCACTACAAGTGGTACTATAACTCAAAGTGATTCAGTGCTAGCCATGAGCAAAAGTGCTCAGGGACAGTGCCCAGGCTCTGAGTTCAATCCTCCTTGAAGACCAACTGGGACAAGCCATCCCAGCAACAAGCACCTAGACTCAGCCAGTCTGGGGAGCAAGGGACCATGGAGAGGGGTAAGAGGAGATGATGTCACATCAGCCACTTTGTGCCTGCCCTTTCAAAATTAACCAAAGCTGGAGGTCAATAGAAGTAAGAAGCCTGCCCATCTAGTGTCTACGTATTAACTGAACAGGAATTTATATTCTTGCCTTTGTTACCTGACTTCTCCTCTACCTGGGCACCAGATGTCAGAAGTAGCTAGGGACATTTCTACCAACATTTTTCAGCCCCAAGTCCTTCCTCTTGCCATTTATTTGCTCTCTAGTATTTTCAGCCCCTCAATGCCTCATGAGACTTCTCTAGACTTCATCTAAGGTCTCACGCCACCAAGGGACAGCTGCTGCTCACTGCCTTCTCTGAGAAGGGACAAAATTCCAGCCTTTTACCCCTAATGTTGATGCCCCTTGTCAGCAGGAAGTAGCCAGAGAGAATCCATGCCCTATTTGATGATTATTAAAAGGCTGGAATGTAAGGTCTGCTCCTGGATGGTGAGAAGACTCCACCCTCCTCACAGCAAAGTTTCCACCCAGTACCTGCGTTACCTAGGCAACCGGCACACCTGGAAGAGGTCACATCTGCATCCAATGAGGTCACATCTGAATTTGATGTGGCCACACCTTTCTCTGCCCATACCCTAGATAAGGCCTAGCCCAGGCCCAGACACACTTTCTCAGCTCTTTCTCAGTTTTCTTAGCTCTTTTCCCAGCTCTCTCTCTTTCTCAGGTCTTTCCCAGGCCTTTCCCAGCTGTGTGGAGTGCCAACCTGGCCTGGTCCCAGAAAGTCTACTGAATAAACCTACCCTACATGTCATTGTACATACCTATATGTAAAGAAACATCAAGACAATAAGATTTTGTGATATGACCAAGGTAACACAGTTACAAACAGATATTCTCTTTCTCTTTTTAAAGTGGCACACAATAATAGTCTATATGTATGGGAAACAATTGTACAATATTCAAATGAAGGTATTTCTGTCTCCTTAACTATTTATTATTTTTTAATGGAGAGAACATATCCTTTCTTTAGCACATTTGAATTATGTAGGATATATACTCACATCTCTAGTTAATCACCCCACTGTACAATACCATATTAGAAGTAATGCCTTCTAACTGTAACTTAGTACAGAGTGGCTCATTCCTTTCCTCTCAAGCTTGGGTAACTACTGCTCTCTTATGTGTTCCTATGAAAAAGAATGTCTTATGGATTCCACAAATGGGTGAGATGTTATTTATCTGCCTGTACCTGACTTATTTCAGCTAAAATAATTATTTCCATTTCATCTATGTTGTTGCAACAGAGAGAATCTTATCGTTTTTTATGAGTGACTAGTATTCCATTATATTTATGTACCGCATTATATTTATCCATTTGTTAATGGGTACTCCATTTGTCTTCATTTCCTGGACATGATGAGCTGACTCTTTCTGCAATCAATCTGAGAAGGAAGATGTCTCTTCCATATATTGATTTCCTTTTGTCCATATTCCAGCAGCATCTGTTATTTTTAGTTTTCTTGATGATGGCATTCCAACTGGGATGAGTTAGAATCTCAATGTTATTTTGATCTGCATTTCTTCTATGGCCAGATATGTTAAACATTTCTTCATATGTCTCTTGGTCATTCTTACTTTTTCTTCTGAGAAGTATCTCTTTATGTATGTAGCCCCTTTATTAATGGGGTTGTTGTTTCATAGAGGATTTGTTTGGGGGAGGTTTAATTTTTTGAGCTGTAAGTATATTTTAGATAAGAGGCCTTTGTCTGATGCATAGCTAATAAAGATATTCTTCCATTCTGTTGGCTATTAATCTTGCTAGCTTTGTCCTTTGCCATGCAGAAACTCTTCAGTTTGATGCAGTCCCAGTTATCCAGTCTTTCTTTTGTTTATTGTGTTTCTAAGTTTTTACTTAGGAAGATGTGACCCATGGCAAGGAGCCTGTGTTTCCTCTACCCCTCCCTAAAATATTTTATTTTCATTGTATCTGGACTTACATTAAGCTCTCTAATCCATTTAGAATTGATCCTGGTGCAATGTGATAAAGTCTACCTTCTGTTTGCTGCACATTTATAGCCAGTTCTCCATGCACCATTTGTTGAAGAGGCTGTCTTTCTTCCATACTGTGTTTTATGTTCCCTTATCAAATATTCGGTGACTATAGGTCTGTTGGCTCATTTCTGGGACTTTTATTCTATTCTGTTGGTCCTTAAGCCTATTCTTATGCCAGTACTAAGCTTTTTTCATTATTACAGCTTTGTAATAGAGTTTGAAGTTTGGTTTGACATTTCTCCAGTTTTGTTCTTCCTGCAAAGTATTGTTTGAGGTCACCTACTATTCCATATGGCTTTTTAGATTGCTTCCTCTATATCAGTGAAAAATGTTGTTTGCATTTTGATAGGTATTGCATTGAATTTGTAGATAACTTTGGGTCATATTGCCATTTTCACAAAATTAATCATTCCAATCCAGGATCATAGAATGTTTTAAATTTTTCTGAAATTTTCTGCTCTAATTTATTTGTTTTTCAGATTTTCAAATTTTCATCATAGAGTTCTATCACAACTTTGGTTAAATTAATTCCTAGGTATCGTTTTCTGAGGCTGTTACAGTGCTTTCTTGACTTCAGTTTCAAATTTTTCATTGTCAAACCAAAAAGTTACTGACTTTTGTGGATTAATTTTATACCTTGCTATTTGTCCAAAGTTTCAGAAAAGCTGGAGTAACTTGGGAGAGAAATCTACAGGGTTCTTTAAATACAAGATCAAATCATCTGTAAAGTGTTAATTTTACATCTTCCCTCCCTGTTTGGATCCCTTTTCCTTTTTCTCTTGCCTTATTGCTCTAGCTAGGAATTCTAATACTATATTGAAGAGGAGTGGAGAGTGTGGGCATCCTTGTCTCATTCCTGAATTTAGAGTAAATGGTTTTAACTTTTCACCACTAAGTATATGCTGACTTGTAGATTTGTCATATGCTGCAGTTATCATATTGAGGAATGTTCCATAGATTCCTAGCTTCTCCAGAGGTTTCATGAGAAAGCAGTTTGGGATATTTTCAACTGTTTTTTTTTCTGCATTTGTGGAGATAATCATGTGATTCTTTTACTTGCTTCTGTTGATGTGTTTAACTACATTGTTGGTGGGAATTTAAACTTGTTCAACCACTTTGGAACACAAGATAGAGGTTCATTAAAAGACTAAACATAAGCTGCATGCTAGTGGCTCATGCCTCTTATCTTAGGTACTCAGCAGGCTGAGATCTGAGGATTGTGGTTCAAAGCCAGCCCGGTCAGAAAAGACTCTAAGTCTCCTATAGACAATAAATCACAGAAAAGCCAGAAGTGGCACTGTGGCTCAAGTGGTAATACTCTAGCCATGAGCAAAAGGAACCCAGAGAGCACTGAGGCTCACAATTCAAGCTCAAGGACCAGCATGAAAAGAAAAACTAAAAAAAAAAGAAAAGAAGAAAAGAAAAGATAAAGGAAAAGAAAAGAAAGGAAAGGAAAGAAAGAAAAGACTAAGCATAGATTGTCCCTGGGACCAAGAAATTGAACTTCTCAGAATTTATCCAACTGACAGAGCAAGCCACACTAAAGCTACCAGAACAACCATGTTCATTATAGCATGGTTTACCATATCCAAGATATGGAATTAGCTCAGATTTCCTTCAGGGATGAATGGGTCAAGAAAATGTGGTATACATACACAATTGAATTATCTGCTTCTATCAGAAAGAGTGATATTGCCCCATTCATGAGGAAATGGAAAGAACTGGGAAAAAATCATAGTTAGATTAAGTAAGCCAGACCCAAAGAAACATAGGTTGCAAGGTTTCACCCATTTGCAGTAATTAGAATGTGACTCTAAATCTACAAGCAAATGTAACAGATAGTAAAAGACAAAAATAATGCACTGGGGCTTTCTATTGATCTTGCAAGCTATTTCCTTTGCCATGCAGAAGCTCTGCAATTTCATGCAATCCCATTTGTCCAACCTTTCTTTGATTTCTTGTGCTTCTGGGTCTCTATTAAGAAAATTTCAGCCTGTATCAAGGAGACCTAGGGTTTCTCTTATTCCATCCTGTAAAGTTTTCATAGTGTCTGCTTTGACTTCAAGGTCTTTGATCCATTTGGAGTTGATTCTGGTGCAGGGTGATATATAAGGATCTAGCTTTAGTTTTCTATAAATAGTTAACCAGTTTTGCCAGCACCATTTACTGAAGAGGCTGTCTTTCTTCCATTCTATTTTTTTAACTCCCTTATCAAAGATTAGATGACTGTAAATCTTTAGTTTCATTTCTGGGTTTTCAATTCTATTCCATTGGTCTTGAGGTCTCTTCTTGTGCCAGTACCAAGCTGTTTTGATTACTATGGCTTTGTAGTAGAGTTTGAAATTTGGTATTGATATTCCTCCAGGACTGTTTTTTCTGTTAAGGATCGTTTTTGCCATTCGGGGTCTTTAATTGTTCTACATGAATTTTTTGATTGCCTCTTCTATTTCCTTGAAGAATGAGGTTGGAATATTGATAGGTATCGCATTGAATTTATAGATAGCTTTGGGAAGTATTGCCATTTTCACGATGTTGATCTTTCCAATCCAGGAGCATGAGAGTTTTTGCCACTTTCTACATTCTGTTTTTATTTCCTTTTTCATATTTTTAAAGTTTTCATCATAGAGGTCCTTCACTTCTTTGGTTAAATTACTTCCTAGGTATTTCTTTTTGTGGGCTATTACGAATGGAGTTGCTTTCCTAATTTCAGTCACACTTTCCTCATTGTTGGCATACCGAAAAACCATTAATTTTTGAGGATTAACTTTATACCCTGCTTCTTTGCCAAAGTTTTGAATCACCTTTAGTAATTTGGGAGCGGAGTCCATGGGATTCTTTAAATAAAAGATCATGTCATCTGCAAAGAGGGAGAGTTTTACTTCTTCTTTTCCTTTATTTTTGCATCATGTCTTATGGATCAAAGACTTCTGAGTCAAAGCAGACACACTGAAAACATTACATGATGGAATAGGAGAAACCCTAGGTCTCCTTGGCACAGCCTGAAATTTTCTTAATAGAGACCCAGAAACACAACAAATCAAAGAAAGGTTGGACAAATGGGATTGCATGAAATTGCAG
>NW_012267273.1:2193090-2198313 GCF_000151885.1 Dipodomys ordii | reverse complement strand
CACACTAAAGCTACCAGCACAACTATGTTTATTGTAGCATTATTTACCATAGCTAATATAAGGAACCAACCCAGATGCCCCTCAGTAGATGAATGGATCAAGAAAATGTGGTATATATGAACAATGGAATTCTATGCCTCCATCAGAAAGAATGACATTGCCCCATTTGTTAGGAAATGGAAAGACTTGGAAAAATTATATTAAGTGAAGTAAGCCAGGCCATAAAATACATAGGTTCCCATAGTTTCCCTTATTTGCAATAACTAGTATATATCTGAGTCAAGCAGAAAAGGTCAGATAAGTTGAGGTTAGGGGAATGAACCCCAAGATAAGTATTAAAATGTTTTTTTGGGTTTTTTTTGTTTCCTTTCATGCAATTGTTTCTAACATATTTATAAGATGATTTCTTTGTTGCTTTGTATGTCCCTCCCCCACCACCGGTTTAACCAATGCTTTCACTGTATTAGATGTTGGTATAATTTGAGGAGGGGAAGGAAAAAAAAAAACAAATCATTTAACTAGGGATACAGGTGGACCCATTGCAACAATGAGATGTACAAGTGGTTATGTCGAAAAACGAACTTCACAACTTTGGTGGGGGGGGTGGGGAAGGGATCAGGTGAGGGGAAGGAGGGAGTATGTGAAGGGATGGGAAGGGGAAACAAAGAGGAGGCAACAATGCTTGATAAGAAATGTACTCGTTATCTTGCCCATGTAATTGTAACTTCTCTGTACAGTATTCTCACAATTTAAAAAGAAATGCACTTGGACATGATAAGTTAAAAAGAAATCTAAACAATCACACAGTGAAACCAAAGGAGGATATTCTTAGGAGAGAATGAGAATGGCTCAATAGCTATGTGCATATGATAATATAAAATGATGCTTATGAACTCCAAGAAATAAAAGCAAGGATGTTTTTATTTTATGTTTTGAGTTTTTTTCTTCTGTTTTTCCCTTTTTTGTCACTGTTTTTGATTTCTGTATCTTTTATCTTGTATGTAAGTTTATCTGATTTGGAGAGAGGAAAGAGAAGCATAGATATGGTGAGACTAATGGTAAACTAATTCAGCAGTGATACTAGAAGCTATGTTAATAATGAACTATACGCTGGGAACTTGTGGCTCACACCTGTAATCCTATCTACTCAGGAGACTGAAATCTGAGGATTGTGGTTCAAAGCCAGCCCTGGCAGGAAAAGCCATGAGATTTTTATCTCCAATAAATCTCCAGAAAAGTGGAAGTGGTGCTATAGTTCAAGTGGTAGACTGCTTGCCTTGAGCTGAAGAGCTGAGGGCCAGCTCCCAGGCCCAGAGCTCAAGCCCCAGAAATGACAAAATAAATTAATTGATTAAAATGAACTATACAAATAAGGGAAACCAAGGGACCTATGCTTTTTGTGTCTGGATTACTTCACTTAATATAATTTTATTCCAAATCTTTCCATTTTGTAACAAATGGGGTGGTGTCATTCTTTCTGATTGATGCATAGAATTCCATTATATATCACATTTTCTTGATCCATTCATCTACTGAGGGGGCAACTGGGTTGATTCCATATCTTAGCTATGATGAATAATGCTGAGATAAGCATAGTTGTGCTGGTAGATTCAGTATGGCCTTGTTTATGATCGTTTGGGTAAATGCCCAGAAATGAGATTGCTGGGTCATAGGGGAGCTCTATTTGGAATCTTTTAAGGAAATACCATACTGCTTTCCAGAGAGGTTGAACAAGTTTACACTCCCACCTACAATGCAGTAGCGTTCCTTTTTGTCCCATCCCCTCCAGCATCTGTTGTTATTAGATTTCTTGATTCTAGTCATTGTAACTGGGGTAAAGTGGTGTGGGGGGGAGTTGGTGAGGTGAAGAGGAAATGAATAGTAGGGGTAACAATGCTCGATAGGAAATGTACTTCTTACTTACTCATGTAACTGTAACTCTTCTGTACAGTATTTTTAAAATAAAAATATTAAAAAAAAGAATTGAACTATACAACTTGTGAGGGAGGAGGTTCAGGAAGGAAAAAATACTGGCAGAAACTGAGAGAAGAAGTGACAATGTTCAGAGAGAAATGTACTCCATACCTGACTTATATAACTGCAACCTTTCTGTGCATCACTTTACAATAATATAAAATTCATTTCTTTTGCCTTAGATACTTGGTAGAGAGATGACTAGATCACATGAAATTGTTTAATTCTTTTGAGACACTTTCACTCTATTCCATAAAGGCTATCTGTAACGAGTTTATCTTCCCACCCACAGTTTGTAAGGGCTTCCTTTTCTCTATACTCTCATTAGTACTTGTCATCCTCAGTCTTTGTGTTAATAATCATTTAACTGGAGTGATTGCAGTTTTCATTTGCATTTCCCTCAGGATTAGTGAGGTTGAACATTCTTCCATTTTTAGTTTCCCTCTATTATTTATTTATTCTTTAGCAGAGCTAGTAGAGCATTCTTGAAATTTCACAGTAATGAATTTAATCTCTCAAAACTATAATTGTTATTATAATAGCACTGAACAGAATTTAGCTTATGATATTCTCTTTTGCTAAATGAATTTGTCTTGCAGATTCAAAGTAACAGTTTCTTTCAGTATAAAACTGGGTCAAATGAAGTTTCTTCTTTCGCTCTTCACTCATTCTCACCCCAAAGTAAAGTAAGCCTCAAGTGGCCTTATGTGTTTGCTTAGCATAAGCCATTTATGTCATCACTGTCCAGTCTGACAGCCTGAGTCCTGCTGGTTCTCTGTCCTAGTTGCCATCTACAAACTCTATTTCATCTGATGTTAATGGCTTTTATCTTCTATGATATCAAACTGAAGGTCCATTTTGATAACCTTTATTGCAGTGTTAAGATTTTCCTAGATCACTGGTCCTCATACACAAGTCCACAGCTTGAATATGGGAGTATTAACTTTTGAAAATTCCCTGAACCATGCCAGAGTATTCAGAGATGTGATATTAACCTCCACAGGGCCATATCACTCTTCTCGCAACCATTAGTGACCAATGATTTCATTTGTCAGACACAAGCCAACAGGCTAACTATGCCACGAGACACAAATCCATTGCATTTTCATCTATGTGGTATCTACAATCATACCCAATGTCACTAAATCATGCACCCCTTGAACTCAGCCAAAAGAGGATTGTAAAAAAGATCTTATTCCAAATACTTAGTAACCATTGAACTGAATGCATTTTTTCTCGAATCATCATCTTGCTCTGTGGTTAAAGGATCTTCAGGAATGTTTCCTGGGGAGAAAAGAATTTAAGCAGATTTGGGGGCCATAATTTTCCTAGAGACAAGAAAACAGAAATGGAAGATATCTTCAGAAAGGATCACTTAGTTAAATTTCTTTTTTTTAAATGTGTTTTATTGTAATAGTGAACAGAGGGGTTAGAGTTACATGAGTAAGGTAATAAGTACATGTCCTATAGAGCATTGTTACATCCTCTTTTGTTTTTCCCCTACTCCCTTCCCTCCTCACCTTCCCAACTCACCCCTTCCCCCGCCAAGTTGTGAAGTTCATTTTCAACCTAGTGGACATCTCATTGTTACAATGGCTAAACCTATATCCTTATTTCAGCATTTTGTTATTTTCCTTCCCCTCCCCAAATTAGAAAAATGTATATACAAGATTTCTTTTTAAAATTTAATAGCAGCTCTCCTGGCAAAGGAAGTAATGATGTTCTTCTCCTAGAGTCTTTGTCTAATAAAAGTCTGTAGCAGAATCTACTTGGTTTGTCTAAGATGGTTTGTACTAAGCAATCCTGGACTTTGTTGCCTGAAAACAATTAGTTCTCATGTAAATATTATACAAGCTAAATTGCCATCTGAAAATAACAAATGTATACAACAATAATGGCTCACTTTCTTATCAATCATGTTTTCACAAATATCAGAGAGACCTCATATAGAAGTCTGAGTCAGACAGCATCTTGATTGGTACCAAACAAGCTGGACAGGTAATTGAATATTCTCTACATTCCCCTGCATCATAACTACATGCTTTCATTATATTAGACATATTATTTGGAGGTAGGATTGTTAGAGAATGTGCGGGAGCGCACCCACACTCGCTCACATGCCTTGTACTTTCTTTTAACACTATGTGTTGCTAGTTTTCTCTTGGTGGCACAAACAACATAAACTAGCCATTCAGACTTTTTTAAATGTATTAACTGGAACTAAAGTTTAAATTCAGAATTTCCTGCTCATTCAGGTTGGTTATTTAAGTGGTACTATACTCTTGATCCATGCCTCCATTCTGACATTGTTAAATAACACTACACAGTTCATTAAATATTTTCTCTTCAAAGCACTTAATTCTTAACATTGAAAGTAGGGATATTTTACTAATGTATGCATGAGCCAGTGAGAGGAAGATTCTTATGGAGGCTTCAATAGTAAGGAACAATATTAAAAATGATAGGAATATACCACCATAATCCAATAAAAATACCTGATGATGGTTGGCATTAGTCACCCATGCCTATAATCTTAGCTATTGAGTATGCTGGAATATGGAGGATCAAGTTTTGAAGCACACATGAGCTGAAGAGTTCACAATACTTCATCTCCTTAAAAATAGTGCTAGGGGCATGGTTCAAGTGGTAGAGTGGCAGTTTCAACAAGAAAGCTAAGTGAGTACAAGGCTCTAAATTCAAACAGTGTAACCTGTATTTACAAGGGAGAATTATATGAAGCATGCTTTTTATTTCAGATGCTTGTGGTGGCAGTTTCACCCCAGCTTGTTCATACGCTATTCAGCATATCTTTACTACCCTCGTCTCCCTGAGGGAAGGAAGGATTTAACCATTTTAGTTCACTGTCAAATAAAGGGTAACACAATTTTGGTAATAATGTGAATAAATGGATAAATTGCTATTTCATTACGTTTTTTCAATTGTGTTTAAAAGACAAACATACATTGTTAGTAACCTATACAATCTTGCCTAAAAATCATACAGAAATATCAAATGAGGTATTAACCTTAAAAATAATCAAGTTGTGAGAATTAGATTTGTTTTCAGATATTGAATTACAAACAAAGTATATTGATTCTGTAGTTTATATAGTCATACTTTTTTAAATTTAATTAATTTATTTTTTTGTGAACATACTGTACAGAGGGGTTACAATTACATGGGCAAGATAATGAGTACATTTCTTATCAAGCATTGCAGCCTCCTCCTTTGTTTCCCCTTCACATCCCT
>NW_012267273.1:2185444-2193040 GCF_000151885.1 Dipodomys ordii | reverse complement strand
ACATGGGCAAGATAATGAGTACATTTCTTATCAAGCATTGCAGCCTCCTCCTTTGTTTACCCTTCACATCCCTTCCCAGCCTCCGCCCGCCCCTCCCCAATCTTCCCCCCACTCCCCACCAAAGTTGTAAAGTTCGTTTTCGACATTACAACTTGTACTTCTCATTGTTGCAACGGGTCCACCTGTATCCTTAAACGACTTGTTTTTCCCCATCTCCTCCACAAATTATACCGACATCAAATATAGTGAAAGCAGGGGTTATACTGTGGGGGAGGGACATACAAAGCAACAAAGAAATAATCTTATAAATGTGTTAGAAACAAATACAGGAAAGAAAAAGAAAACATTTACATACATATCTAAGGGTTCATTTTCCGAACATCACATTATCTCACCTTTTCTGCTTGACTCATAACATGTTATACTCATACTTTTAAACACAGAAACACTCAACATAATTTACCCAATCAGCTCTTTGGCCTTATGACATGATTCATAATTCTTGCATTTAAATTTCTATAAACTGGGGCTGGGAATGTGACTCAGTGGTAGAGCGCTTGCCTTGCATGCATCAGGTCCTGGGTTCGATTCCTCAGCACCACATAAGCAAAAATAAAAAAGCCAGAAGTGTTGGCTCAAGTGGTAGAGCACTAGCCTTGAGTTGAAGAGCTGAGGAGCAGCGCCCAGGCCCAGAGTTCAGGCCCCATGACCGGACCCCCCCCAAAAAAATTCTATAAACTACAAATAATATATAGCAAGAACAAGGAAATATCTGATTTTCCAAATTGATTTTCCAACTTAGAGAACACTGTATACTACGTATTTAAAATATTTTTGGACAGGTACTGGTAGCTCATGCCTTTAATCCAATCTAGTTATTTTTGACATAATCTCATAATAACCTTCCCTAGTTTCAGGGATTACCTATGTAAACCATTACCCCCAACTTTTCTTGCGATGGGGGTCTTAGTTTTCATTTAGTCTAGCTTCAAATAATTATTCTCCTGATCTTAATCTCCAAATAGCTAGAATTGCATATGTGAGCCACTTTATCATATAGGATTAGAAAACAAAAATGATAATGTGATTCTTCAAATTTAACATCTTATTAAAAGTACAGGGTGTTGTTCATAAAACATTTTTGTTCTAGTAATAGGTTTGCCTGCCAAACCGACTTTAGGGTCTCAATAATACATGTCACCTGGCTCAGAACTAAATATATTAAAGTCAAACAACTGTTTAAATTCCTATTACTTTGTGACATAATATTCTAAAACCCAAGTTTAAAATATTTAGATACATTATTTCACTAGGAATTACCTATCTGCTTTTAAGACAAAGCATGAATAAAGAGGAGAAAATGGGGAGAAGAAAATCATAAATCCAATGTATATCCTACAAAATTTAGAAGAGTGAGGTAGGGATGAATAAGTGAGAATGTTGAAAAAGGGGACACTGATCAAGATGCATTGTATTCATATTCTGCTTGTTAAATGGCAACTCCTTTGTACAACTACTTAAAGATAATTTAACCACTCTTTAGATATAACATAACAAACACATGTATGTGTTACTAGAAGAACACATTATAGAGGAGCATCACAGAGCATTGTCTAAAATTTAGACTAACATCACTAGATTATAAAAATGTGGTATATATTTGATGATTTATGAACTTGCTTATTGAGAGTCATCATTACACTGAAATATGTATAAAAGTATGCTGTGGGCATTTATGGAATTATCATAGTGATATCTCTAACCATTAGTAATAAAAAAGAAAAATAATCTAAACCATAAGTTAACAAAAATAAAGACCTATGGCCATTATGAAGTATACTCTGATGCACATTCCAAATGTGACATTTATAGTCTGTAGAACACAAAACCCACAGCTCTCAATATATTACAGGTATGGAGAAGGAGGAGGAGGAAGAGAAACAGTCACTATAAATACAGAATAAGAGTGATTTCTGGATAAACTAATACTAATTTTAAGGAGCAATTTACTTTTCAGTCTGCAGGTGTCTTTTGCTAGAAAAGCATTCTTAATAAAATATGGCTCATAATCTGACTGACTTTTGTCGTCTTGTTGAAAATCAAAACAGAATGAGAAAACTATTTTGAATTAATCATATATATGAATATGTGTGTGTACATGTATAGAGAATGCCTAAAAAATTTCCCCTTCCCTAATACACAATAAAAATATTAAATCTTTGTTTTGTTCATTTAAATAACTTTTTGAAGTTGAAATTTAAATGAGCAAACCTATGAGTTTAGATCAAGGAATTTCAATCTGGACATCCTGTACTCCAGAGTTCACTCTAAAAAGAATTCCAAAGCAAAAGTAAAGATGTCAATGATAACACTGTAAAAATAATAAGAAATAGTATTTACTATATACATACTGTGTTCCATGAGCCATTCCCTAGAAACATTTGTTGAGTATTTATTACTACATCAATGATAGGAGATCAGCAGTGTTCATTTTCCAAGTGAGAAGAAAGCACAGAGTTATTCTGTTAATAAATGCCCGGTTAAAGACTCAAATTCTAACCAAGCAGCTATTCTAACCAGTATGCACACCAGCTCTCAAGATAGCTTTGGGAATCGGTGAGCTCCAAATGGACTTATAGATTTGTACCCTGAACTATTTGGTGTGAACTCAGTAAAATAGTTTCTCTTATCCAAATCATGCCAATTATGAATTGCAACACTAATGACAAATTATGATCAGTAAATTTCAGACCACATGGGAGGCAATGATCTGGCTTATGGTTCATCTTTTACCCAGTCTGTAAGAAGAGAATTACACAAGAAAATCTGCTCTCTTATTTTCTTTCCACATGTTCTGGAATTTCTCTCAACATTCCTTAATATAATAGAATGTCAGCATTTCCTCCACACGTGTTTCAAACTGCTCACTGCACTCTCTAACCTTAGCAGTTCTAAAATATCTAAAGCTAATGCTTTAAAGACTTGCAAACTTTTAAAGTGGCTTATATGCTCCAAAATATGAAACAAGGTAAAACCCACTTTTTATCCAGTCAGTTCATCCTGTATGAACCAACCCTGTGTCTTCCATCTAATTTTAAGGTACCTAGTTGCAGTGGTATATAGCAACCTGATAAGGTTTTATTGAAAAATTCTGTCACACTGTAGGTCAATCTGAAAAATATAATGTGCACATAAATCCAACCTGGATCAAAATTTTTATTGCAGACATGAAAGTAAGCTAGGGTTGGGGTAGAAATGAAAGAGCTATAGAAATGTAACACACTCATAATCTTTCATTTCTGCCCAGCTGAGACTAGAAATGTGAATCCAGGAATAGGATATGATCAAACATCTCTGCTTGTATGTGACTAAATTGGTAAAAGCCAAGAAAACTGGTCTCTAACTTATAAGGTATATTCAGGAAGTTCTATCAAACTGAATTATGATACTTAGAGGGTTTATAGACAAACTCTTAACACCAAATAATGGCTATTAGTCAAAAGAATTCATTTTATTAATGAAGGAATCGATATATGGTTTTACCAAACCATGCTTTATCTTTTTCATACTTTATCTCATATCACCATAATCTACATGAAACCAAAATATTATAAGTGGGTTGTTGGAAAGAGAAAGCAGATGAATTGCTAATAGTTTGTGGTCCTTCATATTTTGAATATTGAAAATTTTAAAACAGAACTAGAAATGAAATATGTGTTACTGTTTTCAGTGGGGAAAATGTGGGAACAAAAATAAATCTCACACATTCCCAGAGTGAACACAATAGCCCATAAATTATTGAACAATAGCAACAGATAAAAATTCAAATGCTGATAAATTAGGTATGTAAGCAATTAGGTTAATTTTAAACTATTGTTTGCAAGGTAAAAACAACTGACAACATAAATTTAAACTTGAATGGCCAATATGTATAGTCATTTTCAGTGCCTAATTGAAAGAGATTATATAAAACAAAATCCCACAGTTTAGGTTTCAAGAAGGTAGATGAAGGAAATTCTATCACATGTAGATAAAAACAGAAGAAAAAATATAAAAATATCTGAATTTTACATCCTGAAAATTCATGTTTAGGCCTTCTCAAAAGACACTTGAGAGCACTGTGAGCTAATTACATACCTAAGCTATGGTGAGAAATAATCAAGAAAAAAATACACCATATATATGGTCTATTTTTATATATACCATATAATAAATATACTTCATTATATTACAATACATGAAAATGGAATAATAAAGGCCTTTTTCCATTTACTTGATAATACTTTTCTCAACCCGTATTTAATTTGACAAAATAATTGTCTACATATTTAAAAATCTGTAAGTATGGAGAATTAGCAGAGGGATATAGGAGGAAGAGGAAGTGGAGGGAGACGAGGGAGAGGAGGAAGAGGAGGAAGAGGAGAAGGAAGAGGAGGAGGAGAAGATGAAGAAGATTAAAACAAAGATGAAGAAGAAAAGGAAGTGGAGGAGGAGGACGAGGAGGACGAGGAGGACGAGGAGGAAGAAAAAGAGGAGGAAGCAGCTCAATATTTTGCATCAATGTGTAGCTTCAGACATGTACAGCCCAGTAGAAATGACTAGCTATTGTCATGAAATGAAAATGCATTCATGTGGTAAAGAGCTTTGCTTTCAAATGACCCTAGAAGTGTGCAGAGGTTAGTTTGACTCTGTGGTAAATAATTAAAAAGCAAAATGTTCAACTTTGTTTTACACCTTTCTTTCTATTATGAGAAGTAATCAGCCTATCGAAAAGAAAGATTATTTTCCACTCATACAACTTGAGATCAAAGAGCAAGAAACAGAAGCCCTCCGGGGATCTATGGGCAATGCAAATATCCACACCTGCACTGTCTCACCTTTGAACTAGCTGTTCCCTGGATGGCTGGACAAATAAATATGGTGAATACAAACAAGGCCAGTATTGCAGAGGAAGCTTTGTAATAATGTTAGCTGCAGCCCGAGGGTTGTGCAAGGTGACAGTTATGCATTCACATGGAAGCAACTCATGTTATATTTGGAATGAAAATAATAATTTGAAGAATAATGATATAGTCTGAATATGTCTTCAGTACACACACACACACACACACACACACACACTGCACACACATTTGTTTCATAGGCAAAGATGTAACCCAAATTACTAACAGTTAACTATTCATGAATATAAAGGTAAAGGAACAATGGAGAATTCTACAGTTTTCTTTCTGTATTTCAGTGTCATTGGAACATTTTCTTTCTTTTTTGTTGCAAACAGATCTTCTTATTAAGATTTTTATAAGAAGATATTGATTGTACCCAAAAGGGGTTCATTATGTCATTTTTACACATGCATACAATCTATCCCATCAACCTCTCTTTATTTATAATTTACTCCTATCTCCCTTCTTATAACACTCTCCTGTAGTTTCATTGTTCCGTTTTCACCTATCTATAAAGTATTTTAATATTTAACTCACTCACCCTCCTTATTCCTGCTGATACCTTTCCACAACATAGCCTATTTTACCTTCCCATCCTTCATTTTCAATTGTCAAAAGGGATTATGTTTGCAAACCAATGAAAATCTGTGTTTCAAAGCAAATGTACTCAAAATATTTTGAGAAAGGCTTTAAATCATATATTACTATTACAAAGAGAAAGCAGGTCTGTTTTAAAGGTTTTCATATGTTGTGAGTTCAAGACCCAGTCACAAACAGCAAGTTATTTTATCTTAAAAGCAGAATTGGGAATTCGGGTGACAGGTAAGACATTGCTCTAGATGTAGGCAGTAATTATCTAATGATTTCACCTTTATTCCATTCATAATCAGTTTCCCTATCAGATTACTTAACTTAATTAAAAGGGACTACGGGGGAGGTAATGATATTTTATAGGTCAAGAATTCAAATAATAATAATAAAAACGTCATACATAAAATACTTCTCAAGCCCCGCATTGCTGGCTCATGCCTGTAATCCTAGTTACTAAGGAGGCTGAGATCTAAGGATTGTGGTTTGAAGCCAGCTTTAACAGGAAAAACTATAGCATACTTATCTCACATTAAGCGTCAAAAAGATAGGAGTGAAGTTGTGGCTCAAATAGTAGAGCACCAGACTTGAGAGAATAATGCTAAGGGATAATGCCCAGGCCCTGAGTTCAAGCCCCAGTACTGGAGCAAGCGCGAGCATGTGCACGCGCGCACACACACACACTCAAGAAACTTCTCATCTGATCAGTGGATTTGTCCCAGAGCCTATGTGGCTAATTTTACAGATTGTGTTGAAAACAACTTAGTGTTGTATTACATGAGAAAGATACAGAAGGGGAAGGTTGATATACAGGAAAGGTTTCACCCTGGTCTATCCCTAGAACTTCTTTTGTCTACTGGACACAGACCATTCATGGCAATGAACTCTGATGAGCTCTTCAAATTGATTCCAGATCATCATATTTTATTTAAATTTTTTTCTGTTTAAAGGGATTGGCTAAAATAATATCTGGGAGCCAAATGCTCACAGAACCCACACATGAATAGCATTGCTTGCTGACAGGGTGCATCACAATGTGGAGAAATGTAAACCAAACGACAGAGTCTTCCAAAAGGAGAATGATTGGCCCAGACTCAGCTGCCTTTCCCTGTAGACCAAGCTATGGCTTTCCTCATTAAACACAATGCAAATGAAATTGAACCTTTAATTCACTAAACATAAATGAGAGAGTAAGAAGTTGTGGGAATATTTTGTTAATTAAATTGAAGAAATTTTCTTGCTTCAATGAGTTTATAATCTGGAAGGAATATACAAAATTAAATTTCAAAATTAAAGCAGAATTGAATAAGAAATAGCCTAGCACAAACACAGTATTACAGTCATGTCAAAAGAGAGCACCCCCAAAGGACAGGGCAGCCACAGGACTTAGAAGATTTTGCTTTACAATTCTGTTAAAAGAAGTATGTGTAGCTCTGTGCATCTGATTTTATGAAATAATATTTATCAAAATGAACTCCAGGAAATGGAAACAAGAGGGTCTTTTTTGGTCTTTTTTGCTGTTTTTGTTTTCCTTTTGTTTTGTTTGTGTTGTATGTCTTTGCCAGAGTAAGGGGAATACTGAAATGTTGGGATAAAGGGTGAACAAATGCAATAGTGACACTCACTAGACACTGTTGAAAATGAACTAGACATCCTGTGGGTGAAGACAGTGACTGGGTGGGGATGGGGGTTGGGAGAGAGCAAGGTAAGGAGTGACACTGCTCAAAAAATATATTTATTTTTTAAATAAGTTTTTTGTTGTGAAAATACTGTACAGAGGGGTTACAGTTACATGAGCAAGGTAATGAGTACATTTCTTATCAAGCATTGTTTCCTCCTCCTTTGTTTTTCCCCTACCATCCCTTCCCTCCCACCTCCACAACTATTACCCCTCACCACCCCCTCCTGTCTAGGCAATACTCTTTACAAGGGCAATAGAACTCAGAGACAGAACTCTTGCCCAGTATAGAGAAAGAAGGAAAGAAAGAAAGAAAGAAAGAAAGAAAGAAAGAAAGAAAGAAAGAAAGAAAGAAAGAAAGAAAGAAAGAAAGAAAGAAAGAAAGAA
>NW_012267273.1:2177326-2185394 GCF_000151885.1 Dipodomys ordii | reverse complement strand
GAAAGAAAGAAAGAAAGAAAGAAAGAAAGAAAGAAAGAAAGAAAGAAAGAAAGAAAGAAAGAAAGAAAGAAAGAAAGAAAGAAAGAAGGAAGGAAGGAAGGAAGGAGGGAAGGAAGGAGAAAGAAAGAGAATGAGGAAGGAAGGAGAAAGAAAGAGAATGAAAAAAAGGAAAGAAAGAAAGAAAGAAAGAAGGAAAGAAAGAAAGGAAGGAAGAAAGAAAGAAGAGAGGGAGGGAGGGAGGGAGGAAAGGAAGGAACTCTATTGCATTGCTGATGGGATTGTAAACTGGTGAAACCACAGTGCAAAACATTTAAAGAATCCCCGCAAACTGAGCATACAGTTACTACATGGTCCAGAAATAGCACTCTTGAGCATAATCCAAAAGATTAAAGTCAGGATACAGTAGGTCACTTGCACACCCAGGTTCATTGCTGTACTATTCACCATGACCAAATTATGCAAAGAGCCCAGATGTCCTTCAATGCATGAATATATCAAGAATGTGAGATATATCTGTATGTATATATCTGCATGTATGTAAATGTGTGTGTATATATATATGAGAATTTAAATCTAACTCATCTATTAAGAATATTCTGTCACTTGCATAGAAATGAAAAGATCTGAAATAGTTATGTTAAGTGAAGTAATTCAGGCTCAGAGAGAAAAAAGATACATGATTACCTCACAGGAGGAAGATAGATCTGATTTATATATGTAAACATACAGAAAATTCTATGCATATATACACAAATATGTTAACTAAAGTAAAGAATGGGCCAGGGAGGATTCCAATTTTGTATTTCTTTTGTACAACTAACTCAATTTAAATGAATACTAGGAAGCAGAAATTTGTGTGGTGGGTTGGGGGTCAAGTTAAAAAGTGGGAAAGCAGCTAAATGGAGAGAAGGAGTTGTGAAAGCTATTATAATGTTTGTACATATATGAAAATAGAATTAGGTAAATTGAAGGAATGGGTGGATTTTGGAAAGAATGGAGTAAATGATAAAAACAGGGATATTGATCAAGAAGCATTGTACTCACAAAGTAACATATTAAATTAAAACCACTTTGTACAATTACTTAACAATATATATTTCTTTCAAGAAAAGACTGGCTTCAATTTCCAGTACCCCCAAAGCAAAACCAAACTAAGCATCAAAAACATCACTTTTTTCTTCATAATTAGCTTGTGTAAAATATTTCATTATAGATACAAGAAACTAATTAACAATATTATCAAATGCTATGAAAATCAGTGAGTGTTTCATGAGAAAATGTAACAAGCTACATGACAAGATAGGAGTACCACAAACTAAAAAAAAAAGATCTCTTTCTAAGGGAAAAAAAAGTAAACTACATAGAATATAAATGTCTTAAGATGCATGGGGAATAGAAGATCTTTGCAATATATTAGTAATACAAGGCTAGAGGGCTAGAATAATGTTTTCCTTGACTAATGCTAGACTAAGGAGTTAAGATCTTATTTGAGTACAAGAAAACACTGAAAGATTTAAGAAAGTTGTTTATTACCTGATCAGAACTAGAAATGACACAATCTCTTAAAAATTATTAGAACAGTTCTAGCAATAAATATAGATGAAAAAAAATCTCTACCCCTTAGTAATTTCCAAACTAGTTCCTTTCTACACAAATTTTGGTGTGTTTACAGGAAAATATATACAAAATAAAATTATGTGACTGTTCAAAAACAGTGGAAGTGAAAACATCCTATTATTATGGAAATGTTAAATCACAATGTACTCACAGTATGCAACAATACAGCATAATCACATGAAAGTGTGAAGCTGACATAGAGTGGCATGGACACATTTCTAAAATATTTTTAATTAAAACATAAAATAAAACAAAGTCAGAAATCAAATGCCACATGAAGATGTTTAATTTGGTTTTGCATGTTTATGGAAAACACGTGGAAGGAATGGGAAGGTATGTATTCATAGGTATATACGTATATAGAGAGAGAAAGAGAAAGAGAAATACAGATATATGTCTATCTATAGAGAGAGGTACAGATAGATATTGATACATATATAGATAGAGATACAGATACAGATATAGATATTAAAGATGTTGTACAGTGGAGTTACACTTACATAATTAATTTAATGAGTACTTCTTTTTTCTTTTTTTATTATTAAGTTTTTTTATTGTGAAAATACTATACAATTACATGAGCAACGTAATGACTACATTTCCTATCGAGGATTGTTGCCTCCTCCTTTGTTTCCCCTTACCATAGCCTCCCATCTCCCCCTTTCATCCCTGCCCCGGCCACTCCTTGCCAAAGTTGTAAAGTTCGTTTTTCGACATAACGTCTTGTACATCTCATTGTTGCAATGGGTCCACCTGTATTCCTATTTAAACGATATGTTTTTCCCCTTCCTCTCCACAAATTATACCAACACCAAATACAGTGAAAACAGGGGTTATACCTTGGGGGAGGAACAAACAAAACAACAACAACAAAATCTCTTATAAATATGTTAGAGACAATAGCAAGAAAGAAAAACCATTTGAGTCCTTATCTTGGGGTTCATTTCTCCTAAAGTCAACTTATCTTACCATTTCTTTTCAAACAGTGTTACCCACATCATTTTCTCCTGTTTCCCTCCCCCACCCTGATTCCACTCCCTGCCCCAAGTTGTAAAATTAATTTCCACCATAGTATCTAATGAATGTCACTGTTGCATTCGTTCACCCTTTGTCCCACCATTTCTGGGTTTAACAAGGAGAAAACACAGGAAAGGATGAAATACTTTCCAATTCCTCACAGCATTCAACACTGATTAAAGAATTAGGAACAAAACTGCCCATATGCAAGTTTCCAGGTCGCTTCCATTCTAGCAATGAAAACTAATAGTACACAGAGAAAATATGATATGGTGCAATGAGTTTAAAAGAATAATGTCATGCCCAGCGCCCGGCAGGAAAGTCCCTGAGACTTTTACCTCCAATAAACCACTAGGGAACCAGGAGTGGCGCTATAGCTCAAGCGGTAGAGCACTTGCCTTGAGCTGAAGAGCTGAGGGATAGCGCCCAAGCCCAGAGGTCAAGCCCCACGACCGACAAAAAATAAATAAAATAATAATAATAATAGTAATAAGAAATTACTGTATATTTTAGTTCTCTCCCTCTCCCCTCCTCCTTTTTTATCTTTTTTTTTAATTTAATTTTGTTTTATTTGTGAACATACTGTACAGAGGGGTTACAATTGCATGGGCAGGATAATGCGTATATTTCTTACCAAGCATTGCAGCCTCCTCCTTTGTTTACCCTTCACATCCCTTCCCAGCCTCCCCCCTCCCCCCAATCCCAATCCTTCTCCTTCCCCCCCTAAACCCCCCCCCCCGCACCGACGTTGTAAAGCTTGTCCTCCCCCACAGTATAACCCCTGCTTTCACTATATTTGATGTCAGTATAACTGGTGGAGGAGATGGGGAAAAACCAGTTGTTTAAGGATACAGGTGGACCTGTTGCAACAATGAGAAGTACAAGTTGTCATGTCCCCTCCTCCTTTGATCACTCAGATTCTGTGACATAATAACAACACAAACTTCTTATCTCAGTTTTCTTGGATGGGAGTCGAAGGGCAACACTTGCCTTTTGTGTTTCGCTGCTAGCTATTCTAATAAGTGCAAGCTGATAACTCCTTGTGATTTTGATTTGCATTCTTTGTGGAGTTTGAGACCCTCCTTTCCCAATGGCTGGTGGAATTCATTTGCCTTGGGCTGTATCACTATGACTGAGAACCCTGGCTTCTAACTTGAAGTCAGGCATACACAGCCCTCAAGCGCTAGCTGGTCTAGGATCCCCTAGTCGTTGCTCCCAATCCTGCTCCCTGAGACTCTCCATAGGCAGGTCACAGCCTGCATACTTTTTCCCAGCCACAGGGAGTCTCTCTCTTTCCAGGCTGTTAATCACCATAGTATTGACACAGCCCTTTTGGTATAATATGATGATGAGAAGTAAGTAATGAGTTCCACTTATCGCAGGGAGAAGATTTTACACGGGTTTGGGACTATTGAGGGGTTCCCACAGTGATCCTGAAAAGCCCATCGAAAGGGGAGCATTGAAGCTGAAATAAGAAAATCCAGGGGCAGCTGGCCTCGACCCTGAGATGCACTACTGAGAATTCCCTGAGGATTCAGCGGTGTTCCCCCTGGCAGTTACAGGTGCTGCTGGCTAAGAACTCCCAGTTGTTTGCCCTCACTGGAAGCTTTTCTCACTGCAGAGACCTCTCTTGCTGAAGATCGTACTCCTATGAGGAGCATCTTACATCCAGTAACTATTAATGATGAAGAACAAAGGCCTGATCTAGTCAGCCGTATTATGGTCCATTTGCAGTGCCAATCCCACTTCAAAGATACCTACGGGGCTACCTGAATCCTTTTGTGGAGCTGTGTTGCAACCCAAGTTCTCTCTGTACCTAATTTTGCTTTTCTCCCTTGCACAGCATTGACCCTGAGAGTATTTCCTAATAAACTCTCCACATCCTAATTTCCACCTCAGAGACTGTTTCCTGGGAAACTGAACTCCAACGCCAGCTATGGCATGATTAGGGCAATGAGCATTCCAGGAAGAGGAGACTGCTAGAGCTGAAGATTTTAAAATAGTAAGGGGAAAAAAGGGTTGAAGTTTAATGATGCAAAAACAAATGTGTCAAGTGCGGGTCAGAAAATGAATATGGAGAGCAGTGCTTGGTCCTGTAAACTGTGTAAGCCCATGTATAAATTTTTGCTTTATGAATATGATGGCAAAATATTCATATTTCAATTATAAATTAATCATTTAAAAGTCAGTCAAATTTAATCCAAAGTCAAAATGAAATTATGCAAGTCAGTATTTACCTAGAGAACAAGAAAGCTTGGAAAAGGGAGATGTGGAAGTATCATTTGCCAATATGCAATGGACAAACAAAAGGAAGAATTCAATGTTTACTATCAATTGTAAGCTATGATTTAGTTTTAACAAAAGAATAAGTAAAACAATGGTTGTTAAAAGTCTGTGTTTTATTCTTGTCCAAGTTGCCAATCAATTTTCAGTTTAGGGCTTTGGAATGGCCAGATTCTTTGCAAGTAATATGGCAATTTCTGACCCAAAACATATGGTACCTTAACAGGAAATAATGGACCTGCTCAGTTTTCTAAGACTATGAAATGTTTGTCTGCAAAAGTTTTTTTTTTCCTTGCTATGCACAAGATAAAGAAAGTTATATGATACAGGTTTATATGACTGTGTCAGCAATGGGTTCCTTTCAAACATAACAGAATTTGACAGAAAAAATAAATAAATAAATGTTTGCGAAGTAGGCTTGGAAAAATTTCATCAATTCTCCATTCCATTTTTTTCCACTTAAGACAATTCGAATAGCTTGCTCTGACTCTACCTATACAGCAAGATAGTATTGAGCTTTTAACCTTCACAGAGAGTGAAGCTACAATCACATCATGTGGGTTGCTTCCTGCCGAGTGCCACTAGCTACTTCAAATTCTTTCTCAACTAGAAAGATGAGAGCTCTTGAAAATTTTCATCAAGAAAAGTCAAACATTAGATTTCAGGGAATAAAAAGATAGAATTGTATTGAAATTTCAATATATTTTCCACATGTTCTGCTAATATTAAAACTTTGGTTATTCAAGTCATGGGAAAAAATGTAATTGCAATGGATGTTAATTACTTTCAGTCATGGAGCTAATGAATTACAAAGTCTATAAATACAGAGCTGAAAAATACTATGGTAATTTATCAACTCAGTTTTAAGCATTGGTAAAATGAGTTAATTGTAAACACAGGTTGGTCCATATACAGATGAAAGGGAAAAGTTAATCTTTGTGTAGCAGTTTTGCAAAGTGTTTCACAGACAGTTCCTTAACTGTTACAATAACCCATTAAAGCAATAAAAGAACGTGGGTACTACCCCCACTTTAAAATGAGAAAACAGATCAGTGGTATCAGATACTGCCCCCAAACTGCAACCAGTTAAGGTCAAAGGAAAGGATAAAACACAGGTTTCCTTGCTGCATACTTGGACTACCACCATGCAGTGCCCTTTCTCTGTACCTCCACTCCATCTTACAACATCACCCGAGCCAGATATAATGTTACATATTCAATGCTATCAGACATTGAACCATTCTAGATGCAATTCTGTAGAAATTTTTCCATAAATTCTTACTACAATATCTGATTTCAGTCTCCTGTTTTACAACAACTTGCTTCTTGATATTACCTCTTTAAAAAAAAAAAGCTTCAGCATTCTAAAATAGAGCATAAATGCAATTATCTGTGAAAGATGTAATGTAGGTGTTTAAATGTACATCACTGAGTGGAAAAGGCGATTGCATATAAACAAGGCACGAGGGAACTTTTGAGAGAAATGAAAATGTTTCAAAACTGGATTTTAATCAAAGTTACCTAATTCTACACATTTACCAAAAATGTTAAGTTGTACTCTTACAATGTGAATCTAATGGTATCCATGTCATACTTGGATAAAAGTGTTAGGTAAGGAAGAGAGAAAAATGAAGAAAAATGCATATTTCTCTTAAATATGAATATATTAATGTAAAAATGAACTAAAGCAAAGACAGCCAGAGGCCTGGAATTTCAGAAAAGCAGCAGCAGAGGTAAAAGAAAGAACAAGAAGGAAACTGATAACAACAGCTAACTTTTCCTTTTACAATGCACATGAATAAGTCTAAATTCATCAAACAAAGTCTTCATTAACATATGTATGAAAAGGAAGAGTGATCCAGAAATATCGTGCAACTGGTCTCAGAGCTTGATTGCATACTTGGACTTTCCAATACGAACTCTGTACTTCAGAGAATACTGTAGATTTGAGCATTCTGCTATGTTTCTGTAATATCTTTTTTTTATTTAATTTTATTGGCAAGGTGATGTACAGAGGGTTACAGTTGAATAAGTAAGGTAATGAGTACATTTCATGTCGAACAATGTTACCTCCTAACCCCTTGATTTCTTTCACTTTCCTTCCCCTCCCCTTAAGTATTATATATCAGACATGTTCAGTGATTTAATGCTCATGTAGCATCCCATGAACCAAACTTTCAGTAGTGATTATAGTATAATAAATATCTCTCTAGATATCACCAATGTGTGTAAATGATTCTAATCAAGACTGTCCAGAAAAACAGGAACAATGAGAGAGAGATGCTTAGAAAGAAATTTATTATGGAAAGTTAGCTCATGAGGTTATAAACTCTGAGATGTCTGTCATCTGCTGCCACCAGCTAGAGAATAGGAACATAGGTGGTCAGTGTGCAGTCCACACCTAAAAGCAAGAAAACTAGGAAATCTGATGTCCCAGGGCGGAACACTCTGATCATCCAGTCCCAGAAGAAAAGAGATAGTATTGACCATTTGTCTGTCTTTTCTTCTGTTCAATCTCTTCCAGAAGATGAGCTAGTACCTGTCCTGTAAGAGAATAGACAGATCTTTTTTTACCATGTTTACTAACTGAAATGCATATTTCTTTTCAAACTGCAAAGCAAATAATTTCTTCTATGGCTGGAGACCCTTCTAATCTGACCTTGATTATAAGCTTTCCAGCATGTGGACTCCAAAATTTGCACTAATAGCCTTGGTTTTCAGGAATTTGGATTTGGCCTGACAGTTGCACCATTGACTTCCTTGGTTGTGAAGGCTTTCGACTTATAATGAGCCATGCTGCTATCTTCTCACTGTCTTTATGCCTGGACCAATTCCTTAGAAAACATTTCCTCTCATATATCAATCTATCTATTTCATTGTTTCTTTCTCTATGGTGACTCCTGACAAGTAAGGCTATCATCTATATAAAGAACAATATACCAACAAACGAATTAAGATTTATTTTACTAGAAGGATGGCCAATAGACACATGAAGAAATGTTCAACATCCCTAGCCACAAAAGAAATGCAAATCAAAACAACATTGAGATTACCACCTCACCCCAGAAAGAACGGCAAAAATCAAGAACTCTAACAACAACAGATGCTGGAGGGGATGTGGACAGAAAGGAACCTTACTTCATTGTTGGTG
>NW_012267273.1:2138813-2175511 GCF_000151885.1 Dipodomys ordii | reverse complement strand
TAGCTATGGTAAATAATGCTGCAATAAACATAGTTGTGCTGGTAGCTTTAGTGTGGTCTTGTTTGTAAACATTTGGGTAAATGCCCAAAAGTGGGATTGGGGAGTTCTATGTGGAGTCTTTTGAGGAACCTCCATACTGCTTTCCAAAGTGGTTGAACAAGTTTGTTGTTTTGTTTTGTGTAGATAAATTTTCCTCAGTCTATTAAGAGTAATTGACAAAGGTGAAGTACCTTGTTTGTTGAAAACCTTAATAAATAATATTAACACAGTTCTTTATACGGTCTGGAAAAAATAGCCTATATATACATCTAAATTTATGAAATACATAATTCAAAATGTTACTAACTTACTTATATTTAGTTTGAAATGTAAAGAATCAATTTACACTTGGCTCTGTATTTCTTTACTAACAATTTGCATAAGGCCAGACACTTGTAATTTAACAGTGTCAGCTAAAATTTTGACCTGTCTTGGTCACAATTTGTCTTACAGTTGAAATCACTCATTGTTCTTATATCTATTAAAAATAACTTACAAGATTTTATTTAAAAAATCATTGCTACCTCACAAAACAATATAGTTTGTATTTTAACAATAATTTTTACTAAATTATGATGCAAATTGCACCAGATTGTCCCAGAACAGAAAATAACTCATAGTTTATAAATTATCTCACTGGAGAATCTTCATCAGTGAGCATGAATTAGATAAAGGACTGGTATCCTGGACAAGTCCCTAAGAACCCAAATAACCTGAAATAAATAGCACACTATCTAGAAAATACTAGCCTATTAAAACTATGTTGAGTGTCTTTGATTAGTGTCATTTTTGATATGTATTTTAGATATGGTAACTTGGTTTATTTCATATTAATATTAAACATGATACCAAGTTTAATGATAATATCAATAATTAATTATTATAATTATTAATAATTAACATTAATGATATTAATATTAATAATTGAGTTTATTCATTCATTGAGTTAAGATATTTCTTAAGTGCCTTGGGAAAGGCATTGTATTAGGACATGGAAAAAATACAGATGAAATTATTTTCTTTCAGTACTGGTAATTGCACTTAAGGAATGCACAAAAAATATTGTAAAATGACACACATTTGGTGGGAGATCATTGTGAGAGAGAGAGAGAGAAAGGTGGGATTAGTAAGATAGGAGAACTTTAGATAAAGAAAATGTGATATATAAATATATATATACATATATATGTATACACACACACACACACATATATATATATATATATATATGAATTCAATGCCTCCATCAGAAAGAATGGCACTGCCCCATTTGTTAAGAAATGGAAAGACTTGGAAAAAATCATACTAAGTCAATAAGTCAAACCCAAAGAAATATAGGTCCCATGGTTTCCCTTATTTGCAATAATAACTATATGTCTAGGTTAATCTTATCAGATTAGCAGAAAAGCTCAAAAGCTATGTACATATGACCATATAAGATGATGCTAGATGAAATGAAACACAAGATATGGACACAAGAGGTTTTTCTTTGTTGTTGTTATTTTATTATATTATGCATTTTTGTTTCTATTGCATGTTCATGCAGCTATGGTATATCTCTGTTGTCACTGTATTTGATTTTGGCACCCTGCATCTTGTATATACATTTATCTAATTTGGGGAAGGGAAGGGGAATAGCAAAATGATTAAATAAGGACACAGGATAACCCATTGCAATGATTCTCACAAGACACCATGTTGGAAATTAACTTTACAGCTTCTGGGTGGGGTTAGGAGTGGGGGGAGATAGGGGAGGGAAGGGATAGTAGGAGAAAAACAAATGAGAGGGCAACAATGTTTGACAAGACATGTACTCATTACCTTACTTATGTAACTGTAGCCCCTCTGTACAGCATCTTTACAATAAAATAAAAAGTTTTAAAAATTCTATAAAAAGAAGTAATACCATGAACTGATTTATATTTTATAATAGAATTTAATCTAGCACACAAGAAGGAAAAACAAAACAGTGACACTCATGATTAAGAAGTATAATAAATATCTACTGTGTTTGTACCTATGCAAGCATACATATGCATTCATATATTCATAGATACATGCAGGGAAAAGTGGTAATAGAATGGGCTAGAGATATAGCCTGGACATGGAAAGGTTGATGCTAGATTTAAAGTCAGAACCAAGAGAACATTGGATCAGTCAGGAGGAGAAAAGAGAGGGAGGAGTGATAAGATGATTTTTAACTTGGGTAATTAAAGAGCTGGAGGAGGCTGGAGGGGAAGATTTTTTAGACCAGAGAGGGTAGTTGAGAACGGTAGTGGGAAATCAGGAATTTAGTTTCCAACAAAGTAAATTTAAAACTACTCATGGAATCTGGGCACCTGTGGCTCACTCCTGTAATCCTAGCTACTCAGAATGCTGACATTTGAGGATTGCAGGTCAAAGCCACTTCAGGCAGAACAGTCCATGAGACTCTTATCTCCAATTAATTACAAAAAAGCCAGGTATGGAACTATGTCTCAAGTGGTAAAGTAAAGTGCCTCAGGGATAGTACCCACTCCTTGAGGCCAAGCCCCATGACCTTCACACACAAACACACACACACACACACACACACACCATTACACACCATTATTCATAAACAGCCAAAGAAAGATATAGATACAGATTAGGTGAGCTGGACTAAAAATTGTGTGCCTAAAAGAGTTATAGATCAATAATTCAATGAATTTATCAAGAATTTGGAGGAGGGTCTAGTCATCCTAAAGGCCCAACCCTTTTAGACATTTACCAAGTATCATTGGAGATTATTTAATAACCCCAATATGTGAACAGAAGACAAAGTAAGCTCATTTGTGTTTGTTCACCTAATGACTGAAGACTAGCAATGTAAGTCATTGTCCCAAGAGCTACACTCTGAAGCGTGTATACACACATTCATATGTGGCCTAGATTCTACACAGGATAGAGCATGTCTCACTGAAGCTGGGCCCCGGTGGCTCATGCCTGTAATCCTAGTTACTCAGGAGGCTGAGATCTGAGGGTAGAGATTCAAAGCCAGCCTGGGCAGGAAAGTCTTACCTCCAATAAACCACTAGAAAACCAGAAGTGGCTAGCTCCTGAGACACTCACAGAGCCCAGACCATACAAGAGCTATCAGCACAACTATGCTTATTGCAGCATTATTTACCATAGCTAAGATATGGAACCAACCTAGATGCCCCTCAGTAGATGAATGGATCAAGAAAATTCTATGCCTCCATCAGAAAGAATGACATTGCCGCATTTGTTAAGAAATAGAAAGACTTGGAAAAATTATATTAAGTGAAGTAAGCCAGGTGCAAAGAAACATAGGTCCAATGGTTTCCTTTAGTTGCAATAACTAATATATGTCTGAGACAAGCAGAAAAGGTCAAATAAGATGATGTTAAGCAAATGAACCCCAAGATAGGGACACAGTGTTTTTTTTCTGGCTATTGTTTCTAACATATTTATAAGGTACCATGTGATTTTTTTGTTGCTTTGTATGTCCCTCCCCCATAGTATAACTCCTGTTTTCACTGTATTTGATATTGGTATAATTTGCGGAGGGGAAGAGAAAAAAAAACAAATTGTTTAAATAGGGATACAGGTGGACCCATTGCAAAACTGAGATGTAAGAGACCTTATGTCGAAAAATGAAACTTACAACTTTGGGGGGGTGGGGGGGCGGGAGATAGGAAGGGATGGGAAGAGAAAACAAAGGAGGAGGCTACAATGCTTGATAAGAAATGTACTCATTACTTAGCTCATGTAATTGTAACCCCTCTGTACAGTATTTTTACAATAAAAAACAAACAAACTAACTAACAAAAAAACGAAAGTGGCGCTGTAGCTCAAGCAGTAGAGCACTCGCCTTAGGGTGAAGAATGCAGGGACAGCGCCCAAGCCCAGAATTCAAGTCCCATGACCAACAAAACAAAACAAAACAAAAACAACAACAATAAAAGAATATGTCTCACTGCTCTGGCCTAATTTATTTAACATGATGATGATCTCCATTTCTAGATATTTTCCTGAATATAATTTCATTTTTTGTGGCTGAGTAATATGTCTTGTGTGAAATTGATTAAAAATTGTTTAAAAGGGAGAGGGAAGTTTGAGAATAATAGGAGAAATAGAAGGAGTGATTATGATCATAGTATATTGTACACATGCATGGGAACATTACAAGACTTCTTTAAAAAAGCAAGACGTGCTAATAGAGATGAGTGCTTAATTTAGCTGATAAATAGGATAGCCACAATTTAAACATAACTGCAGACGTAAGCATGGTAAGACAGCATTTCCATACATTGTGTTGGAGAGAAACTCGTAGCAATGAGGACATTCAAAATAAATAATTAACTCATGTCTTTGAGATCTCCTATAAACAAAGTAAGAAGTCAAAGCATGGTTATGTGACAATTTCTCTCACTTCAGGAACTTTAATCCAGCTACCTGGTAAATAGGGTTTTTATTCATTAATCAATTATTCAATAGTGGCCACTGGATGCCTAACATTGTATTAATCAAAAAACCAATGAACAGTAGAGGCAGAGAGAGGGAAAGGTAATATAATGAAAGAGAAGACACTTTAACAAATCACCCATTTGTATTCTATTCTGGGAATTTGATATCTAAAATGCTATAATAAAAGACAAATACATAGTATTTTGAAGGTTTGTAAAAATGGCTCATTAAAATGATGCATGACTCAGGCCCAGACAAATTTTAAAAGATGGCATGAAGCTTGGACGAAATGACTCCAATATCTAAGCACATTTTAGGGTGGGGGAGAAAAAAGGGAGGGGACTCCAGTAGGAGTTGTGCAGGATTGCTTCTGGGAATAAGAAACTGAAAATTTTGTGAATTATGGTATACTGGGGACCATTCATTTATTTGTATGCATTTAGTATTTTAAAAGTTTATTACAAAATCTCAAGGAGGTTCTAAGGATTAAAAGGGGTTAGCCTTTTCAATATGCTTTAACAAGGATAGCCTTTTAAGAGATGGAAAATGTTTATATCTCTTGAAGATTTTCTATTTAAATTGCTCATAAGGATTTTTTTTAGGTCTGAGGAAGGATGAGGAAATTGAAGTCAGTGGCAGAATTAGGCCCTGGTGTTCACACGCTGTCCTGGCTGTCTGTGATCTCTGAGGAAGATCTACATTTGCTCAGAAAGCATTATCACCACTTGTCTTTAATCTCAACTCACTAAACTATTTTGTTTGTTTTGAGTTGTTTTATGTGGTGCTAGGTATCAAACCCAGAGAATTACATATGCTAGTCAGGCACTCTACTGTTTAACTATATTCTCAGTCTACAGCTCACATAGTGGAGATGGAGGGATGTGTGTGTGTGTGTTTAATAACATTGTATGCAATAAAAAAGGAGATCTCAATCATGTCATTTGCCACCTTAAATTTTAAATTGAATTCTGTATTTATTTACAACTTTACCATCAAAAAAGCTATTCCAAATTGATAAAATACAAATTTATTTCTTTATAACATTTCAACCATGAAGCTATACTTCTCACAAAGGCATTCAATAGGCCACACGACTGCAAGATATTGTATCTTTCTTTAGCTTGAACATTTGGTTCTTGGAAATTAAGTCTCCTTGGCTTGGATTTTAGAATCACTGCAATATTGGAAAATAAGCAGAAGGTTTGTAAACACAGGGTTTAAAAACTTAAAATCTAAACTCCAAGCTGATCAGGGAGTACCAGGCAGCATATGGTAGGATCAGCATTGAGTCGAATTTTATTTAATCCAGTTTATAGATGTGGCTAATGGGGAGATCGGAGAGCTTTATAAACATAAGTTATTTTACAGTGTGATGAAAATTATGATTATCTGCCAACTTTCTACTTTTTAAGATTAATTTCTTCCATCTACACTTCAAGATATAGAATGAATAATGACGAATTTTGTGTTTAACATACTACTAAGAATAACAATAAAACTTTGATCAGTTATTGATTGAATGTGGCTGATATCAATCTTAACCATGAAATATTACCTTTTTTGGTTTTGAATTCATTTTGATAAATATTAGTTCATGTAATCATGGCACAGAAGCATTGCAACCTTGTGTTCCTCCCCTAATAGTATCCTCCTCTGGTCTCACTGTGTGTGAATGTCTTGAACCATAATTTAATGTGTAGTCTCTGCTCTATGCAATAAAAAAAAATTCGTATGGCTCTCTCAGCTTGGAAAATCTGGCATGGGTTCATGAAGTTTTACTTACTGGAGTCAAAAATCAAATAAAACACATTTCCTTTCCAAATTTCTTAAACAAAATATGACCAACAGGAAAATGAGTTTGTGCAGGAAAAATCAACAACAACAACATAATCTTCTGCTAAACATATAAGGAAATGTTGGAATACAAACAACACATCAAGTGCAGGATGTTATACTAGAAGACGTCAGCAAGAGTGTCACAAGGAAGGTGTTTCAAGAAGAGTCTAGAAAAGCGTAAGCAACAGGTGTGGAGACACAAATCAGCCTGGCTTGCTTATTTCATGGAAGAAAATATATGTGAATGTAATGAGATATAAATAAAAGTATATATGTGTGATATGTATAAAATCCATGCGTAATCACTAGCAATAATAAATGAATGTGGGTATATATACATATGTAAGTTAATGTGCATCTAGAGATACATAGATGTGTTTTGCATTATTTAGAGGAAGAAAGAGATTTTCACCGGCCTCCGAATAGATTTTACACATACCTAATTCAGTCCTTTATTTCTGATATGATTCACCAATTAAAAAAAGGTGATTCAGTCTTCTTCCACATTTAATAACATTATGAGATCTAGAAGATACTTGAAATTCGATATCTAATTTTTCCTTATAAATCTCTTACTATATAACTATAAATATAGTTATTAAAAGATTATTGTCTAGTCAGGGATATAATTCACTGATACAGTGCTTGACTAGCATTTGCAGGGCTCTGGGCTTGACCTGCAGTACTGTCAACAAAGAAAACAAAAAGATAAAGGAAAGAAACAAAGGAAAAAGAAGTATCTTTCTAGCCTGGTTTATCATAGGTATAAATGCAGTAACTTCACATTCTTTGCTGTCCCCTGCTGGTGTCTTTCCATATTACAGCCTGCTGATAAATACTTTTTTCATTTTGTTGTACACTTCAAAAGTGGTGCACTTATCTGGTTAGTAACTCATTATGTTGAGCCACTGTCTTCACAAGAAACAATAATTTACCATTTTTAAATAAGGAGCTTAATTTCCAAAATTGCATCTTTTGGAAGAAGAGCTGGAACTCCCTGATGTACCAAGGTTAATGAACAACACTTAGAGTCTGAATCCACTTTCACAACAGACTGAAAAAAGGCTCACCTTGTAGACTACAGAATGGTTTCATCGCCTTGCAAAGGATATAAAGGCATTTCAGGAAAACAGGTTGATTGCAATGAAATTTTGTTTCTTGCATAACCATAAATCAGCCAGTGAGTATAGGAATCTTTAGAAGCTTAACAATGCTGTGAGGGAGATAATTGATCAGATAATTGATATGTGCCCAGGAATTAGGCAATCTCCAGAATGCATAAAGGGCTCATTGGGCTTCATATCCATCCCATTTCCCATAAAATTCATAGACTCAGTTCTCTTTCTGTACTAGGCCAAAAAAAAAAGCTTTTTAGAAACAGGTTGTTTTGGTTCTCTGTTTTTAATACAGGACTTCAAAATAGAAGAAAATCATTGCATTAACCTTGGGAAGGTTCACAATGAATGGATAGGAAATGCCACCAGAGAAATGTACTTAGTAAACATGAGATCTGACAAGAATACTCCATAAACAACTGTGTAACACAGACAATGTATCACTGCTGAATATTCTGTAACCCTGCCTAGATGAAAGCAATTCATGTTTTTATTTAATTTTTACTTTGCTTTTTCTTTAGGATTAGCTGAGGTTGATTCTACTCAAGCTTGCTGCTACTCCTCCTCCTTATGATAATACTACTAATAATAATAGTAAAAGTAATAATAAAGTTATACTTCAAAAAGAATGCAAACAATTTTCATTATAAAACACTTCTTGGGACTTGTTCACTATCTAGAGGATGCTCAATATGTTAATTATTCTTCAGTCAATTGTCAAAAGATTAAGAGTATAAATAGTTAATTATTTTTGAGATTGGTAAGACAATCTTTTCTAATGTTTGCTCATATTTTCTGATTTACATTTTAGGGAAAGAAATCATAATGTGGTGATTAAGTAAGTAATAGTTTCAAAGGCTGAGCTCAATTTATTTAGAATTCTCTCCAAGTAAACTTCCCTCTCTTCTTTTGCATGTGTTACTTGGAAACAACTGCAAATCTGACTCTGCCACTCAAGTAAATAAATATAGACAATTCGTTTAACTAGGGATACAGGTGGACCCATTGCAACAATGAGATGTACAAGTCGTTATGTCGAAAAACGAACTTTACAACTTTCTTAGGGGGTGGGGGAGGATCGGGTGGAGGGAGGGTGTTGTATGGGAAGGGATTGGAAGGGGAAACAAAGAGGAGGCAACAATGCTTGATAAGAAATGTACTCGTTATCTTGCCCATGTAATTGTAACTCCTCTGTAGGGTATTCTCACAATAAAAACAGAAAGAAAGAAAGAAAGAAAGAAAGAAAGAAAGAAAGAAAGAAAGAAAGAAAGAAAGAAAGAAAGAAAGAAAGAAAGAAAGAAAAAAGTTTGTTGCCGTGTAAACTCATCAATTTAAATCAGGACCTCATGCATTGCCAAATATTTATCCCTAGACTTTAAGCATCACGGATCAGCCGCAGCATTCACTAGACATTCTTAGGAAAACAAAACACTTTTTTTCCATTTTCAAATGTCCTTCTAGAGATTTAGAGCATAAGTGATAGGAATTTTTAAGTATACATCAAAAGTAACATCTAATGTAACTTATTATCTAATTGGAGACAAACAATGCTTGCCTTTTGTTACTGTAAACTATACACAAAGCACTGACAGAAAACAAATATGAGAGGCTTGGAAGGTGGCACAGTGGTAGAGCGCTTGCCTTGCATGCATGAGGCCCTGGGTTTGATTCCTCAGCACCACATAAGCAAAAAGAAAAAAGCCGCAAGTGGCGCTGTGGTTCAAGCGGTAGAGCATTAGCCTTGAGCTGAAGAGCTGAGGGACAGCGCCCAGGCCCAAAGTTCAGGCCCATGACCAGACACAAAAAAAAAAAAATGAGAAAATTTAAAAGGTTATGAATAAGACAGATATTTTTTATCTTAAGTTTGAAGAAAGAAAAATTCTAGTTCAGGAAAAGAATGGGAAAACCTTGTAGTCAGCAGGATCGGGATATGAAAATTCTGAAGCACATGGTAATAATGAGAAAGTGAGGATTACATTGATTTGACTTTGTCTTCTCAAGCAGATGGAATACAAGGAAGGATTGAGTTCCACTGTCAGGTGACTGTGACTCAGACAACGATGAGAGGGAAAAGAAGAATGGAGGGCTGGGAAGGTGGCTCAGTGGTAGAGTGCTTGCCTTGCATGGATGAGGCCCTGGGTTCCATTCCTTACCACCACATAAACAGAAAAAGCCAGAAATGGTGCTATGGCTCAAGTGGTAATGTACTAGCCTTGAGCAAAAAAGCAGCTGAGGGTTAGTGCTCAGGCCCTGAGTTCAAGCTCCAGGACTGTCTAAAAAAAAAAGAAGAAGAAGAAGAAGAAGAATGGAGAAAAAAATTTGCTCAAATAAATTTAAGATCAAATACAGAGTTTGAAAACTTGTGCTTCATGGATTTCCCAACCTGTGGAAATATAGCTCCTGTGATGTCACCAGTTTCATAAAGTTGTAAAGACAATTTAAGTGAGTGACCATCACAGCCCTCTCTTGGTTGACAATCCCCTTCACACACACAAACCTCCATGTGTGTAACACATTCTCATCCACTGGCCGCCTATCTGATTAACAGTTCTGCTCTACATTCAACTTAAAAGGTCAAATGGACATATTACTTTGTCTTTTAAGTATGAGTTCTGTAATAAGTAAAGCTCCTGTTATGTTGATATTTTTCTCTCAGATTTGTCTTCTACTATATAAACCAAATCAGTTACTATTCACTAATTTTCCCGAGCAGTATCTCAGGGAAACAGAGAAAACTAATAAACCTTTCTCATAGAAAGCAACTATTGAAAGTATCACAACTCCTGAGCTCCTATTCTTCTACTAACTGGTTTCTCAGCCCCTGATTCTTGCTTTCTTCTATCATTTCTGTGCATGATGACTACACTACACATATAATAGTTACATTGTTTGTTTTGGTTTTTATTCTCAAAAATAAGTTCCAATGGGGGGAAAAAGGGGAAAAATCTTCTTAAACTTGCATCAAACTCACCAAAATCTGACCTAAACTAACTTCTTAAATCTATCTAATAACTATCCTTATTTTTATGCTCTACTAAGGCTTAAAATATCTCCTTTGAGCCTGGCGCTGGTGGCTCACACCTGTAATCCTAGCTACTCAAGAGGCTGAGATCTGAGGATTGCGCTTGAAAGCCAGCCCGGGCAGGAAAGATTGTGAGACTCCTATCTCCAGTAAACCACCAGAAAACCGGAAGTGGTGCTGTAGCTCAAGTGGTAGAGGGCTCTCTTGAGCTGAAGAGCTGAGGGACAGCACCCAGGCCCAGAGTTCAAGCCTTATGACCGACCAAAAATAAAATCTCTCCCTTGGTTATTTATTTTGTTAGTTGTGTGTGTGTGAGTGTGTGTGTGTTTTCTTCAAGAGTGGCATTCTACAACTTGAGCTACAATTCCACTTCTGGCTTTTGGTGGTTAGTTGAAGATAAGAGTCTCACAGACTTCTGTCCATGCTACCTTTGAACTGCTATCCTCAGATCTCAGTCTACTGAATAGCAAGGATTACAAGTGTCATACACCAAGGCCCAGCATATTACCTCGGTTGGGACTGATACACAGCTGATAAAAGTGATTATCAGGCTGATGATGTAGCTCAGTGGTAATATAAAGAAAGACCTGTATTTGCTGCCCAAAACCTCAGGAAAGAAAGAAACAAGTTTATAATGCTAGCCAAAAATTGAGCATTTTGGGTAAAGTGTGAGACAAATATCTACTTGGTCCCAATTTTTCCATGTAGCTTGTACATGTAGCCAGTTATTTCCCATTTAACATAGGGAGAAACAGATTTAGAGATTAAATAACTTCACTACACTTTCATAGGTATTAAGCAATAGAGCCAAAATTTGTTATTTTTAACATTTACTGTGATTTTTGTTCTCTTTCTGTCTGTCTGTCTCTCTGTCTCTTCTCTCTCTTTCTCTCTCTCTATCTCTCACACACACACACTCTATATTCTTTCAAAATATTATTATAGCAGCTAAATTGCCTTCACTTTTGTCTATCAAAACTCAGACCATCTGTCAACTCTTCTCAAAGCCTACTTTCTTCATAAATTCTCCCTAGCAGCTCACATCAAAGTCACCTCTCCATCCTGCCAGGCCAGTGGTTTCCATGTTTGGCGACACATCGGAATTACCTGTGGAGACTTGACATAATTGGTCTGAAAGCCACCTGGGCATCAAGACTTTTTTTTTAATCTCTCAAGGTGAATCAAATGTACAGACAAGGTTTGAAAAGTCTTGCTTTAAAGTCTTAAGCAATTTCCCTCAAACGTGAACATGATTTGTGCCATTAGAATGAAAGATTTGCAGCATTTAGGGCTGGATTTGAAAAGATATTTTTTGTGTACATGGGAATGCTGACAAAGACTCAAGATCTTCAAACATTTGATTACCAACTATTTTGCTTGAAATCTTTTGAACACAGAAAGAATGTTTTTAAAAACTTGTAGAAATAGAAGAGAAAAATTTTCAAATAACTAACCTGTCTCCTTCTTGTCTTACATCCCCAGGGTTCGCCCAAGAAACTGTATGAATATTCATTGAAGCTCAAAGCCTAAATCTCCTGAGTTATAACAAGCCCCTTCTGTCTGGATTCATCTGATGTTTTAGTGTATCATGGATAAATTCAAGATGAATTATCTATATGCTAGCTGTATCACTGGTCTGTTTCTTTTCTAACAACATGTCATTTTGCAAGTCCCTATTTCTTATGGAACTCATATTTTACTAAGAGAAGCAATAGTATTTTCAAGGGGTGTGAGAATGGCATCATGTATCAAACATCTTGTATTAATATTTCAAATCCACAACTGCTTCTGAGAACTAACACAATCACCCGCACTTTGCCAGTGGAGAAATTGAGGGCTGGGGTTAACAGACTCATCTCAACTTGTTGTACCATTCAGTGGCACACTCCCAACTTCTAATTCAGTATATCCTATTTCTCATAAATATTTTATGATTTTCTCCTCTACCTGCCACCATGGGCTTAAAAACATCCCACTAATGAGTAGCACAGAGCTGTCTCTAAGCCACTTAGAACCAAAGTTCAACCTGAATTTAGTATAATCGACAATTTACAACACAGTTCCAGAGATCACCAGGTGAGAAAGAAATACACAATAGGGTTTTGCACTCACATTAGGAAGATGGACTGGAAATTTTTTAAATAATATATTTTTAAATTCTTTGTTATAAAAATGGCAAATTGAGCTTGGATTTCAACTATCAAATAATGATTAAAGAATAAATAAATCAATGAATAAAACCTGTTATTTCAAAACACATCACATATCAACCAAAGTAGTAACATTTCAAAGACATATGATGAAGGTTCTCAGCTTCCTGAAACCCTTTAACTAGCCATGGATCATTATTATCACCAGTTTAATTTCACACTTATTTTTCCCAACAGGTAAGTTTCCTTACTCTGTGAAGCTTTGTTTTGATATCTACCATGATAAACTGTCACAAGAATAAAAGAATGTGTGTAGGTTTTCAAGTTTTCCTTTGATTCCTGCAGGTCAAAGACAAAGGTGCCATGCCTAATAAGAATGGACAGCCATACTTTGATTCACAGGCTCTCCTATTCATATACTGTACAGAAACTATATTCATATATATATATTCATATGCAGAAACTGTATTTCATTCTTCAAAGGATCACATTTTTTCAATCAGTACACCTTTAGACCTTCTCCTCTTCTGGACATTGCACCTTGCCCTCCATTGGTTCCTGTTCATTCCAGACATACTATCTCGACAAAGATAGCCACACAAAGCCATACACAGTACCCAGTGTCCGGGCTATGTGTAGAGTTACCAAAAGTTAGGGTCTAAACAGAGGGGTGAAAGATCTTCCACAGTAAAGGAAACTTACATGAGGAATCCATCATCAAGGTGCAGCTTTATGTCAAGATTTATAACACACAGGACAGAATATAACTAGTTCTGAGAGAGTGATTTCTTGCCATTAATATATTCAGTGTGTACAATTAATTGGTAAAAATGGAAAGATCCATTATACCCTAGAAATTAGAGTATTTTTGTAAGAACAAAAAAAAACAAAACAATAAAACAAACTGAATAATTAGTCTTTGGAAAAACTTCTGTATTATACTTTTGTTCTTCATGAAAGATGTATCATCATTTAATTCTTAAATTTCTATAACAGTATGACAATTAGAAACTGGGTAGATATATTTAAACTCATGCATATTTATACTATTTCAAATTTAGTAATTGGCTAATAATTTTATGATAATTATGTGTTTAGAAACACTACTTCCACTCATTTTAAGGAGAAATCTTAGTAGTAATAATTGATATCAAATGTAATTCATAAGAGCTATCAGACTGGCTGGAATTTGCATATTTTTAGGGAGAAATATATGCAAAAATATGATTTAGATGTAACATGATGTATATCTAACGGCCCTTAGCTTCTGAGGGAATGTCTTAGACATAAATTGAAGGGCATGGTCACAGCTTCGAGGGCAGGAATGCTGGTGAATGAGAACAAAGATATTTACAGGGGCCTCTCACAAGAGTTTTCTTAATAGGAAACACATCAATAGAAGCATGATAGAAAGTGTGACATTGATCAAGATGCATTGTAATCATACACTGACAAGTTGAATTGAAACCCCTGTGTACAACTACTTAAGGAAGATAAATAATACTTAGAAATAGAAAGAAACACACTTATGCATATGAAACAGGCAAAGACTAAGTTATCAACAGCAGAAGTTAAAATCATTGAGACAGGAGTGGGTGAAAAAAGTAGCAAAGTTCAAGATAACTCAAGGAAAAATACTGGGCCCAGCTTTCTGTAGACAGGAAACAGGTGGTAAGTGGGAAATCATCAGAGGAATGTGGAAGACTGACCGGAAGTCCTCTCCCCTCTAAAATTGACTACAGAATTGCAGTTTCATTGTCAATGTGGGCTCCACATATGCAGCCTTTAGGCAATTTTATGATCTTCCTTATAAAAATCCCCCACTGAATACTGTAACTTAACATATTTATCCTCAGAATGGCACAGGACATATCCATTAAACATCTTGATTGGCATGATCAATAGCATTACTTGTCACATGTTAGTTGCTCTATTTATAAGAAAAGCATTTAGAACTTTAGCTGATAAGCACTGCATGAGAATTAGCTATTCTTTTCACTACTATTGAAATTGTGAACTAAAGACTCTACCAATTTGAAATCAGTATCTTCTACTTAAAAAAAAACAAAAACAGGGTGATTAATCTTAGTGAAAACTGGTGGTGTGTTTTACCCCTATGTGCTCTCATTAAAATTTATTCCACTGAAATATGAAGAGAAAAATGAAAAGAATTCTCAAAAGATACCAATTAGACACATCAGTTCATTGCAAGTAATTTTGGATACAAGATTTGGCAAGGAAAATGTGCTCAGCCAAAATATTCTAAACCCTTTGGTTACTGAGAAAAGCACCCTAAGCTATTCATAAAAATCCCAGGCCCACTGGAGCTATTCATCTAATAATTTAAACAGCTGATAAAGAGTTGCCCGAAACAGAAATGATTGAATTTCTCTCTAAGGAGCCAGAGTGAGTCTCTGGCAAAAACAAGAAGCTATTATGTCATGTCCAATTTATTTGGTCCAGTGATTCAAAGACCACTGTTCCATCCATTATCATCATTTCCCTTTCTGAGGCTCTTATATTCATTAGGAAACATCCGTAGCTACCCTAAAGATTTCATGTTCATTATCTACATTAGACTGACTGAATAAACTGGACATGGCCTTACAGAGTAATAAAATAATATTAGCAAACAGATGCTGGACTTTAGTGCTTTAAAGTGGCTTTCAGGGATGCTCCTGGTGGCCTGGCCCCTCCCCATCCTGCATCTATCAGCATCATGGGCTTCACCCTCTTTCCTCTGTGCACTCAAGGGCGGATGGTTTTTATAAGCAAGAGAATTAATAGGCTCAGGAACAGATGCTATTTTACAGTAAGTACTATTGCAATATCCAATTGCGCTCTCCGTGCAGTTGATAGCAATCACTCCCCAAAGAGACATTGCTTAAATACCTCTCTATTTGAAGATCCACGTTTTGGTAATTTTATTAAGTTAGAAATTAAACACTTGCTGGCTAAAGTGCATCACTGACTGTGAACAAACTGCATAGAGACCATGTTTTAAGTATCTATTTTCTGGATTGTTCAATGCTCTCTTTCCTCAACTGCATACTGAGTGAGTAAATGTGGTGAGGGTTTTGAGACAGTCTGTCATTTGCTTACACTGACAGTGAATCCAACACATAGCCAAAGAAATTGGAGGCTTCTATCAGTGAGTTGAAGGAGATCTACTTTCAATGGTTTGTGTCATAAAAACCCAGTTTGTGGAGCTCTTCAGTGAAGTTTTCATAGGAAAATAGACACTGGATTTTTTTTTGTCTCCTCACTTTTAAATGTGAATATATTCCCAGAGGGTCTTATTTTTCTGTGTCTCAGTGTTTAAGGAAGAGTATTTCATCTAGAAAGCAAATTAATTTGGAATTGTCTTAGCCCTGACATAATGCTAAAATAATATATGTTTCCATTGTGAAGGATGAGAAGACATTAGTAAAGTTATTTATGTTTACTACATTCTTTGTTAATATTGGCATGATCATGTTTTGATAGCCATTTTTACTTAAAGTAAACCAAGAGGAAAAATCAATAAAATTAACTGAAGACAATGGAATTTAATCATGTACTCTTGATTTTATCCATTTTTCAAGTGCTTGGACTTTATTGCAAGTTATATCTGTATTTATTTTTCTTTACTAAAGTAATTTGTCATACTAGTGACTCTTATATAAACTTATTCTGATATATATCTCTTTATAAGAAAAAACATTCAGAGTATTTAGCATCTTTGTTTATAAAGCCATTGATTAATTTTACATGTCAAAATTTTCTACAGTGATAGATACATACATATATAGGTGTTTTATGTATGCATATTTATATATGTAATTACATATACATATACATATGAGTACAAATAGAGTTGATAGACACTACACATACAATATTTTTACAATGCAGAGTTGTTTGTATATACATACTTTTATAGCAATATTTATTGCTAATATCTAACCTTTTCAAAATCCTGAATTCCTTGCAATCAAATAATTTGGATGATGCATACCTGTGCACAAATAAAAAATATCAATGCTAACCACAGAGATGTATCCACATCTCGTAAATCGATTAGAAATTGTAAACATTGACTTAAGTGTACATTGATCAGCCACAAATATTCTCAGAGAAAGCATTAGAGAAATATTACATCATTATTTCATAATAGTGCAGATAAATGGTACTGCAATAAATGTTACAAATACCAGTGATCTTTATTTTCATGACAATCCTGAGGACTTATTATCTTTTGGTTTTTATTGCCTCTATACTACTTATAAGCACATTATAATAAAGAACATTGCATGTGTTTCCTTCATTTATTATCTAGAAGAGCAAGGAAAGACATGTGGTACTAGAAAAATCAAAATAGCCAATGGCAGTGGAAACTGGGATGAAGCTAGAATGTGGAGAAATTGCAAATTACCCACTTGGGTAAAAAGGCATCACATAGATGCTAACAAAGCTATGTAGCATTTATCTTTTACTCCCAATGTCGACATCCAAAATATGGGAGGGAGAAGGACATTCTTTAACTTTGAGGATGCTGAAGATTGACCTGATTGAAGAATCTTAATAAATAAGGTTCAACCCTTGATATAAAAACAGACACAGCTATTTGTTTGTGGTTACAGATAACTACCAACCTTGCTACTTTTTTATTGTTCTCATCAGGGCCTTTTGTGACTGGTGTAATTTTGGAAAGGAAGCAGAGACCATGACTGAAGGAACGTTAGACATTTTATTGGCCACAGGGTATCTTCTGTGCCCTCAGAGTCAGGAAATACAATTTAACTCAGACAGTGCAGCTTTCATAAAATCTTATGAGTCAACAAAGTGCACTGTGTTCTTCAGGATGTGCCCAGCTGGAAGTCCTTCCATTTTCAAAACAGACAGAAGGACAGAGGAGAATGGTATCCTATCTAGGAAGCATATCTCCCCTTCCCAGGACTCCTGGTTTTTTTTTTTTCAGTTAGTTAGTTTTTTCTAATTTATTTTATTTTTGTGTCAGAGATGATATACAGTAGTTTTTCACCATTTTTCCTGATTCTGTGCCTTCCCTACCCTCCCATTGATGTGTATTTGAATACACTGTATATACAGTAACAACTACAGAATCATCAGAAAAGAAATAAGAAAAATGTTTTTTTTGTTTCTATATCAATGGAGCTCATTTCAGTATGTATGTTATTTTATATACACATGAAGAAGTGTTTGAATATTGCACCTTTGTGAGTCTTTCCTAAGACTATCCTCTTTTGGTCTCACTGAATGTGAGTATCCCAGGACTCAAGACCTTTAACACTACAGAGATCCTCTAGCTCTTTTAGCCTCTGGACATTCCAAAACCTGTTTAGAGGTAGGATTGGTTCTAGTCAGAATATAGAGATTTTTTTCTTTATTTTAATTTTAGTGTCAAGGAGGTGTACATAGGGGTTAGAGTTACATAAGTAAGATAGTGAGTACATTTCTTGTCAAACTTGTTACCCCCTCCCTTAGTTTTCTCCCACTTTCCCTCCTGCCAATCCCCCCTCCCAAGTTTTACAGATCATTTCCAACATATTGTCTTGTGAGTATCACTATTGCATTGGTTCCTACTTTGCTCTTTTGTCTTGCAAATTTTTTGTTCCCCTTCCTTTTCCTAATTCAGATAAACATAAATATATAATACCTAGGGTACCAAAATTAAATACAGTGACAATAGGTTTTAAGGAGGAAGCAACAATGCTCAATGAGAAATATATTCATTACCTTGATCATGTAACGGTAACCCCTCTGTACAGCATTTTTACAATAAAAATGTACAACAAAAAAAGAATATTATTATGAATTACTTGGAAGTAAAATTAAGAAATAGAAAATCTTTGCAAAATATCTTCTTTTATTGCTACTTCTAAGAAAAAGTGTGACTTTAGACAGAAGTGAAGTAATAATTCAACCCATCCAAAATTTCATTGATCAGTTAATTATTCATATTCTATGGAAGCCTAAGTATTCACAAGGCTGATATTTGAGGATTAAGTTTCGAAGACAACCTGGGCCACAAAGTCCATATGACTCTTAACAAAAACACTCTTTCAATTTCTCTCTATCTCTCTTTATCTCCTTCTGCCTCTGTCTCTCTCTCCCTCAAGAGATACACAGACACACAGACACACACACACACACACACACACACACACATGCTTGCCCACATACACACACACACACACACACATATACCTCTCTATCCATGAAAAGATATGTATATGCATATTCTGTGTGTGAGAGACAGAAAGAGAAAGAGAGAGAAAGATATAAATCAAGGGTCTTCATTCTAGGTGTTTCAGATCTTCAGAAAAGAAGCTTTGGCTGTAGCCATGAGGAAAGGTCTGAGGACAGCAGAAAAGAATGAAATTTCCACAGCTTGTTCTCATTCAAATGAGTAGAGATTCCAGGATTCCAGATAGTACTGCAGGGAAGTGGAAACAGATGGCTTTCTGAGTCATTAATACAGAAGCTCAACCAAGTGAGGATGGAAAATTCATGGAGGATAGAAATATTCCCACTGGATAAAGTCTTATTAAGTTCAAGGTATCATAAGAAAATACCACAGTAAACCATATATATATATATATATATATATATATATATATATGTACTTTTTCTTGGCTAAAGGTCAGAGATCAGTGTTGGGAGAAAGACTGTAGACAGCCACCTTTTTTTATTTTTTATTTTTTGTTCCTTGTGGGGCTCTAACTCTGGGCCTGGGGCTGTCCCTTAGCTCTTCATCTCAAGGCTAGCACTCTACCACGTGAGCCACAATGCCACTTCAGGTTTTCTGGCGGTTAATAAAAGAATCATGGACTTTCCTGCCCAGGCTGGTTTTGAACTGTGATCCTCAGATCTCAACCTCTTGAGTAGCCAGGATTACGGGCTTGAGCCACCAGCACCCAGCTAACAGCCACCTTCTTACTGTATACTCACAAGGCTATGAAGAGTAAGAACAATCTTGCTTGTGTTACTTTTTACAAGGACATTGATCCCATTGTGTGACCACCACCCTCACCACCTCTTCTGCTCCTAATGACCTCCCAATGGTACTATGTTTAAATAACCAGTATACTAAGGATTAGGCTGCAATATAAGAATTTGGAGAGCAGGTACATTATTCTATCCAATGGATAAATGGAAAAATAGAAGATAATTTGTGATGAATAAATTTTCAATAGATGGAACATGAAAATACTCACAAAATGGGAAAAGTAAAAATTCCTGTGTGGCTTTGCCAGGCAGAAAGTGGTAGAGACCATACAAGATGAGATCGCATCCAAACAGGGTAAACTAATATCCAATATAGTGATAGAATATGGATGACAGAACTGAATTTTCAATGTTTAATGTCATCGGTTTGTTAAGTAAACAAAAGCTAAATGAAGTTTGGTATGTGTGATTAATTCTGTGCACATCAGAATAGAACCAGGGAGACTGAACTATGCTTTGCAAGCATGCTTTAAGATAAAGGGAATCTAAGGGCCAGGAAGAAGCTGGTTACTGCAGAAAAGAACAAATTGCAAATGCGTTTTCCAGCTGAGGGAAAAGGGGGCAAAAGAGAGAAAGACAGACAGAGACAGAGACACTCAGAGAGACACACAGAGAGAGACTAAGATAGACAGAGAGAGACATCATCAATAATAAGAGGGAAATATATGTGGGGAATTAGAAAATACATCAAATTGCTACTATGAGCAATAGAAGATTCACTGTGTGCAAGTAGTCAGTCTCACTGAGATAATGAAAGAAACAATTTTCATGATTTATTGAAAGAATGTTTTTAAAGCAACCAGAGATCAGAAACTATGCAATAAAATGTAGTCATTAATGGGTTATAGCTGTACACAATATATGACATTAAGAGCGAAATTCTTTACCCCATCACCTTCAAAAGAAGTGGACTCAGAGACAATATCATTTGCTATCTGGTGTTTCATAAATTACATTCTCCAGAAAAAGGGATTAACAGAGATAATCAGCTACTTCATTCACTACTAGTTTTTTTTTTTAATCATTCAAAGGTAGTCTTACTCAGTGAGCCATATCACACACACACACATACATACACACAGACACACACACACACAAAATGGTAAGCCTGGTGCTGGTGACTCATACCTGTAATATTGTTGTGACAAGGAAAAATAAGGATGAAGTTTAATATTTGATTTAAGTTACATAGAAATTATAAGAAAATTAAAATGATGGATGAGTTTGGAATATAATTGTAACTGTGCTTTCGTAATTGTAAAACTGAACAGTAGCTCCCACCAAAAGTGTTTTGCCTCTGACCCTGGATAGCCTCGTTTACTGACTAACCAGCTATTCGGACTTTCATAACTCTGCTTCCGTTCTCTTCTCCTGAACTTGGACAATATGTATTTTAACCAGGCTGAGTAACTCCTCTACCTCCTATCACTGCCTCCCAGGTTTCCGCCAATTCCCCAGGTTCCAGCCAATTCTGATGAAATTCCCTGCTCTGGCGGGAAACCATATAATCCTTAGGCAGAAAGTTTAAGTGTAAAGACTGTCATTGGTCATTGGCTGGAACCAACGAGCATCCTTACTGAGCATGCTTGTATCCTCCTGCTCTCCCCACCCCTGCCGAAAATGCTCAAAGGCCAACATAAGCCCGTGCTCCAGGCGGTTCCAAGAGATCCCGACCTCGGGTGCCCATCTGATGCTTCAATGCTCAAATAAAATCTTGTTTGGCCATAACTCCGTGGTCTGTGGGTCTCACTGTCTGCCGGTTCTGAACCCCACTACAATACTAGCTCTTCACGATGCTGAGATCTGAGGATTCGGGTTCAAAGCCAGTCTGGACAGAAAAACCCTTGAGACTCTTATCCCTGACCAACCTGCATAAACCCAGTAGTAGAGACTTGTGGCTCAAGTGATAGGATGCCAGTTCTGAGTGAAAACACTAAGTAAAACCTTGAGGTCCTAAAGTCCCAGCACAGCACTGAATTTAAAAAATGAACTGTAGGGGCTGGGAAGGTAGCTCAGTGGTAGAGTGCGTGTGCCTCGCATCCATGAGGCTCTGGGTTGGATTCCTTAGCACCACGTAATCAGAAAAAGCCTTGCATCCATGAGGCCCTGGGTTGGATTCCTTAACACCACATAAACAGAAAAGGCCGAATGTGGGTCCTGTGGCTCAAGTGATAGAATGCTAGCCTTGAGCTGAAGTGCTGAGGGACAGTGCCCAGGCCCAGAGTTCAAGTTCTATCACTGACAAAAGAAAAAGAAAAAAAAAAAAAAGAAAGAATTGTGTTGAATAAATCTTCAGCGAATTTCAAGATTAGAACTTTAAAGTCCAATAGGATTAGGAATGTTGAAATATCCACACTTTTTCAAAAGGAAATAAGAATTCTGTTTTATTTTGGTTTTGGTACGTTTTTTGTTTGTTTGCTTAATTGTTTGTTTTTTCATTGCTGGCTCTGGGGCATGAACTCAGGACCTGAGCACTGTCCCTCAGCTTTTTTCTCAAGGCAAGCATTCTACCACTTGAGTCACAGTTCCACTTTTAGCTTCTTTGGTGTTTAATTGGAGAAAATTGATTCATGGACTTCCCTGCCCAGGCTAGGTTTGAACCACAATTGTCAGATCTGAGCCACCTGGGTAACTCAGATTATTGGTGTGAGCCATCCTCCACTGACCAGACTGCTCTTGATGAAATCCTCACTTGGTCTTTTCTTTCACTGTGTTGATACTTGTCACTGAATTTGAAAATTGATCAACTTAGATACTGCATTTTAGAGTCAACCAGGACAGTGCCACCAAAACAATATAGTAGTTCTTATTCCCTGCACAGCCAATATATGAACTACTACTTCATAATGACCTCAATCAGCTAACAAAAATTAGTAATATTATCAATTCTGGACTCTTGCTACACACATATCTTCATGTAAGCTTTGTGTCAAAATGATAAGGATACTTAAGATACTTGTATTGCAAACAAGGAAATGATAATGCCATGAGAAAAATGTATGCAGTCATTAAAATTATCAATTGAACTAGCTCTATTTTCACAAAACACAATTTTTACTGAAAAGAACAATTGGCAGTCAAATACGGTTATTCAGACTTGGATATCTGGCAGATATTTATCAAAACCAAACAAAGTAAGCCTACCACTTAAGGAAAACAACTGACAGCATTTATTGCCAATGATAATTTAAACTTCAAGTCAAAGCTTCCATTAGCTTGACAGCTTTCCAATAGTTAAACATTTCTCCTATGAATTTGTTAGCAAAATGAATAAATGGAAGCTCTCATATCCTATAATGAAATTCATCAACATTTGAAAAAGTAGCATAATTCAGCATCACAATATTGTCTCAATAGCCAATGTATCATATTACAAAATACAATTAAATGAAAGACCAATGGATTTTAATGCAATGAAGTTTACCAATTAAATTTAGATTCCACATTGTAATTAATTTTTGTGAAACTAATTGTCAGGTTGGGGATAGTGTCAAAGAGACTATTCACAACTATTTGTTAAAAAGGTTATAGTACTCCTCCCTGTCTTATACTTACTTTTATTAGTTTAAAGTTGTACAAGTGGTTCAGTTCCACATGTTAATTTATAAGTACATGCATCTTAGTCAATACTACCTCTTCATTCTTCTCCCTCATCTATACCACTCCCCTCATCCCCTGGTTCATCTTCGTCCCCTCAATTTACCTAGTTCTATTTTCATATGTGCACACTGAATAGCATGACTGTGCCCACCTTTCCTCGCTCAATACTTCTGGGCCACTCTTCTTAACACTCACCCCCTTCAGACAAAATATGTTTCAGCTTTCTGGCATTCATTTGAATAAACTGTCAATTAATTATTCCAAGGAGTTAGATCATGGAACTCCTTTCTTTTAAATTGCATACATGCTCAAAGCAGACACTCTGAAAATATTACAGGATGGAATAGGAGAAACCCTAGGTCTCCTTGGCGCAGGCCGAAATTTTCTGAAGAGAGACCCGGAAACACAACAAATCAAAGAAAGGTTGGACAAATGGGATTGCATAAAGTTGCAGAGCTTCTGCGGGGCAATGATATAGTTAGCAAGATCAATAGAAAGCCCACGGATTGGGAGAAGATCTTACCAGACACACAATGGACAAGGTTCTCATATCTAAAATATACTTGGAACTCAAAAAATTAACCCCCAACAACAAATCCTCAAAGAAACAACTGCCCAATAAATAAGTGGGCGAAAGACTTAAAGAGAAACTTCTCTGAAGAAGAAAGAAGGATGGCCAATAGACACAAGAAGAATTTTCAACATCCTTAGCCATAAAAGAAATGCAAATCAAAACAACATTGAGATATCACCTCACTCCAGTTACTTCATTGTTGGTGGAATGTAAACTTGTTCAATCACTTTGGAAAGCAGTATGGATGTTCCTCAAAAGACTTCGCATAGAACTCCCCTATGACCCAGCAATCCCACTTTTGAGCATTTACCCAAATGTTAACAAACAAGACCACACTAAAGCTACCAGCACAACAATGTTTATTGCAGCATTATTTACCATAGCTAAGATCTGGAACCAACCCAGATGCCCCTCAGTAGATGAATGGATCAAGAAAATGTGGTATATATACACAATGGAATTCTATGCCTCCATCAGAAAGAATGACATTGCCCCATTTGTTAGGAAATGGAAAAACTTGGAAAAAAATATATTAAGTGAAGTAAGCCAGGCCCAAAGAAACATAGGTCCCATGGTTTCCCTTATTTGCAATATTAAGTATATGTATGAGTCAAGCGGAAAAGGTCAGATAATGTGATGTCAGGAAAATGAACCCTTAGATATGTATTTTAATGGTTTTTCATTCATGCATGTGTTTCTAATGCATTTATAAGATTGTCTCTTTGTTGCTTTGTATGTCCCTCCCCCACAGTATAACCCCTGCTTTCACTATATTTGATGTCATATAACTTGTGGAGGAGATGGGGAAAAACCAGTTGTTTAGGGATACAGGTGGACCTGTTGCAACAATGAGAAGTACAAGTTGTCATGTCCAAAACGAGCTTTACAAGGTCGGTGGGGGGGGGGCGGGGGGAGGGGAAGGGAGGAAGGAGAAGGATTGGGATTGGGGGGGAGGGGGGAGGCTGGGAAGGGATGTGAAGGGTAAACAAAGGAGAAGGCTGCAGTGCTTGGTAAGAAATGTATGCATTATCCTGCCCATGTAATTGTAACCCCTCTGTACAGTATGTTCACAAATAAAATTAAATTAAATTAAAAAAATAAAATAAATTGTATACATGAAGTGTACAAGGCTGACTTCTCTTAATTTATTTTATCCAGAAAAACATCACAGAAATATTGTGTAAAATCAGATAAAATAACCAGGTAATACTCTATTAGGTATTGTATGGGGGAGATTTGCAAATATATAAAACATTGTCTTGCCACTATTTTTTTAATACAGGTGTCTTGTTAAAATATATGTTACATTTGCACAAAATAGGGATTTGTACTGATTTTTAAATGGCTTAACATGCTAGCTTTCAATTCTGTTTTTAAAAATACGATATACATTCAAAAATTTGTGTCTTCAGTAGTTTTTGAGAATCATAAAGTGGCCCCACATCACAAATCTTGGTTAGACTAAAGGGAAAAATTCAAATAGTGCAGTTTCTTAGAAAAGCAAAGTCACAGTTCAACAAAATAAATACCAGGAAGCAGGTGGTTGGAAGGGGTGGAGTCAGGTCAAGGGAGAACAGTTGCACAGATGAAGAAGAGAAAAGCCTGTGAATACAGCGAAAAATTCACTGTATATCCTACAAAATTAAGAAGAGGAAAGAAAGGAGTGGGTAAGAAAGGGATGGATGAAAATATTAAAGGGAGTAACACTGATCAAGATGAATTGAATTAATAAATTGCTTTGTTAAAGGGAAACTCTTTTGTGCAACTATTTAAAGATGATAAATGAATAAATTAAAACAGAAACAGACTAAAAAATTTTCAGAACTGCTGTATTGATGAGAAAAAAATCACTACCAATTATAATTTATATCATACACACAAAATAAAATTTTAAGTGGAAATGTTATGTTTTCCTTATTTCTTAAATTATATCAATTCTGGTGAAAAGGGTTTATTTCAAATAATTTCCAACATATATTATTACAATTGAATCATAAATATATTTATCCAGTTCAGGTTTTGTGCAACACACCTATAATTTCAATAACAGAGGATGATGCTGGAAGAGTCCAGGTATGAAGGTAGCCTTGGCTACATGATACTTTCCCTCAAAACAAAGGAATAACAACAGAAAATTAATCAATTCACCCTCTCCTCTTCCAAATCTTTCATCAAGGCTCTGTAAATCAAGATTTTGAGAAGTCACACCAATGTTGCAGTGACAATCGGGATACTCTAATTATATCTTTATGTTCCATATTGGAAAGCATGCCTTTTTAAGGTTAATTTTATCGTCAAGGTGATGTACAGAGGGATTACAGTTACATACATAAGGAAGTGAGTACATTTCTTGTTGAACATTTCTTACCCCTTCCTTGTTTCATTCTCACTTTCCCTTTCCTCCAATGTCCCTCTTGCCAAGTTGTAAAGTTCAGTTTCAACATATTTTCTAGTGAGTATCCCTGTTGCATTGGCTTGCCCTTTATCCTTTATTTCACCATTTTATTGTTCTGCTTCCCTTTCCTGATTAAGATAAATGTGTATGTAATATACCTTTTGATACTTCTGAGAATGAAAGTGAAAATGAAGTTGTGGCTCAAGTGGTAGAATGCCAGCCTTGAACAAAAGGGAAAAAAAAAAAAGCTCAAGGACAGTGCCCAGGCCCCAATTGACACACACACACACACACACACACACACACACACACACACACACACACTCACTCTCTCTCTCTCTCTCTCTCTTTGTTGTTGTTGGTTAGTTGGTTTTAAATTGCTGATTTTTACTTCCTGAAATTTATTTAACTAGAATTTGACTGAAGTTTCTTTAGGAGTATTAATTCTGAAACACTTGATCATGGAGCTTGAGAGTTTCCTCAAGCAGCTGAATGGAATGCATAAAAACTGGGCATCTGAAATTAAAATCCAATGTTTGTTCATAGATCAGGTTCCTATACCTAGTCAAAGACTTCACAAAGATCAATAATTCATACCAAATAGATTTACTTCATAAAAAGACACAGATGTTATTTATGTAGCAAATAAGAGTCAGCTAAAATGTTTGTTTTATATATATTGTTTAGTTATGTTGAAATTATATGTAAATAGAAACCTTCTTAGAACTTCCAGGAAGCTTCACAGAAGTGAAATATGCAGTTCTTTTGCTATAGCAGATGACTGTGAGATGAAGATGCAGAAATCTTCAAAGATGGTAGCCACATGCTCAGAGCAGGTGCCTTAGTGACCACAGAGCCTCATGAGAAAAATCAATTTCCCATTATAATTAAGCCATGATATTTCAAGTCTTCTGCCACACAGAACCGTGTTTATATGCAACCCTAATTTCTCATTACAAGTAGCACAACACCATTATATACAAAACACTTTTTAAAATTAAATTGTAGAATGAGGAGATTCGGTAAACCCAGTGAAGGATATCCCTGATTCTAGACATTTGTTATCATTTTTGACATAGGAATACTCATCTATACACATTTCCTTGTCATCTTGGTTTTGCTTGTTTGCTTGATTTTTTTTTGCATTAGGAAAAACTGAACTCTGGACCTTTTCTCATGCAAGACTGATGCTCTGCAATTTGAGCCACATCGCTAGTCCCTCCTATCATGTCCCCAAGGCTCCCCCAATCTCTATTTCTAGTCTTCTCTTAAATGTAATCATATCTAAAGTATACTTAGAGCTCAAAAAATTAAACTCCTCAAAACAAAGCCTCAAAAAAACCCTACTAATAAATAGGCTAAAGACTTAAAGAGACACTTCTTAGAAGTGTCAATAGACACATGACACCAATAGACACATGAAACAATGTTCACAATCTGCGGCCATAAAGGAATTCAAATCAAAACAATATTGAGATTCCATCTCACTCTAGTTAGAATGGCCACTATCAAGAAAACTAACAATAACTGATGCTGGCAGGGGTGTGGCCAAAGGGAACTCTACTACATTGAGGGACATCTGGGAATGGAGATTCCTTAGAAGACTAAACATAGAGCATCTCTGTGACCCAGAAATTCCACTCCTGAGAATGTATACAATTGACCCCAAACTAGGCCACACTTAAGCTACCAGCACAACCATGTTCATTGCAGTACTATTTACCATAGCCAAGATATGGAACCAACCAGATGCCCCTCAGCAGACAAATGAATCAACAAAATGCAGTAGGTATACACAAGGGAATTTTATGCTTCCATCAGAAAGAATAATATTGTACCATTCATAAGAAAATGGAAGGACTTGAATAAGCAATGTAAACCAGACACAAAAAACTAAGGTTGCATGGTTGCCCTCACTTATAATAATTAGAATGTGCCTATAAATCTACAAGTAAACATACTGGATGTTAAAAACAAAAAATATACATAGGTTTTTAAAGACTTTTTGAATATTTTTACAAAAGAAGCCACCAAAATACAACTGTGAAATATTGAAAATATATTCCACATAAATTTTAACTGAATTTCTGGGGGGAAAAAAACTAGAAAACAAAACCAGATCCTAGTTTGCCATTGTGACTAATGCAAAGGCTACCGCCATCTCTTCCAACACAGAGATGTACTTTGGGGAGCAGTCTGCAATCAACCCAACTTCCAGCCAATTCTTGCCAACACATGCTGACATTGCCTGAGCCCTACTTGCTCACCACATCTGTTACATGATTGTCTTACACTGCTAAGATACAGCTTCCCTCAGAATCACAGCAGAAAAAAATACTTTCATTCATATTCATTGACCATCTCATAGCTTCTAAATGATACACATTATGAATACACACACACACACATTATATATTCAGGTTTTCCCTTGAATTCCACTTACTGCAATCATCCTCCCATCTTGAGCTGCCTGACTGAATGAAGATCCCAGCTACAGAGTGTCCTTACTTCTGTATGTGCATTACATTTTATCTTTACCTCTAATAAAATTGCAATAGTCAAACTGGTCACTATCTACACCCCTTACAGATTTTTACTCTAATTGTCTATCACCAGTTTTTAACCATTCAATATCTCTTGTCTCTTCTTCCCTGAAAAACCCCATTGTACACCTTTTGAGAGATCTCTGGGGAAAGAAGGCTGAGGAAAACAGTCTCCTCTCCTCAAAAACTATTGATAGAAACAACTACTGACAGGAAAAAAGCAGAGAAGACAATCACATTTTCAGTGAAAGTAAGAAAGCTCAAACCCTGAATGAAAAAAAGTAAACATAAGCTGGGAAGTCAATCATAAGTGGACAAGGTCATTGAGAAGGTTCCATAAAGTCTCCTCAGCGCCCAAACTCTGTGGCTGGAAAAGAGCTGAGTCTAACTCCATCACTTCTAAATAGCAAACAGTTTCCTGCTGGAATAACAGCATTATATGGGTTGATGTGCAGAGTGACCCTCCAGATGCTTTTGTTTTGAAAGAAGAAGCCCAAAAGTTAGAATCATGGGAAGAAGAGTATCTAGAGAAGATATCTTGGACATAGAAGTGATAGCAGTCTGAGGCAGGCATTGGTGGCTCACAACTGTTATTCTAGCTACTCAGGAGTCTGAGATCTGAGGATCAAGGTTCAAAGCTAGCCCAGGCAGGAAAGGCCTTGAGACTCTTTAATTTTTTTTTTTTTTTGGTCTGGTTGTGGGGCCTGAACTCTGGGCCTGGACGCTGTCCCTCAGCTCTTCAGCTCAAGGCTAGCGCTCTACCACTTGAGCCACAGCGCCACTTCCAGCTTTTTTTTCTTTTTGCTTATGTGGTGCTGAGGAATCGAACCTGGGGCCTCATGCATGCAAGGCAAGCACTCTACCACTGAGCCACTTTCCCAGCCCCGGCCTTGAGACTCTTATCTTCAATAAACCACCAGAAAACTGGAAGTAGTACTGTGGCTCAAGTGGTAGAGCACTTGCCTTGAGCTGAAGAGTTGAGGGACAGCGCTCAGGCCCAGAGTTAAAGACTCGTGATTGACAATAAATAAATAAATAGATTGATAAATAAATAAAATTTAAAATAAAAAAGAGAAATGACAGCAGTCATGCAATATACCAACTAGAAAAGGTCTCAGAACTCCTGAGTGTGTGCATGTAGATAAATTATATGTGTGTATATTTTTACCCTTCCCTTCAACAACACAGCATCCACCATCACCACCACCAGCACTACTTATAATTTCTCCAAAGAAATGATCTGTGTTATGGACTGTGCAAAATCCCCAGGGGCCCTTCCTGAGATTGTGAAACAAACAAGCAAAAATATTTAGTGAAAACTGTCTGCAGTATACTGTTCTCAGAAGCCTGCAAAGCTTTTTCAGAACTGTACACAAATATAAAATGACTAATCCTAAAGAACTGGAAAGAAAGAGAAAGACAGGAAGGATGGAAAGAAGGAAGAAAGGAAAATAGGATGGAGGGAGGGAGAATGATAGGAGAAAGATTCACTGCAAAAAAAATGATCTAGTTTTGTTTTTGGTGGTTATTTTTTAATCTAGCAGCATGCAGAGTAGCATGAGTATATTACATATTTTTTCTAGATTTGAGGATTATGGAGGTGTTTTTTTCTAAAATGTCATTTGAGATACTATTTATCTCCCTTAGAAAATGCCTTTGGGTGAGTGGATCTTCCTGGATTTCACACAGTGAAACAGCAACTTTCTGAGACTTCACTAAGCTCAATGTGCTTAATTTTCTGGGCTGTTTAAGGCAAGTCTTTTTAAAAGTCTACTATTATTCAGCATACATTTCTTGATTATTTCATTATATGCAGATAACTGTACACAGTCATCCCAAATGAGTGTTTGAGTAGTTGTGTATTTAATATTTATTTAAATTAGTTAGTTAATTAATGTTTGTGCCAATACTGGAGCGTGTTTTCTTTCTTCCTCCCTCCTTTCTTTCTTCTCTCTCTCCCTCCCTCCTTCCCTCCCCCTTTCTCCTTCCTTCCCCATTCTCAGAACTTTAACTCAAATTATCTCACTCTTACTTCGCTTTTGTCCACAAGCCTGGCTCTCTTCCATCACAGCAACACTCCACTTGTGACTTCATGCTGGTGAATTGGAGATAAGTGTCTCCCAGATTTAGCTACCTTAGCTGGCTTCCAAGTGGGATTCTCAGATTTCAGCCTCATGAGTAGCTTCAGTTATAAGCTCTAGCCCCTGGCGCCGGCTGAAATAACTTCTTAAGGAAGATGCTTAATTTACTATAGTCTTACTATAGTCAGAACAAGTGTCACAAATTCGGATTACATTTTTTATGCCTACTTGCAAATAAAAAAAATTCACTAACATCTTCATTCAAGATAAAAAGTAGTCCTAATCAGTGTTTGGGTCTACATACTTATAATCTCCTTTTAATTTTATTTGAGGGCTAGCAAAATAAAGGACTTATGGAAAGGAATATAAAGACAGGATCCTTTTAAAATAAGTTAATTTAAGAAATACTGCTCATTTAAATGATTTAGAATTTCTTTAAATGTGGTCTTGGAGAATGGCATGCACAGGAATAATTAATTGCATAGAGAATTATCAGGAGAGAAGAGCCAATTTGGAAAAACTCCTGGCCATATAGATCCCCTTGAACAAATTCCCACTGCAGAAAAATCAAAGTAAAATATCTGAAAAGTCACACAGTAAAGTGGCATTGTTTAGCCTCACCTTTTCTAAATTCTGGACAGTATACAGAAACTCTGGAGAAGCAGATGATCTCATAACTCAAAGGTACAAGATTTCAGAGTTGTTGAAGTAGAATCAGCTGAGAATGAGTTTGATGTTCCTTTATATTTATACCCACATAGTTTTTAGTGATGCTACCTTGCAAATGTGTCACTATCTCTTCAAGAGCTGAATAGTCCACTTGTGTCCCAGTGGCCATGTCTTCTTACATTCTCAAGGACTTCAGTATCAATTTTCTTATTGATATTTCATTGAGAAGCCAATTTCATATGAAGGTATTTTTCGGGGGAGAATCTCTTTTAGGAAATAAATATTACTTGAAAAATGTCAAATTGCTACTTCTTCACTTGCCAGTACAGTAAACTTCTTGAAGGTTTGTACTTTATTTCATTTTTATTTATTTATTTTTTTTACTGTAAAGGGGCTATGCACAGGGGACACAGTTAGATAAGTCACATAATGAGTACATTTCTTTTTGAACAGGGTCACCTCATCCCTAATTTTCTCCCAGCTTTTCCCTCCTCAACCCCCTCCCTCAAGAGTTGTATAGTACATTCCAATATAGTGACTAGTGAGCATCACTGCTGCATTAGTTGAGCCTTTGGCTCACCATTTCTCTGCAAAACAGATAAACATTCATCAAGGCACCAAGTACAGAAATCAACAACACTGGTAAAGGGGATTTTTTTTTAAAAAAACCACCCTTATTTCTATTTCTTAGAGTTCATTTTGATAAACATCATTTGATTTGATCATATGTGCATACCTATTTAGCCTTTGTGAGCCTCTCCTAAGAATATCCTCCTTTGGTCTCATTGTGTGAATATAGAGAGTCCTGTTTAATGTATCATATCCACTTGTATTTTTTGTCTTTTACCATCCAGTGTATTTTCTATAGATCTATAGGCACATTCTAATTACTACAAATAAGGGAGGGCATGCAACCTACATTTCTTTGGGTCTGGCTTATTTCACTGAATACATTGTTTTCCAAGTCTTACCATTTCCTTACAAATGGTACAAAATAATTCTTTCTGGTGGAAGCAAAGAACTCCACTATATGTACATATATATAATATTTACATTAATATATGTATTTTATACACACATATAGATATAGCATTTTCTTGATTTTCTTAATCCATTCATCCATTGAGCAGTATCTGGATTGATTCCATATCTTGGTTAAAAAAAATACCACAGGGGCTGGGAAGGTGGCTCAGTGGTAGAGCGCTTGCCTTGCATGCATGAGGCCCTGGGTTCAATTCCTCAGCACCACATAAGCAAAAAGAAAAAAAGCCGGAAGTGGTGCTGTGGCTCAAGTGGTGGAGTGCTAGCCTTGAGCTGAAGAGTTGAAGGACAGCGCCCAGGCCCAGAATTCAGGCCCCATGACCGGACCCCCCGCCCCTCCACCACACACACACACACACACACAAAAAAAAAAACAATCACAATTAACACAGTTGTGCTGAGAGCTTTACTATGGCCTGTTGTATGGTCAATTGGATAATTGCCCAGGAGTTAATTGTCAAGGTGATGTGGAGTGGGGTTATAGTTAACTGTGTAAGGTAATGAGTACATTTCTCGTCAAATGTGGTTACCTCTTCCCTCGTTTTTCTCCCAGTTTTTCTCTCCTCCACCCCTCCACCTAGTTGTACAGTTCATTTCCAGCATATTGTCTTATATCATGGTTGCATTGGTTCCTACTTTGTTCTTTGGCCATCTTCTCATTGTTGTCATACAGAAAAGCTACTGAAACACATTAGCAATCACCATAGACTATATATCTAAGACAAAGCAAACAAAAACCCTAATGACAAGACAAAACATCAACAAAGCAAATTTAATTCTCCAATTTGCAGAACATTGTGATCCCCTGTGTCTGCAATGCAGTATCTTAAATGGAGTCTATGTTTTAGTTACTGAGACCTGCAGCTGTCCTCAAAGTGGAGATCTGAGTGGCATCAGGGGGTGGAGTTCCTTATATCACAGGTAGATTGAATCTGCACTGCTTAAGTTCTGGGAGGTAGGGCAGTAATTGGATTCTGAAGCCTTCTTGCTATGGAGGTGTGGCTATTACCTAGATTTTCTAAAGAAAAGATGGATTTTTCTAATCAGTTTGTTTGAGTGGCCAGAAAAAAATGCTCTGCCTTACAAAATTGGAGTCGGGGCAGCTCTCCTCCCCAACTAGACTAGGCAGCACTGGGGGCTGGGCTCCTTAGTTCACAGGAAGGACTTGCCTCTTATCAGCAGCCTGGACTGTGCAGAGAGCTTGAGCATGGGCCAGGCTAGCATGCTTGTAGGTCTCTAGCATTCCCCTATATGGAGCCGTGGCCAGCACCTGAATTTCCACTTTAAACATGGCATGGAATCACACCCAGTTTTTAAGACCTGTCTGTTTTTGTTTTCAAGTGTGATTTTAGAGGCTTTAGGCTTTCTAATCCCAAGATTTGGCATGAAATACTGCTGACCTTGTCCTTGATCAGTGCTTCAGGAAACAGCTGCCCCCTACTGTTTGTTATGGGGTGGTGCAAGGTTATCAGATTCCTGTGCCTTTCGCAAAATGGCACCACTTCCCCAGCAAGTGTTTCCTGCCAGGTGCTCTGGTGGCCTCTCTGTACCCTTTCAGAAATGGCATGTTTCTCCAGTCGGTGGGTGGGTGGGTAGTTTTATCTTTCTTGATACTCAACAGCATTCTGCACACTTGAATTCTACTCTGTAGACATAGTAGTCTTGTATCATCTCCCTCTGTACTTTTCATCTGGTCTCATTTTAGGAGTGGCTGGGTGAGTTCAGTAGACCTGGAAAAAAATGAATAACTGGAACTCAATGATTGTTCTTCTCAACTCTTGGTACATCTACAGATGTACCAGAATACATAATTGTCTTCTGTGAAGACAGTCACGACTATACATTATGATTGACAGGTGAAGATTCAGTTGTGGATTTCAAATCATGTAGCTCACTGCCTATTGACACTTCAACATGCAAATCATAAACATCTCAAAGGTGATACACTCCAAATAGAACCTGAACTTCCTAGGTCATCTCAACTTCTGCTTCTTTATCATCTATCACAATAACTGACACCACCCTCCACTCAAATATTTATCTTACCTCTTTTCACTTCTCTTTATCTCCATTGTGATTATCTTAGTTCAAATCAGTGTTTCCTAATGCTTGCACTACTTACTGCAATACCCTTTTGGATGATCTATTTCTTCTTTGGCTTCTCCCTAATTAACATTCCCAATAGTATATAAATTAGGTTTTTAACATGAATCCAATTGGCTCATTTCACACTCTTTAACACTGCTTAAAAAATCTTCAGTGGTTTCTTAACCAGTTTCTGGTGGCTTACCTTTTAATCCCAGTGATTCAAGAGGCTGAAATATGAGGATAGCAGTTCAAAGCCAGCTAAGACAGGAATATTTATGAGATGCTTATCTCCAATTATCTATTAAAAAAAATCTTAAACTGTACCTCAAAGACAGCATCCATGCCTTGATATCAAGATTCAGGACCAGCACACACACACACACACACACACAAAATCATCAGTGTTTACCCACAAAACTTGAAATAAATTCAGTAGAGGAGATGTAGGTTGTCTCTAGCTCTGTTGTCTTGTGTCTGACAATATCTGACTTTTCTGAGTTGTTTTTTTTCTTCTGTAAACATACTTGTGCTTTTCCTCTTATATCTGCTGTTCTTTCTGTTTTATTTGCCCTTATTTTTCACATATCATCATTTCTTCTTTCATATCTCAAGTGTCACTTCTGTCTATTGCTGCCAATTCTATGTAAAGTTCCCAAGACAGAAGATTCTCTCACACCTCCATACTTATTTTGCCCAAAGTAGTTAAAAATGTTCTGTACTGATAGATGGTGCACATTGTTGCGGAGTGGCAGTGACTTAGGCTGGCATTACTTGGATATTTTCTTTTCTTTCTTGGCACACCCTCCACATATACCCTGTCCACACCCTTGTGCGTGTGGATCTTTTCTATCTACTTAACATCTGCAATTCCAATGTCCACGGCAGGGCTTCTTTAAGTTAGTTACAGAAGTAACATTTATTAGCAAAACAAATGAATTATCCTCTCTGAAGAAAATATTCTTATTCGTGACATTCAATGAAGAATACATAAGACTTGCACCTTTTGATGGAAAATGAACCTAAAGAAATCAATTCAGATAATAAAAAGTATATATGCCAATAAAATACTTTGTTAAAAGCCAAATGTATATGTCTGAAGGTGATACACATTCATTGCGACTTACGTTAACATAAGGAAATAATTCATCAAAATATTTGCATCAGAGCTCATTACATTGTACAGCCATGCTATTTGTTCAGAACATACCTGTCAATTCTTTTTTTTTAATTTTTTATTGTGAAAATACCATACAGAGGGGTTACAATTACATGGGCAAGATAATGAGTACATTTCTTAACATTGTTGTCTCCTCCTTTGTTACCCCTTCCCATCCCCTCCCACCTCCCCTCCCCTTCCCCCCTTACTCCCACCCCCACCCCCCCACCTGCTCTGGGCCAAAGTAAAAAGTTCGTTTTTCAACATAACGACTTGTACATCTCATTGTTTCAATATGTCCACCTGTATCCCTATTTATATGGTTTGTTTCTTCCCTTCCCCTCTACAAATTATACCAACATCAAAAACAGTAAAAGCAGGGGTTATACTGTGGGGGAGGGACATACAAAGCAACAAAGAAATAATCTTATAAATATGTTACAAACAATCGCAAGAAAGAAAAAAATATTTGAATCATTATCTTGGGGTTCATTTCACCTAACATCAACTTATCTGACCTTTTCTGCTTGTCTCAGAGATGAACAGCTTGGTACTGGCACAAGAACAGATCCCAGGACCAGTGGAATAGAATTGAAAACCCAGAAATGAACCCACAGACATATAACCATCTAATCTTCGATAAGGGAGCTAAAAAAATAGAGTGGAAGAAAGACAGCCTCTTCAGTAAATGGTGCTGGCAAAACTGGTTAATCACTTATAGAAAACTAAAGCTAAATCCTTATATATATCACCCTGCACCAGAATCAACTCCAAATGGATCAAAGACCTCAGAGTCAAAGCAGACACTCTGTCAATTCTTTTTTTTTAATTTAATTTATTTTGTTTTATTTGTGAACATACTGTACAGAGGGGTTACAATTACATGGGCAGGATAATGCGTACATTTCTTACCAAGCATTGCAGCCTCC
>NW_012267273.1:2116637-2137488 GCF_000151885.1 Dipodomys ordii | reverse complement strand
TTTTTTTCTTTTTGCTTATGTGGTGCTGAGGAATCGAACCCAGGGCCTCATGCATGCAAGGCAAGCGCTCTACCACTGAGCCACCTTCCCAGCCCCTCAATAGGCATTTCTAACCTCCCTTTTGGTCCATTCAGAGGCGATAAATCACAACTCCAAGTATAGAACACTGGATTTTGAATTTTTAAATCTTTTACCAAATACATATAATATACATATTGATGAGAGCCAAGACGAATAGTTTCTAACCACAAAATATAAAACTACTGCATAACCTCCAGGTTCTGGACATAAAGTAAAACACGTTCACTGCATCTCGGAGTTCTTATGCCTCCAAGGTTTCTGATGGCTCATCAGTTCAACTCTCTGTTAAGAAAAGGTTCCCATTCTGCTTCCCTGCACTTTGCCATTTACCACCTCACGCTAAGAAGCCCTTTGTGACAAAGAGCTCCTCTATCTATTCCACCTGGACCTTTTCTGTTTCAATCTAGTGATGTGCTCGACTGTAGTCGTACCGTAAAGGAAATGGCTTACATTTTATAAAAACAGGTAATGGTAGCAAGGAAATCTTCATAATGATTTTCCAACTTGAAAAATGAATTCTTCAAAAGGGGATTGGTCACCAGCCTGATCTCTCAGTGCCTGTAAAAAGCTTCCCTGGGGCTCATCATGGGGAAAAATACTGTCTTTCTCTTCTTGCCAGCACATTATTCTGCCACGGGCCACATGCACCAGAAGCAGACTGTAAGGCAAACTAGAAGAGGATTTTTTTTGTCTGGAAGTACCTTGACTTGTTTCAAGTGTGATCAATAACACTAGTAGGGAATTCATGAAGATCTCTTTGAAGCATAATTGTCAAACAAGTGCCCCCAAAGACTGCTGTTGAATAATTCTGTCCTGACAAGAGTCAGTTTCCAGACAGTCTCTGCTAAAATTCTTCCTAGAGTGAGAAATCAGACTGACCTGAGCAGCTCTGTGTCCACTGCTATAGCAGAATTTGCCACTGTATTCATTGATTTTTCAATGTTACAAGGCTGCAGTGGAGAGATGGTGATGGCTGGAGGGTAGAAGCTCCCATCAAGTGAGCTAGGTACTGTGCTCTACATCATCTTTCAAAGAGTACTGGAGCCTGCTGCCTATAAACAGAAGCATGTCACTGCCAGTACCATTCACTCATTAAATCCCAAGAACAAATACTGCTACCCAAAGTGAACACTGACGAGAGGAGATAGGCAGAGTGCTTACTAGTGTTTTTGGCACTAGACTTTTGAGATAAATATTAGTTATTATTATGGTTGATATTGGTTAAGTTGTTTAAACACAGTAAGTCAAATGTCTTTATAAAATGGGTCCCTGTTAATGATACCATTGTAAAGATAAAATAGTGGGATATAATATACAGCAATAATAATATACAGCAGTTAGTTGATTTTTTTATTGTGAAAATACTGTACAGAGGGGTTACAATTACATGGGCAAGATAATGAGTACATTTCTTATCAAGCATTGTTCAGTTAGTTGATTTTTATCTTCAGTCCTGAATTTCTTCCATTATTTTTAATAATCTAACCATTTTTAATACTTTTGCTTATTTCAATTACAAAATACCATTCAATTCTATGCCACTGTCTATGTGAATGGGATTTCTATAATGTAGGAAACACATTTTTAAATATGTAGAAAAATTTATAAAAGGCTACCAAGGAGGTAGACTGAACTTACAGAATAGTGTTTTAACAAACTAAACTTACTTTGTGAGTTTTTTTTTTTTGGACTTTGGTCTACAAACATCACAGGGCAAAAATGTACAGGAGAAAATCTGCTGTGAACAGTGAATTCTTGAGGTGCTTTGCTAAACATGTAGAGAAATTTTATTTTAAGCTTATTTCTTCCATTTCCTTATCACTGAAAGGCTAAACTAAATATGCTCAATTTGCAAGTACAGTAATTTCAAGTGAGCTCTCTTATAGTTAACTGAACAAAATCCCCACCACATTTCTATGTGAAGTTTAAAACAAAACCATTTAACTTATATGCGAATTTTAGTTGATAAGAAAACTAAGCAAAACATAAATCATTAAAATGAAACAGAAAGTATCAAGGTGTGAAAATCCTGACTGTAGGGGGCTGGGGCGGAGAGATTCACCTCTCAGACAGTACAGATTCCATAATTTGGGCTATGAGCATTGCAAAATATTAGGAAAGTATTTCAGACTTGTAGAAAGAATGAATCCAAACTTTGAAATGAAAACTGTTTCTTCCATTTTTTATCCTTTTCCACCGTGTACAAGATAACAACAACAGCCAATATATGCAAGACAATAAAAACCTGTTGAGAATTTGATTAATTGACATTAGAATTACCATTATTACAGTATTGAGTCATACAGTCTAGGATATGGCAAATACTTCTGCATAGTCAAGAAGTGCTCTAATAGAGATAGTTTTACACATTTCAACACAGGGTTCTTGCATGTGCTTATTAGAGATGAATATTAAATACTTTTATTTTTAAATTAGCATTCTTAAATTTTAACTGTTAATCCTATTGACAATATGTAGGTACATTGATTTCTATACATTGCTTATAGTTGGGAAATGGAGCTGTGGTCAAGTGTTAGAATGCTTGCCTTAAATACAAATGATCAGGGATAGCTCCCAGGCCCTTAGTTCAAGCCCCAGGTTTGATACATACACACATAAGAAAGAAGTAGTAATCTACTTTATGTCTAAGATATAAATTACATTTACATCTATCATATCTTAATTTATAGGACCCAATTTTATATAATTTATTGTCAAGTGGGGCAGACCAATTGCACAATTAACACCAGTAATAGTGAAATACATGTACAGAATATTCAACCTTATTCATCCTAAACTATTCCCTAGCATGTTCATTATGAAATCAGTTGTATATATAGTATTCTTTAGACCTTGGCTTGTTAGTCTTCTGTGCACTCTCTTTCTTTCTTTCTTTCTTTCTTTCTTTCTTTTTGTCAGTCATGGGGCTTGATCTCTGGGCTTGGGTGCTGTCCCTGTGCGCTTCAGCTCAAGGTGAGGACTCTATGCTTGAGCCACAGCGCCACTTCCTGTGCATTCTCTTTCTTTGTATGCAATTTTCCTCTAAAAATCCATTTGATGCACTTGCTACAATTCCAGAGCAATGCCAGGCCTACCCAGGATAAACAGTCAAGAGAACACACATTGGGCTGGGAATGTAGCATAGTGTCACAGGGCTTGCCTAGCATGCACAAAGCCCTGGGTAAGATTCTTCAGTACCACATGAATAGAAAAAGCTAGAAGTGGTGCTAAGGCTCAAGTGGTAGAGTGCTAGCTTTGAGGACAGAGCTTAGGCCCTGAGTTCATGCCCTGGGATGGGGGGGAGGGTGGGGAGAGAGAGAAAGAGGAGGAAGGAAGAGAGGGAGAGAGGGAGAGAGGAAGCAGGAGAGAGACAGAGAGAGACAGAGACAGAGACAGAGACACAGAGAGAGACAGAGAGAGAGGGAGAGAGGAAGGGTGAGAGGAAGAGAGGGAGCAGGAGAGAGAGAGGGAGCAAGAGAGGGAGAGAGCTAGAAAGCAAAAGCCAGTGAGCAAGACTGAGAGAGAGAACACTTCACCCAGCAGTTAGTCCGAGTCTGAAAAGCCATCTGTCTATAAAGCCTTGCCTCCTAATTAGAGGAGTCATTATTTTATATTTCTCTGTATTGTATTTTAGGGTTGATAGGGGTCTAATTTTTTTAGAGCTTATAAACCATGTGCTTTTAATTTTATTTATTTTATATGTTTTCATTGTAAAAATACTGTACAGAGAGGTTACATTTATATGAGTAAGGGAGTGAGTACATTTCCTATGGAGTATTGTTAACTCCTCCTTTGTTTTTCCCCTACCATCCCTTCCCCCCCTACTTCCCCAACTCTTCCCTTTTCCCCGCCCTCCTCTCAAGTGGTAAAATTCATTTTCAACATAGTGTCTCCTATATCTCATTGTTACAATAGGTCAACCTGTATCCTTATTTCAGCATTTTGTTATTTCCCTTCCTAGGTTTCTAATTTTTAAAAAAGAAACAAATTCTACAGTGTCCACTTTGCAATTGATTCTCTTTCATTATTTGGCTCATGAACTAAGGTTTGAATTTTCTTCACCCATGCCAACTTCGCTTTAATTTTGTAGCTGCATTGTGGGAATGACGTGATAGGAGATGAACATTCTATTGGTGCTCACTGCTCCATGGAGTGGAGTGGAAAAGAAGATGTAATTAAAATTTAATGATTAACATATAAAATGGTAGACTTATTTGTGCACCATTTTATTTTGTTTGGTCACTTGGTTACAGCTGACCACATCTCTTGAGATGCATCTTGAAGGTCTCAATGAGTGTAGCAAATGAGGAGAAGGGAAGGAGTGAATCTCACAAATTCCTCTAAGAAAAACATCTGGTAGCTGTTTGAGCAGGTGTTAGTCATCTTTGCTGAAGTAATGTCTCTTAAAAAGTGAGTCCTTGCAGATGCCAACAGAGAACAAGTTACCAAGGAGTTGGTAGGGCCCAAAATCTTCTGAGAGAACGATTAAAAGAGAAATCACCTGGTACAATTCTACATAAGGAAAATTACTTATTGCTGGAGGTTTCTGGAAACTACAATTCATTAGAACAATCTGCTTGCTTGACTTCAGTGAAATTTACACGTTTTTGCAAATCTCATTGATCTGAGAATACAAAGCAAAGAAAAAATCATCATCTTATTATTGCATGAAGGTGTTAACGGCAGGCATGAGTCACTGTGTAAGTTCACTGAGGACATGCTCAGTTATGGACAAATTTTAAGAATTTAATAAGAGAACACCTAGCCCCAGTGGTTCATTCCTATAATCTTAGCTACTCAGGAGGCTTAAACCTGGATGACTGAGTTTCAAAGTCAGCCCTGGTCAAAATAATAAATAAATAAAAGGTCAGTGAGACAACATTTCAAATTAACCAACAAAATGTTACTTAAGAGGTGTGATTCAAATGGTAGAGCAGAGCAGCAGTCACAGGCAAGAAAGCCAAGGGAAAGCAAAAGGCCCCAGATTCAAGCTATAATGCAAGCACAAATAATTAAAATGAACAAATCAATAATAAATAAATATTACTGTCAGAGGGCTATGGTCCAATGTGACTGACATCCATCCTGTGAAAGAAGAAAATTAGAGCATCCATGAACAAAGAGAAGACACGCTATTCAGCAAGAAGTAGCCTTCCATAAGCTAAGCAGGTAAGTCTCAGAAAAACCTGCTTTACCAACACCTTGACTTTGGGGTTCTAGCCTCCAAAATGATGAGAAAAAAAATTCCTATTGTTTAGGCCACCGGGTCTGTAGTATATGTTGTTATGACAGTCTTAACAAGCAAATAAATCACAACTAAACATCTCATACTGCTATGCTATGGAGTAATGCTATGACATCCTGAATTCTCCACATGCATTTCCTACTAAACTTACCAGAGTCCAGAGCACTTAGAAAGCAGTGATTTTTTAAAAATCTACTTGAGGGAAAAAAAAGTCTTTCCATATTCAATTCCCATTCTTTCTTTTAATGAATTTGTCCAAGCAAATGCTGTTTTCAATCTACATGCTCCTCTCCTCTCTACTCAACCCTGCCCCTACCTATTGAGGATTTTTTTAAAAATTCCCTAGTGGCCTGGTATTTTTAACTATCTCTCAGTGTAACTCAGTGTAACTGTCCTTTTAAATACTTGGAAGTGCTCAATGAAAATTTCAGAATTTCAGAGTAAAATCGTAAAACTCAAATTTACTAACTCTTTCATTGATTTCTGAAAAATAAGTCAAGGTGACCTGAAAATGTCATAATAAGAATAACACAAATTAAGATAATAAAAAATACGGTGTTATTTTAAGTCATTGTAGTCCTGTTATTATTGTGCACACAAATCTCCAGAAAGCTCAAAGCTTTCTACCTTTACTCCATTTGTTTATACTACTTGTGGACTTAGTGGAGGGCATATTTTCCAAGGCAAATCCTTCTTTATATCTTCAGACTGGTTAAGCTCCAGCCGCAATGTGTCTCATCAAGTTGAGAAGATACAGACCACTCTTGTTCTGGGCCTTGCCTGGTCACAATTTCTTGTTGTTAGCAACACATAAAACATGGGCAGCTCTGGCTAACCCTCCTGTTAGTCTATGTGGAGGAGTATTTTCTTTGAATATGGGGGAGATTTTTCTTTGAGTAAAATCAATACTTACGTGTGGTTTTAATAAGATCCTAATTGTTGAATTCCTAATGATGGAACACAGTTAAAATACCAATAATTAGGCCCTGTTTATAGTTTGTTCTTTTTGCTCTATTGTCTTTTTATTTCTTCATTTTTCATTCTCTTAGTTTTGTGTACCTTGTGTTTTGCATAATAGACGATGCAATATGTGAAAGGGAATCACAGAAACAGCAGAACAACGGATGAACCCAGCAACACTGATGTTCACCTGACACTATGTGGGATTTGAACATTACAAGTTGGGGGTGGGGCAGGGAGGGATAAGTGGGAGATAAAGAGGGATGGGTATGGATGACTAAAAATAAACATAGTAACCCCTCTGTACAGCATCTTTAAAATGAAATAAAATTTACAAAAATAACAAATGTACTTATTGTCTTATCTATGTAACTATCACCCCAGCTCATCACCTCAAAAAAATAAAAATAATAATAATCCAAAATTTGGCTTCTGACATATATAGATAATCAGCTAAATTGAATATTATTTTCAGGCACTATTAATATCAGTAAATGGATGAACTCACACTTGTAACAATAGCGAGGCTTAGTGCAGCAAGGGAAAATAATCTGAGCTCTTACAAAGCTGGCAAATATTAACAAATACAAAAGTAAACACATTTCAATAATACAAAAGTGTTCACAGATTATTTAACATTGATTATACTGTGAGTTTCCACAGAAGGTAGACAGTTCGATAATTCTCTAACTTATCTGTGAACCACAGAAATATGACTTAAAATATACCAGGCTTGCAAGAACTTGAGAAGTAATGTCACTGCAGAAGAGCTGAATTCTGGCTAAGCTTGGCAAAACCTTGAGCAATGCATTTGCTCTCCTGTATGGAACTGTCCTATTTGTAAAAGTGACATGGATTTATAAGGTTATGATGTAACTAAATCAATCTACTCAATGTATAAGTTAAAATAGCACTGTACAAATAAAATTAATATTTTATTTACAAAATCCCAGGAAATCCTTAGGATTTCTAATACCTAGTAGAAAATATTCTATAGTTTTTTTATTTGTTTGTTTTTAAGATTCTGCAAACTCTAAGAGGCAGGGAATAGCTGGAAGAAGTAGGTCAAAGTGGGCGGGTACTCGGGTTGTCTTGTCCCTAGCCACTTCCTGGCTCTTTCTGTCTCTGTTTCTCTCTCTGTCTCTGTCTCTGTCTCCATCTCTCTGTCTCTGTCTCTGTGTCTCTCTGTCTATCTCTCTGTCTGTCTGTCTCTCTGTCCGTCTCTCTCTGTCTCTCTGTCTCTCCGTCTCTCTCTGTGTCTCTCTCTGTCTCTCTCTTTGTCTCTCTGTCTGTCTGTCTCTCTCCATCTCTCTCTGTCTTTGTCTCTCTGTCTCTGTCTCTATCTCTCTGTCTCTATTTCTCTGTCTGTCTCTCTGTCTCTCTGTTTCTCTGTTTCTCTGTCTCTCTGTCTCCGTCTTTCTGTCTCTCTGTCTTCTGTCTCTGTCTCTCTCTGTCTCTGTCTTTCTGTCTCTGTCTCTCTGTCTCTGTCTCTCTCTGTCTGTCTCTCTGTCTCTGTTTCTGTCTGTCTGTCTCTCTCTCTTTCTCTCTGTCTGTCTCTCTGTCTCTGTCTCTCTCTCCCTACTGCCTGCTTTGATGTGAACTACTCAACAGAGCCACCCTCAGCATACTGCACTGAACCTTATGAAACTGAGCCCAAATAAGTCTTTCTTCCTTTCCCTTGTTCTCACAGGCATCGTGGATGCAGTGATATAAAATTGTATGTCTTTATCCATATACAAATACACATTTTGCAGTCCTATCAATGTCTGTTGCTTATGCCATTGAATTGTAATTATATTAGATATAAACTCTAAACAATCTATAAACTGTTAAAAATAAAGCTTATTGCATGTCAAATTACTGGTAAAACCTCCCGTATTACTTATATATCTTTTAAATGCAGTACTTTTGACTAACACTAGTGAGATATATCCTAAGAATAAAAATCACAAGAAAATCATAAACTGCATTCAGTTGCCTGGTTGTTAGAAGTCATTTGCATTGCTATTTTGAAATTATTATGTATATACATTAGGGGATACACCAAACAAATAATGATCCATATATAATTAGAAAATAAGAGTTCATTTTTATGATTCTACACTTGAGTCACGGTTCTAGCCCTTTTGTTTTGTTTTGCTTTATTTTGTTTCTGTGCTAGAGTCTTTCTGCCTTTTCTATGCTGACCTCTAACTTACAATCCTCCTGTTTCTGCCTCGCTGAATAGCTGGTGTTACCATCATGAGCCACCATACTTGGGTGAGTTTCAACATAAGAAAAAATATGGGGCCCCGTACCGGTGGATCATGCCTATAATCCTAGATACTCAGGAGGCTGAGATCGGAGAATCAAGATTCAAAGCCAGTCCAGGCAAGAAAGTCTGTGAGACTCTTATCTCCAATAAACTACTAGAAAACTGGAAGTGGCACTGTGGCTCAAGCGGTAGAGCGCTTTTCTTGAGCTCAAGAGCAGGGACAGCACCCAAGCCCAGAGTTCAAACCCCAAGACCGACCCCCCCGCAAAAAAAATGTATGGAAAAAGCCATGGAAATGATGTCATAGATGTATGAAATGGAAAAAATTTCAATTGAAAATTAACATACCCAACTTTATTTTTTAAATATCAGTATTTAAATTTAAACTTAAGTGCTATTTTTCTTGTTTTAAAGATACATAAAGAATTTGACAACAAATGCTGGTGGTGGGAATGTAAACTTGTACAACCACTCTGAAAGGTGGTTTGGAGATTGCTCAAAAAACTAAGCGTAGAACTTCCTTATGACCCAGCCCTATCATTCCTGGGCATCTATCCAGATAATTATCAATCAGGATATAGTAAAGACACTTATGAATCCATGTTCATTCCCATACTATTCACAATAGCCAACTTTTGGAAACAACCCAGATGCCTTACAACAGATGTGTGGATCAGTTGCATGTGGTAAATATACTCATCCATTACAGAAATGAATGGGCCTAGAACAAATCTTAGTAACTGAGGTAAGCCAAGCCCAGAGAAGCAAACAGCTCATGTTTTCTCCCATCTGTGGAAGGTAGATCTAAAGTATAACAGTACATGATAACCAATACAAGACTCTAGGCATGAACACACAACAGTTAGACAAAAGTAGGATACACTTAGGGGAAAAACCCAGAGGGAGAACTTCTTTGAACCTAATTATGCAAATGAATTCCAGGAGATAGAAATGTGGATTTTCTTTTTTGTTTTTGTTTTTTTAGGAGGACAAGGGGAGGGCACAGAAAGACAGAAAGGGAGGGAGAAAGGGTGAACCAATGTAATCATCCTATTCAGTACTATATGGAAAATGTACAAATAACTTGCAGACAGGGAAAACCAAGGAGGGGTGACATTGCCCCAAACTGTAAGGTACTCATCACCTAACTTAACGAAATGAAAACCCCTCGTAACCATGCCTTCATAAAAAGAATACAATTAACTTTATAAAAACCACATCACTTCAATGTATTTCTCTTTTGAAAACTACATGTTACATAAGCACCTCTCTTCTGAAAAGTTCCAGAAACAGTGTGAATGCAGGATCCAGGGCACCTCTGTGGCTAGATTCTTGTCTTTGAATTTTACTTCTTTCCTTAGAGGAACTATTTGTTCAGGTGGAAAACACATTGAATAAGCCTGGGACATCTCCTTAGCCTAAGAAACAAGAAAGTCATAGAAGATACAGGAGTCTTGGAAAAGAGAAGCAGTGCTCAATTAGAGCAATTTCCACTGGCTAAACTGTAACAGAGCGTCATTGAAAACCACCAGAAAAGTCTGAAACAAATCCTTTACAAACAGGATAGCATAAGTTACTAGTTACCCCAAATACACACATGTTCCCACACCCTTTTTATTGTTCCCTGAGAGTTACTGAAAGTTTTAAAAATATTTTGTTTTGGTCAGTCATGGGGCTTGAACTCTGGGCCTGGGTGCTGTCCCTCAGATCTTCAGCTCAAGGCTAGCACTCAACCACTTGAACCACAGCACAGCTTCCGGCTTATGTGGTGCTGAGGAATCGAACCCAGGGCCTCATGCATGCAAGGCAAGCACTCTACCACTGAACCACCTTCCCAGCCCCTCAAAAATAATCTTTAAAAATTACAGAACTGTGTTATTATTATTGTGTTGTTGTTGTTATTTTCTTTCCAGGTGTATTTTATACTGTGGGGCTGAAATAATTGCTGAGTACAAAAGTTTGTTGCCCCCATTTCGACAACTCAGAAACCCACCAATGTGCCAGTCCTGGCGACTGAGGTGGAGTCATTGCTGAGGTGGAAACACAAGTTGGTTTGTCCCTTTGGCCTTCTTCTGTTCCCAAACCACTCCTCTGTTCAGTACCCTGAATGTTAACCTCTGCCATCGTTTGCTGCTCACGGTATCCAACCAGTAATAAGCAGTTACCATGGGTGGTGCACAAATCAGTTAGTATAGGGTTTAGACTTGAGTCACCTGCTCCTCAGCTGTTACCCAAGGCATCCCCATGGCAGCTGAAGCTCATGGATTCTGCCACCAGGTGGCAGTGCAGGAAGCAATCATCTCACCAGATTGGCACATTGGAAGAGTGAAACGTTTTAGAGGAAGTGATTTGTCAGGCATTTGAAAAAAATAGGAGAAGAATAATTACAAGGAGTAGAATTTAGGTGAATTCATGAAAATTAATTGGAAGAAAGACAAACACCAGAATGACAAAGCCCCAAATGTAAGCATCATGGAGATGAAAGAGAATGACAGGGAAAGAGAGTCAAGTCTTTCTGCAGCAGGGAGGCAAAGTGGTCAGGCCGTAACCTCCATATCAGATTTCTGTTTGGGATTAGATGCAATCCTGACATTTAGTGCACAAGATTTAGGTTCAGGTGGCTCAAAATTTAAAATAACCTCTAAAACATATTAATTCTGGGAGCAAGTCACAGTCATCTGCACCTTAGTGCCTACCTGCCGCCGAAATCCCTCTGTTTTAGTAAAAAAAGTTCTCTTTTCTTTGATGAACTTATTATTGTTATTATAAAGGTGACATACAAAGAGGTGATAGGGTTACAGTTTAGAAATTATAGCAAAAGACACACTGCCAGAATTTAAAAAGAACGGTGTTCTTACATGAACAAAAGATTTGGCCTGATATTTCACAACAAAGAACATGCATATGTAAAAAGAATCATGTGAGAGGGTGTTCACAAGGCAAATGAACATTAGACCTATAATGAAATACTTTCATGCCCACATCAATAGGTTCAATGGAAAGTGATGGGGCAGAAAGGATCACCTCCTATCTCCCACTGTGCTGGAGTTGGAAGACGCCTTTCCCCATGAGATAGTTTCTAGGATCCCAGAGGGTACCTAAAACTCACAAATGTACTGGGTCCTCTGTAGGTTTTATAGGACTATATATTGATAGACACTGACTGATTGAGAGAAATTGATTGACCAATAATGTGCTATGTTTTTTTGTTTTTGTTTTCCTAAAGTTGAAAATCTTCATGTTTTCATTTACCATTACTCGTTTGTTTTGAAGCCATTATGAAGCCAGGTCAAAGTTCCTTAAACACAAACATGACAATTCCACAATGCCCAGTCTATATCAAGACAGCTACAGTGTGACTGATCTGTGTATGAGCCGCATAAATACAGTGGAAAATGCGGTTGGGGGGGGGGGTCCTTCATGTTTCTGGCAAGTCAGAGCAGAATGGCCAAATATATCATCACTTTCTTAAGAATCCATGCATTTTAAACTTTCTACAGCGTTTATTTCTGTCATTTCTCGAAGATTTTGCATCATGATTACATATAGGTAACTGAACAGGGAAGGAACAGGCATGGCTAAGGGATGAGTCATTCTTGGGAGAGCTTCCAGTGTTCAGTGTATTAAGGAAAGAAGTCACCTGTTTTAAGCTACAGAACTTTTCTCTAAGACGAATGCAAATATAAGTTTTCAGAGAGGGTATATCAAGTCATGGACGCTTCACTCATAATAGTTGAAAACTAGAAAGCCCTTGACAGTTCTGCAGGCTAAGAATTCCCAGATCCATTCTGATCTGCATTTATCATCAGGGTTGGTTTCTTCTACCGAACTATTTCCTTGACTTGCAGGTGGTCATCTTCTCCCTGCAGCGTCACATACTCTTACCCAGGTGTGTGTATGTGTGCAAACCTCTTTGCACACATAGATAACATTAGTGTCTATCCTAGGAAGTTTACTTTGACTTACATACAGTCACATCTAACAAATTGTTGGGAGAAAGGGGTGGCAAGCCAGACCATAATGTCACCCCTGTTCCTTCCAAGTTCAGTTAGTGTGCTATTTATTTATTTATTTATTTGTCAATACGGCTATTCTATGGTGTTCAGCACTTGTTCAAACACCAAGCTTCATGTTGCTGTGGAAGCAATTTATAGCTATAATTAACATTCATTATTGGTAGACTTTGAACAAAGTTCATTTCCCTCTATAATGGGTGTGAGCTTCAACACAGTGAAAGGAATTAAGAGAAAATACAATGGTTCCTACAAAAGCAGGAATTTCACCTTCAGATTAAAACATACCCAGAGGCCTGTTTGAACAGGTTGAAAACTTGCCTGGCAAGCACAATGCCCTGATTTTGATTTCCAGTATCATCAAAACACTTCAGCAGTCTGGGGAACAAGGGAACATGGACAGGAGTAAGAGGAGATGATATCACATCAGCTACTTTGTGCCTGCCCTTTCAAAATTAACCAGAGCCGAGAGGTCAATAGAAGTAAGAAGCCTGCCCATGCAATGTCTATACCTGTCTACCTATTAACTGAACAGGAATTTATATTCTTGCCTTTGTCACCGACTTCTCTACTTAGTCGCCAGATATCAGAAGTAGCTAGGGACACTTCTACCAACATTTTCAGCCCCAAGTCCTTCCTCTTGCCACTTATTTGCTCTCTAGTACTTTTTTCCAGCCCCTCAATGCTCATGAGACTTCTCCAGACTTCATCTAAGGATTCACGCCACCAAGGGACAGCTGCTGCTCACTGCCTTCTCTGGGAGGGGACCAAATTCCAGCCTTTTACCCCTATTGTTGACGCCCCTTGTCAGCAGGAAGTAGCCAGAGAGAATCTGAGCCCTATTTCATGATTACTAAAAGGCTGGAATGTAAGATCCGCTCCTGGATGGCTAGCAGACTCCACCCTCCTCGCAGCAAAGTCTCCACCCAGTATCTGCATTACCTAGGCAACTGGGATACCTGGAAGAGGTCACATCTGCATCCCATGAGGTCACATCTGAATTTGATGTGGCCACACCTTTCTTTGCCCATACCCTAGACAAGGCCTAGCCCAGGCCCTGACACCCTCTCTCTGCTCTTTTCTTGCTCTTTCTCAGCTCTTTCCTTCTCTTCTCTTTCCCAACTCTCTTCTCTTTCCTAGCTCTCTCTTTCCCAGCGCTCTTTCTTTCCAGCTCTCCCAGCTCTTTCCCAGGCCTTTCCCCACTGCGTGGAGGACCAAGATGGCCTGGTGCCAGCCGTGTGGAGTGCCAACCTTGCCTGGTCCCAGTAGGTCTACTGAATAAACCTACCCCTTACCTGAAAAAAAAAAAAAGACTTCAGCAGAGAAACCCTACTGAGGTGTCAATACACTCATCCTACAGAAGGCAAAAAAGAAAAAAAAAAGCAACTCTTATTGGATCTTCTACTGTGTTGGGTGTCAGCTACCACAACCACTTTCTTAACTAAACCCTATTGGTTCTCCCCTCCTCCTGCCCCCCAACACTGAATGATAGTCAGGACAATGGAAAACTATCTGGTCATAAAAAGAACAAAGGGTTGTGTCAGACACAAATTCAGTCAGCCCATTTACTTGAGAGGATAATGACAGAAATGAGAAAATGGTTGTCTGGTTTCGGTGGCTTGTATGGAGGTATATTTGAGACAGGTAGGTTTCTATAAATATGGAATTTGTGGTATTGCTTTGGATGTCACAAATGCATACTTTGGTCAAAAACTCAGATAACTCAATGATCCAGATTTATGGGATTTATCTTGTGTAAATTGCATCTTCTAAACAGACCACTAAAATTGCATACCCTGCATATTTCAATTACATATAAACAAATCAATTTTAAAAATGGATTAAAATACGCTTAAAAAAATTCTGGACTAAATATGCTCACCAGAATCCAGAGTGTCATCACTCCTTTCTCTGACCAGCTGATGGAGATCTGCTTATTTACCACTAGAGGGAACCCGTTGGTTATTTCCTACTACAGTTCATCCACCCTCATCAGCTCAATGTAACTCAATTCTTGAAGAAGGATTGCAATTAATCTCTTCATTATTTTAGTAGTGATTGATGAGATTCTGCTTTGCTCTCATAGCTGGATGTAGTTCCTATGGCCCACTGAACACCCTCCCTTCCCAGAAAACTGTCCCTCTCCTTACCCTTACTCCCCCAACAATTCAGAATCCCCATCTATGAAAATCCTCAGCAAGACATGGCCCTTGGACTTATCTAAAGGTACAAGACCTTCTGCTAGAACGGCAAAGACACCGCAGTCCCAACACAGGACCTTCTGCTACAGCAACAAGGACATAACAAATCCAAAACATTCATAACCTACTCTATTTAAACCTCAAACCACCAGGCCCCTGGCTCCGTGTTTCTCTCAGTCCCTCTGCAGCCCTGACTAAAGCCTGATCTGGTCTGCTGAGGTCTCTGTCTTCTTTTCTTTTGCCTGCTTGATCCTTCCTAATAATGACCACAGTTCAAATGTCACATGTTCCTGATAGCCATATTCTATCCTGCATTATTAACTAGTTTGTTCATCCATTTCCCAGTTGGATTATGAGTTCTTCAGAGTCTAAAGCCATGTCTACCAAAAGATATAAGATGACCTCGATATAAATATCAGACTTTTATTGATGGAGGAATCTGCTATTTTGATTTGGTTTTTGTCTAAGATCTTGGTAAGTCTCTTCATCATCCTGTTAACACAAACTTAACCATTAAAGATATCAACTCCTTTGATCTTAGCTTTCTAGAAGCATTTAATCACTGTGTAAATATTTTCCTTGAGAAAGTAAAAGCACATTTAAAAATATGAAATTAAAAGGAATATTTGGAGCAGGAAGATGATCTGATGGAGACAGAGGAAGAAGTATAAAAAAGGAAACAAATGTAATTCTATGCCTCCAACAGAAAGAATGGCATTGCCCCATTTGTTAGGAAAGGGAAAGACGTGGAAAAAATTATGTTAGGTGAAGTAAGCCAGGTCCAAAGAAACATAGGTCCCATGGTTTCCCTTATTTGCAATATCTAGTATATGTCTGAGACAAACAGAAAAGGTCAGATAAGTTGATGTTAGGGGAATAAACCCCAAGATAAGTATTCAAATGATTTTTCTTTCATGTGATTGTTTCTAACATATTTATAAGATGATTTCTATGTTGCTTTGTATGTCTCTCCCCCACGGTATAACCTCTGTTTTCACTGTATTTGATGTTGGTATAATTTGTGGAGGGGAAGGGCAAAAACAAATCATTTAAATAGAATACAGGTGGACTCATTGCAACAATGAGATGTACAAGTCATTATGTCAAATGTTTTTTTTTCTTTCTTGCTATTGTTTCTAACATATTTATAAGATGATTTCTTTGTTGCTTTGTATGTCCCTTCTCCACAGTATAACTCCTGTTTTCACTGTATTTGATGTTGGTATAATTTGTGGAGGGGAACGGAATAAACAAATAGTTTAAATAGGGATCTACACGGACCCATTGCAACAATGAGATGCACAAAAGGTTATGTAGAAAAATGGAGGGATGGGACAGGGATGGGAAGGGGAAACAAAGGAGGAGGCAACAATGCTTGATAAGAAATGTACTCATGACCTTGCCCATGTAATTGTAACCACTCTATGTTATTTTCACAATAAAAACAAAAAAACAAAAAGAAAGGAAACAAAGGAAGAACAGAGAATCAAGAAATGTTGAGTATACACAATCTGCAATTACAGGGAAATGCTTCAGTTTTATCATCTAAATTCTGTTTTTTTTTGTGTGCCAGTACTGGGACATGAACTTAGGTCCGAGTTGCTGTCCCTTTAACATTTTCTCTCAAGGCTAGTGCTCTACCACTTGAGCCATACCTCCTGTTCTAGCCTTTTGCTGGTTAGTTGGAGATAAACTTTTCTGCCTAGACTAAAGTTAGACTGTAATTTGAATATCTCAGGTCCTGAGAAATGAGGATTATGGGTGTGAGCCATGAGTAACTGGCTATTATCTAAATTCTTAAGCTCAGATGTTGGTTTGTCTGATTGTCTTTATCAAGATGAATTCTAACTATACTTTACTTATTCTATACCTGAAAAAATGTCCCTAGTTAAAGAGAGAAAAAATCTAAAAACACATGAACAGGGACTCTGTCATGCTCAACCCAGTAGAAATCATATATATATATATAGATATATGGCAATTAGGACAGCCAGAAACAAGTATGACAATTCATGCATGAGGTAATTAGAATTGATTTATACTTTTCAATGAGGGAGGGATTTTTTTCTTAAAAATTCCAGAATTTGGTTCTGAGCTATTTATAAGATAATCTATTTCATCCTCATTATTAGTTTTGTGAATTGGGGCTGGTGTTTACTTGGGAAACCTCTTACTTCATAAATATGATAATATTAGATTACCTCTAAACTTTCCTTTCTTCTTCTATACTATGATACACAAATGGTAGAGTATTAGCTGTGAGCAAGAAAGGTGAGCTACAGTCTGAGGAGCCAAGCTTAAGTCCTGGAACCAAATAAATAAATAAATAAATACACAAACTGATTTGTTGCTCCCCAAATGGTATGCTAGACTCAGAAGCACTCTTTTTTTTATTTTTATTTTTTTTTGGTGAGGGGGGTTAATTGTGATTTTTTGTGTGTGGGGGGGTCCATTCATGGGGCCTGAACTCTGGGCCTGGGCACTGTCCCTCAGCTCTTCAGCTCAAGGCTAACGCTCTACTACTTGAGCCACAGTACCACTTCCGGCTTTTTTCTTTTTGCTTATGTAGTGCTGAGGAATCGAACCCAGGGCCTCATGCATGCAAGGCAAGCATTCTACCAGTGAGCCACCTTCCCAGCCCCCAGAAGTACTCTTTTGGATTACAATATTTAGGAAATCTAAAGTCATTAAAAATGTAAGCAATACATTAAATATAACAATTGTAATCAATACATTAAATATAATAATATAATGTGCATACACACATATCTGTGTTTATGTGTGTGGAGGATATGTAAATTCATCCCAGCGATTCTGAACTAGACATCAGCTCACAGCTTTAGGTAGTAAAGCTATATCCATGGTAGTCTAGGTTATTTTTTATTGTATTTAATTTGAAACTAATATGAAATGGTTTTTCATTCATTCTTTTCATCCCTTTTTTCTATTCCCTCTCCTTCTATTCTCCCTTCTTCCTTTTCCCTCCGTCTTTCCTTTCTTCTTTATTCCTCTTTCCTTCTTCAATATTCCAGAATCTTTCAAATATTCCCATAATTTTCCTTCTGAAAATGCCTACAAAAAACAAACTAAAAAGACAGTAGTATCCTGATTGAGATCTTGCGCCTTATAATTTTCTATGAAAATTTTTGTACAAAATGAAACAATATGAACACAATTTGTTTGCTTGTTTGTCAGATGTTTTAGGAAGTGGTGGTAATTGCTCGCTTATAATGGCTTTGCTTGTAGCAATGTGAGTGCTGGAGAGATATTGGTACAAAACAGGATTCAGCTGCACAGTGTGAAAAACTTTTCCTCGTCTCTCTGAGCCTCACTTTCTTTACTTCTTCAACGTCCTTTTCACTTGAGTGAGATGATGTGTCACTCAAATAAGATGTGATGAGAGTGTGATGCTTGGCACAAATGGAATCTTTAACAGATTTGTGCTTCCGTATTCTGTCTCAATTTGTCAATATTATGTCTGAACCCCTCTCATAAATCCTAGAACTAGTAGAAAAGGTACTACGTTCTATCTTACCCACGTTATTATGCAGTGAGAAAATACTCATTTGAGGAAGGACATAGCTCATGTTTCTGAATTTTCTTCTGTTCTCACAGAAGCATCCACAAAGAAAAGGAAGGAGAAAGCACTTTCTACATCTAGAGTTTGCTTCATTTCCTTGCCCGGAAGTAATGTTCTTGTAGAAGAACTTGAAGGAAAGAAGAAAGGAAGGGGGAATAATAAGGAAGAAAGGAAAGAAGGAGGGAAAAAGAAGGAAGGAAGGAAAACAGAGGAAAAAGTAGGGGAGGGGGGAGGAGGGAAGAAGGGAAGGAAGGACAGAATGAATAATGATTTCATACTAATTCCAAATAAAATTTTAAAAAACATAAAACACTAATCATTTTCCCTAGGAATTAACTTATGGTTTTTTAGATATTGTCAAATAATGCTTTCTGATTTTTTTTAAATTAGAGTTAAATCAGTTTTCTTGTTGTTGGCCCTTTTAAGTCTGGAAGACTCTTTTTCTTTTTCTTTTTGTCAGTTGTGGGATTTGAACTCTGGGTCTGGGTGCTGTCCTTCAGCCCTTCAGCTCAAGGCTAGTGTTTGAGTAACAGTGCCACTTCTGGTTTTCTGATGGTTTATTGGAGATACTAGAATCAAGACTTTCCTGCCCCAGCTGGCCTTGAACCACGATCCTCAAATCTCAACCTCCTGAGTAGCTAGGATTACAGGCATGAGCCACTGGTAATTAGAAGAATCCCTTTGTCTTCTTTATTCTTCTCAAGGTGTGGTAGTATGAAGCAGTTTTTTTTTGTCATTCTTTACTATATTACCACTCTCTGGAGTCTGCAGTGAAGCAGATGGGTTCTGCTCAGGTTCTGCTAGTGGTGGAAATGGATCACTAATTCGAGTTGACTTGTTAACTTGAATTTACAATTTTTTTCTTAACTGCTTGTAGTTAATTCAATTTGGCTACATGCTTAACAGTACAAAGCAAAATAAATGCCTCATATCTCAAAATAATGGTTGTAATGGATGAGGATTGGCCAGTTTTCTGTGAATTAAGTATACTAGGCAACTGTTTGGGCTTAGTTTACAGAGATACAGACATTTCTTTTCTTCTCTGGAATTCCCAAAAGAGATTCCTTTTTTCTAAGAAGAAAGGAATTTATTATTGCAGTATCTATGAGTACCTCTGCTCAGATTATTTCAAGAGTGATGAATGCAATGTCTAGACCTAGTGCATAAGAAAACAATGTATATGGCATGCTTACAATGCAACATGTCTACAGAAAGATACAAACCCATATGTGTCTCTGAAAAGAAATCATTTATAGTCTACTGGAATTAATTCTTTCAAACACTAAGGGTCTAAGATTATGAGGTATTCTAGACAAATATTCAAATACAGTGCATTTTAAACAACTAAAAATAAGGGTGTTTACATTTATAATGCCTATCAGGTACTTAGTTTTCTTACTCAAGTACATGGTTTTTATTTTTTTTCATATCCCTTAAAAATCCACTGCATTCTAACTCTAATCCTCTAGTTCAGACTTGATGTGAAACTATTTGTTCACCAAAGTATGTTTTCTCACTTTTCTTTTCTTTTCTTTTCTTTTTCTGTCAGTCATGGGGCTTGAACTCTGGGCCTGGGCACTGTCCCTCAGCTCTTCAGCTCAAGGCCAGCACTCTACCATTTGAGCTTCAGCGCCACTTCCAGTTTTTGGAGGGGTTTATTGGAGATAAGAGTCTCATGGACTTTCCAGCCCCGGCTGGCTCTGAACTGTGATCCTCAGATCTCAGCCTCCTGAATAGCTAGGATTATAAGCATAAGCCACTGGTATCTGGCTGTTTTCTCACTTTTCTCTGGAAAGAAAGACAGTGATATCATTAGGGTCAGTTTGAAACATTTTATGATTAAGGACAGAGAAACCAGAACATATATTTTTACTATATAATATGTACCTGATCCAAAAGCTTTTGTCTTTCACTTAAAGCTGAGAGTAATAAAAGTGAGTCATGACCCGGTAGAGAAAGTTCAAAAACACAAATAAGAAACAGTAGCTAACAATGGGGACTAAATCACTGTCTGTTTCCTCCAAATTCTTTTTCTCCTCCTCCTTCTCAGGAGGATTATGTTCTGTGTTTAAGCCAGGTGTTGCTACATATTTAAAGGATCAGAAAGCACAAGCTGAAGACCACATAGTGACTCATTTAATAAAGGAAAAGAATAACATACAAAACATTTAAAGATAAAAACACGACTAGGTAGTGAAAAATAAACTGAAAAGTGACCCCAAATCCAACTTGTTTTCCCTTATTCTTAATTAAAACGTCCAGTTCATTAAAATGACTATGTTCTCCATGTTGCATTTGTCTTTCCACTCAAAACACACTCAACCATTATTCAACAGCTGTATACTCTGCTCAGTAATGACTGTACTGTCCCACACACCACAGAAAAAGCATGTAATGGTCATCTGGAACCCTAAGGCCTAAGACTTCTGTGCAGTTTCTAGTCATTGTTATGTAAAAAGTTAAGCCATTGTTTATAAAAGTATACAGCTGGGGCTGGGAAGGTGGCTCAGTGGTAGA
>NW_012267273.1:2078377-2116587 GCF_000151885.1 Dipodomys ordii | reverse complement strand
CATTCTTTCACCAAATATCTGAGTACCTATCTATGTACCAAGTGCTTTTATAGAAGATGAAGGTAGGGCTGGGAAGGTGGCTCAGTGGTAGAGCGCTTGCCTTGCATGCCTGAGGCCCTGGGTTCGATTCCTCAGCACCACATAAGCAAAAAGAAAAAAGCCGGAAGTGGCGCTGTGGCTCAAGTGTGGCTCACTGTAGCCTTGAGCTAAAGAGCTCAGGGACAGTGCCCAGGCCCAGAGTTCAAGCCCCACGACCATACCCCAAAAAAGCAAACAAACAAACAAATAAAAGTATACAGCTGCATATGACTATTGAGACTTCCTGCTTATTAAATATTAAGGAGGGTAATCAAATTGTCAGTAAGTAACATCTATGGAAATAGATAAAGTGGGAAAATAATAACATTCATGCAAGATCTGCTCTGGGTAGAGGTGATAATAGAGAATAACAAACTTCTATTCCTATTACTTTATCTTTTACCTGCTCTCACTTTATATTGGGTAACTAGTGTGTCTGTATGAGGCTGTTCTACCAAATCTCCCTCCATACTTCCCTAAGCTTAGGGTTCATGAATGTGTGCTTCAATCTATTTATTGGGTGTGGGGCTACTTTTAATTTCTCTACTTCACTGACACAATCCCTCAATTCCTTTATTCTTCATTTGAACTTTCAACCAATTGAACATTAACAGAGGACCTGCAGTCTGACAGGCCTTGGACCAGAGATGATGAGGAAATGAATAATGAATAATTTCTTCCTTTAAGGAATTCAATCTCTTAGTAGAGCATGGGTAGGTAATCCACTAACTGTTTTGATGGTAATAGTTATGTTGGAGATGTTTACCTTCAAAGTAGCATTTGCTGCACTTGCAATCTACCACAACCCACATTGCCACAGAAAGGCTGAAAATATTCATTTTTTGTTTTAAATGCAACTGTCGGTCATGATTAACACAATGGCTAGACATAGTGTGTGAGAACGGATATCGGTGGCTCTGTGAAGACCATGTGGTTGTGTGGGACACGCATGTTGAGCAGAGTCTGAGACACTTCACCCAAAACTTCCTCTTTGCAGCATGAGGATGTAAACGAGCCCTGCGAGGAAGCCTCTGCTTCCGGAATAAGATCAATTAACCAGCAATCTCACTATTACTCATTTTAGCAATCTGCTTTGCTTGAGGTAACATGTAAAACTTGCACAAAATACAGAAAGATACTTAGGGCAACCACATTAATTAGGACGTTTCTGTTGACAAAGTGGGGGAATTCTCTCTGTTCAAATTTAAAGCAGGGTCAGAATTGAAAGATGCTGGTCTCACATGAATAGAATCTCTGAGGATCTAAGATCAAATTCAAGATGCCATGACTGATTGAGGGTAAAGGATTCAGCAAATTTTATATAAGTAAAACTCTGAACTGATTCTAGATGGAATTATATTATTAGCACTTTCATAACATTGTTTTGGCTGATGTAGAGATGAAAAGATAGAGAATATATGCTTCTGGTTTTTAGGCAGTGTTCAGTCCATTTGGGGAAGTAATGTTTAGGTTTGTGGGAGGAAGGGAAAAAAACAGCTAGAAAAAAAGACAACCTATGACACGTCGCCCAGTGACTATTTCTGATAATCAGGAAACATCCCATATGAATTAGAGCAATCTGGAAAGAAATTTTGTATTTGGTACAATTCTTGGATAAGTATAGAATTTAAATAAAACCAAGAAAGGGTGTTTGAGGTAGAAAAGGCACAGGGGGAGGAAACTTTTAGGCATTTGGGGAAACAGATACTTGTTTGTAGCAGAATTGCCTGGGAGAAGACTGGAGAGCAGAGTCCAGAAGGCAAGTTGAAGTCAGATTAGGAAGTACACACGCAAAGCCAGGGAGTTCAGATCTCCTCAAAATGGTCATGGTAAGAGCCTGAATATTTTTCACTATCAGTGTGATGTGGAATAAGCCTGAAGGTTGTGTTCCGAAGATGGTCAGGAAAAGATGTTAGATCTCCATATATTGGGAAAGACAAGAGAGTCCCACTGGGACAATACATGCTTATCAGAAAAAGCATTTGCTGTTTATTTAGTACAATTTGAAAATACTATCCATTAGGATAGATTATATTCCATATCATAGTAAGAAAAGATTTAGTTTGTGTACTGGCTATCACAATTCTTCTTTTGGAAAATATTGGTTTTTCAATCTAAATATTGTTTCTCACATTTTAGAATTTCCATTTTTAAAAGAATTTCTGGGACTGTTTAAATTCTTCACATACATTTGTAAATAAAAATAGAAAATCTTGTCTCTTATAATTGGCGCCATCTTCTATGCTTTTCTTTCTCAGGATTTCAGGCTACTGTCCTGAAGACCCACTCATAGCCTGACTTTGGCTGTAGGCTGACTGGTTTCAGAGTTTATACATATATATATATATATATATATACATACATGTATATAGTTGAATTCAGTGAATTTTTTTTGTTAAACATTCCTTCTTGAACTGAAGTAAAAATCAATATTTACCTTGCCAGAGCTGGTCATAACAGCTATTCCAGACATAGAGACTGGGAAGATCATGGCTCAAAACTAGCCTAGGCACAATGTTAGTAAGACCACAGCTACATCAATGAGCCAGGCATGGTTGTATATATCCCAGAAACATGGAAGACATTGTAAAGAGGAATGTATACCATGCTAGCCCTAGAGAAAAACAGGAGAACCTTTCAAAAAGCTAGCTGACACAAAGCAAAGGGGTAAGTAAAGATGTAGGTGTGGTGAGAGTTTTGTGGACTTATGGGAGCATTAATGTGAAGTCCTAAGACTTCCAATGCCCTAAGGAATGAGCTCCTCAGGCAGCTACCTGGGCTGCTTTTCTCTGTGACTTCATAATATTTATGCCATACCTTAAAAAAAGCAGAAAAAGTGGGAAATCTGCAACATAGCCTGTCTTGGATTCATTATTAAATCATATGCTTCTCTTTATCACATGATCCACAGTTCATTTATTACACTCATGGAACTGTAAGATGAGAAATAAAATCAGTAAATGATTCAACATTTTCTTTTATAGTATTGCTAGCAACTTTTTAGAACAAAATTTAGTCCACTTTAAACTATTAATAGACCCTGTCAGATATCATCCAAGGACAATATTTTTTCTAAAATTAAATAAATAAAACTTATAAAACAAATGAAACAGAAAAGTAATTAAGATTTTTGTCTTTTATTTTCTTAACTATTTTAGTAAGTTGTCCTATTTGAGAGTATTATCATAATCAGAAACATAGTTCTCTAAGAGATCTTTATAAACCACTTATACAATTATGACAAGTTTCTAAACTGTTCTTGTATGCATAGTATAGATATATGATACTGTGACAAACCAATAGCACCTCCGTCTGAATGGTGCACTGTCAGCTGTGGGGAATAAATGTAGTTTTGTTTAGATACACCAGAGATGAATAGAAAAAAACCCATACCACCACTCAGAGTGTAAATGTAGCATCAGTGTTAGTAAAGACTACATGGGAATTTCTCAGAGAAGAGCTAGCCAGGAAGCTACCTGGTTTACTTATCTTTGGGATATTACAATATCTATGTAATGCTTTAAACATCAGGTCATTTAGTTCTGCTTAGAGTAGAGTATTATTTCCTTTTGTTGTTGTTGATGGTGGTGGTGGTGATGGTGAGACCTGAACTCAGATTCTGGGCACTGTCCTTGAGATCTTTTTGCTCAGGGTTAGTGCTCTATGAGCACTATGAGCTCCATGAGCCACAGCTCCACTTCCAGTTTTTGAGTGGTTAATTGTAGATAAATGTGTCATGAGGACATTTCTGCATGAGCTGGCTTTGAAACATGATCCTCATATCTCAGCCTCCTAAGTAGCTAGTACAGACATGAGCCACAGGTGTTCAGCATTAATTTCTTTTTTAGTAGATGCTCTCATTGTTATACTTTTCAATCAAAAGATAAAAAAAGAAAATTAAAAAAACACTATCCCTGGAAATTCCTGAGTATGATAGAAGCATTTTGTTCACCTGCACCTCAAAGATAACATTATCACCTTGCTAATGCACTAACCAAATAAAATATCAAACTACGCTATAGAAACAGGGCAGTCTTTAACCTTTTTTGCCATAATCAGCTTTTCATTTGTTTGTTTGTTTGTTGTGTTGGTTCTGTGACTTAAACTCGAGTCCTGGGCCCTCTCCCTAAGCTCTTTTCTTCAAGGCTAGCACTCAACCACTAGAGCTATAGCTTCACTCATCTGGCTTTTTAGTGGTTAACTGGAGATAAAAGTCTCATGGACTTTTGGAATTTCCTGCTGTGGCTGGCTTCAATCCGTGATCTTCAGATCTCAGCCTCCTGAATGGCTAGGATGAAAGGTGTGAGACATGTTTGTCTCACACCTACGTCTGGTTCATAATCTGTTTTTAATGGATCAAAGATTTCCAAGCTTAATTATTGAATGTTGATTAAAACATGAAATACAAGAAATGATACCTAACTCTGAATGTGTACAGGCAATTAAACAAGGTCTTTCCCATAAGGAAGGAGCAGAGATGCACAAAATAAGTATGCATATTGTAGGTGGGGTTTTTGAATTTTTGTATTTATAGTATTGACTAGTATAAGAGGTGCTATGATCTTAGCTGATGGGAGGAAGTTCTATTTAAAGGGCTAGAGAAGTTAATTAGTGCACTTGAGGAGGTGACCTTTAATAGAAAATGTAAAGTATAGAAAAGCATGAATCAAGAAAACAAGAATAGGTTGGAAAAGGAGTTTAACTGAGTTAGGGACTGGCCTTTCACTAAGGACTATTTTGAATATTACCCCATAAGAACCAATATTCAACAGAATGAACACACAAAGAGAACCAGTAGTTATTCCTGCAAACAAAAGTAGACCACACTCTCTTATTTTCTTGTTCTTCTTAATTTTCTTTTCTGATCACTTTTGAAGTGATCAGTTTTGGAACTCTTGCCGTCAATGTTTAGTGTTTTTCAAAACACAGATCATGATCTCCAGATATAAATGGTGTTAACAAAAAGATTGTTCTGGGTTCCATACTAGAATTAGTAAAACTTAGTGTTAAAGGGAGGGATATGGAGTAGCCTGTTGAGAGAGGTAATACATGTTTCTATAGCACCGTTTAGCAACATCTTTAATGGTAGGTGACCTGACAAATACAGATGGAGATGGTGCAAAACACAGAAATACAGAACACAGAAATGCCAGGACCCCTTCCCTCTGACTCAAGGATATGCAGGAAAGGTGATTTGAGTCATTGCAAACTCATAATTGAGAAATGCAGCCTTTTCCTTCAAGCCTTGTTCTCTGACTGAAGGCAAATATATCTAATAGCTCACTTCCTAGAATTTACTCTTGAAAAATGGTTCCAGCCTTGTAAAGGAAGTATGGAGCAACTTGCACAAGAACAGTTTTGGCTTAGGATGAAACTCAACACATTTCCCTTCATTTTCCATCACCACCATGCTCCATTGCTGTTCCCCAAGGGACGCAAAAACTGAGATGTTCTGCTATACAAACTGAGCTAAGATACCTAATTCAGCTGCCTTGTGTTAATCTGTAGGGTTATTTTGCTTTTTACTTGAACTAGATTTTATGACTTCCTACATCTGAAATGCCTTTTACTATCCCATGCATTATGTAATATTGCTAGACCTCACAAATACTACTTTTCTGCTATTATATTTTAGAGACAATGAATACTGGGGAAATGGATGTTTATATGTGAAGTCTTGAGGAAGAGAGCCTTCCTCACTGCCTCTATCTCTCTACATTTTTATCTTGACCCTCTATCTGGAAGAGCCATATTTGGAGGAGCCTGTGTAAGTACCCTTTTGCAGAATTACTGAAACAAGCCAACTTCAATGTATATGTGTCATTGACAAATGCCATCACTACTGTCTTATGCTCAATTCGAATGGACACCAATGTTGTATGATTTACTTCCCAGATTTCTGCAGTAAACTTATTTAATCACATGAGTTTTAAAGTTTATAAACTTAATGACATGGATGATACCTTTTTAGTGGATCTGTTGAGTCTAGTAAGTGAGAAAACTGACTTTTAAAGGGGTCTGGTAGAGTGAAGAATCTAGAGTGATGCTTAAATATCACCTGTATTAATTCAATCACCAATAAGCACTGCTATAACTTTTCACAAAACTATGCCCATGTGACTGAATATTCTTGTCCTATACTGAAGAATGCACTTTGTTTTTATTGGAAATTACAGTCTATTGTTCATAAAATTATTTATTTTTCTACCTTTAACACCCTAGAAGATCTCACAATAAAAACTAGAAATTCCAGATCAAATACCAACCAGATAAGGATTTTCCCAAACCTTCCTCCTGACTATTTCCAGTCAGCTGATGAGAAGGTACTAGCAAAAGTGTGGTTTCCCCTAAAACAACCTCACTGCCTGTCTAAAAGGAAGAAGGAGTTCTTCCTTATTTAAAGATCTGTAACATTAAGCTTTCCTCAGTGAGTAACCAGTGACTACGAAATCAAGGTACTAACTACAATACTAAGAAAGAAGAAGGTAAATGAGTTTTTGCCGGTAATTTTAAGTGCATCAATAACTTACCTATGACACTGTTTATATAATTGGGTACCAATTTGTTCCAATTAGAGAAACTGATACTTCTGAAATTGTATGATCCCAGACAAAAATACATAGTTGGAATAACACAGGCAACTGTACATAATAAGAAAAATTGAAATAAAGAATTATTAGGGAATTGAGTTTTATTTTCAAAACCTACCATACGGTTTGTAGCACAAATATTACTGACTAAACAATAACACTGTTTAAGGTGTGTCAATGGATGAAACTGTCTAAATTCAGAATTTTGGGAAATGATAGAAAAGAATCCCTCAGATATAGTTAAAATATAGAAATAAATACTGAAACTCAGACTCTTGAGAAGGGAGAATTATTAGCAGGAAATGAAGAATCAAGAAGAAGAAATAATCACTCAGAATCATAAACATACTGCCATAAATCTTCTGAAACCTTCCTGATTCAAATTGTTATGTGTAATTACCATTACTTTGTCCTTCTCTACTTGTCTGATTCTTTTCCCAAACCTCTCTGTGAATATAATTCATCCATCTACCTGGTTCACTTAGTTCTAGAGACTTCATTCACCAAGGCTCCTCTACTTTATCCTCAGGCCAATCCCTAGAAGCTTAGATAGTTCCTTTTCTTCTTCTCAATGTCTTAGCACCAGAGTTCAGCTACTTCGGGCACACTTCCCCAGTCTTGTCTGTTTGTGGACATCTTCCAAGTTTAAAATTCTAGACCAAATCTTTCTCTTTACATTCGAATTCCTTAATGTGACTCTATGTGATATCTCAAAATTGGATAGCTAATGAGTTTTAGAAATGGCACATTGCTCAATCTGAGCTATTAATCACTGTCTACCTATCCAAAACTATTTATCCTCTTACAGTGTTTATCATGTGACAACTCCTCTCTCACCCTGTGCCAACTTCTTTAGTAGATCATGCTCACTCTGTTTGGATTTTGCTGTGTGTGTGTGTGTGCGTGCGTGTGTGTGCATGCCTGGGTCTGTGTCTGTGTGTCTGTGTGTGAATCTGACTGCTTCTTACCACTTCCCTTTGTGTAGTGTCCTAATTCTAGTTCAATTGCCACCTTCTTTTCCCTGGATTCCAGAAATAATCAATCTGTCCTCTTCTATGTCTATACTCCTGAGAAACCAAGAATTATTTTATAGGCTGGCAAGATACTTCTGAGCCATACTTCTGACACTGTTTGACAGCTGTTATTTTGATATAAAGTTTGCTTTCACCCATTAAACCTCAAGCATGATTGGCACTCATGGGCAAAGTTCTGCTGTTGACATGTCTGTTTATGTAATCAACATGGCATCCAAATGCAAAGGGTCTAAGTGTAAGAATAAGATACATAAGTAGTAACTAAACCTGTTGACTTAATTAATACCTATTGAATTACAAATAAATAAACTATTATCAGTAAATCTATAATATATGGAGATATCTCATCTATAGTTTGAATGGCCTTGTCCCCTCACCAATTCATGTTGAAATTTAATCCTTAATGGGACAGTAAGTATGAAGAGAGGTGATCTTGGGAGGAGACGGTTGAATCATGAGGGCTCTACTACCCATCAGGAACTAAGTGTCTTCATCCAAACTGAAACAACCAAGCTAGTTCTTTCTATCTTTCTACCTTTAAACACATAAGGACATAGGGTTTCTCTTCTGCAGAGGAGAAAATACAAAGTTGTCAAAATGGAAACAGACAGTTACCCTCACCAGACAACTAACTTTGCTAACTTTCTAGCATTTAAATTGTAAGAAATAAGTTTCTATAGTTTATATATTGCCAACAATGCAGGGCTTCATTTTAGAAGCACAAAGGAATAAGACACACTCCAAACCATACAAGGAAATTACACATGGGAAAAGTAGATGATAAGCATTTGTACTTGTAGTAATTAACCTTAGACCACAAAGCCAAGACATGAAAAGATCAAGTGAAAATCATTTGATTTACTTTGACATGATCAGCCTACACACTTTCCATAGTTAACAGAGAACCTGCCAGGGTCATGTGCTGCCTTCCCACTGGAGTTTTCTAAAAGTTTTATGAGGTCTCTTTATTCTATGTTTCAGTGACTAATTCCAAGAACAATCATCATGGGGGTACTCTCTGAATGATGGCATAATGAACTAGGGCTTAACTTTCTTTAAATGAAAGAAAGTAGGGTTGTCCTGAAGGAAGTTACCTGTGAATACCAAGTTCTATCCAGATTCCAGGAACTGAAGGGTTTTCATCATTAGTCACAGGCAGGAGAGCTCTACGCTACTTACTTTTGATTTAGAATCAGGACAGTCACAGGGGAAAGCAGATATTTGACTTTGATGACAAAAAACTACTGGGGATTTCTCAAGGACCATCTACTCTCTTCAGCAGCTTCAAATGCCTCTAAAAAACTAGATCCTGCAACAAAGATGAATACATGATACTATACAGTTGCATTGTAACTCAGTTATATCTCAAAGGGTTGCAGAAGACATATAGGCCATTTCTGAGTTCTTTTGGTTTTTCTTCCTAATCACCATTTTTATGCACCTGGAAAAAGCAGCCATGCTTGTAGGGCTGCAAATTAGAGTATTTGCATTCTTGGACAAGTTAGGACCATGGACAAGTGGGTTGTAAAATACACCTGGTATGTCTTACCTTTTTTTTCAGTCTTTCACACATATTTAATGTGCTAAGTAAGAAGGGTCACACTTCATGCTTCTTTGCCATAGGCTTTGTGGGCTGATTAGGGAACAGGTGGGTAAATGTGTTATCTCAATAGTGGCTTTGTTGCTTACATATTGGCTTATTCGTATTTCCCACCTGTGGAGCCCTCTGCCATGTCATGGGCCAGCAGAAAGGCCCTTACCCAAAGGCTGATAGTTCTCCCCTGCCATGCTTTGGGTCTTCAAAACTGTGAGCTAAATAAGCCTCTCTTATTTACAAACCATACAGTTTCAGACATTCATAATTGGAAGAGAGAAGGGCCTCATTAGACACCAAGATGAACATGAACCAAACAACTTGTTGGTGGAAATATGACGGAAAACCTGGGAGAGAGCAAGAAAAGTGGTGACACTGTCCAAAAATAAATGCGCTCATTCCCTGATTTATGTAACTCTAACCACTCTACATCAGCCTTACAATAAAAATATACATGTGAATACATATATATATATATGTATATATATATATAGTGACTAATAGGAAGACATTTCAATTAATTCCTGAGAATATTAACTCTTTTTCCATAATTGAATAGGTATGCATCTTTTAAAAAATAAAGAGAAAAGGCCCACCTGGCATGGCTAAGCTAAGACCAAGCATGAAAAAGGAGATAAAATGTAAATTAGAAAAGATCAGAAATATTAGGAACTTTGGCTTTGCTTGGATAAAAAGGAAAGTCAGTGAAAAGTTCTGAACAGAGAATAGTCAACTCATTTTTATTCTAAGGAATTCTAAGGCTGTTGTATTTAAATACACAAAATGAAGGACAGAAAAGAAAATAGAAGGAAGATTGCATTGGGATAATGTAGTGTTAATGATATTTTGGGCCATATTAGTTGGACTCAAAAAGATAAGAACAGATCATGTTTGCTGGATGTATCTTGAAGATAAATCTAGCAGGATATCCCACATAGGAGAGGCATCAAGTTTGACTCTAAGGCCTGTAACCTGTTCACCTAGAACAATAAAGTTTCTATATATCCACGGAATTCAGAGCAAATTAAGACTGAATAATTCTAATTCAGACCAATTAAACACTTAAGTAGAGACATTTTATCCTTGACTAAAAGGAGAGATTCATATAAGAATATTATTTGGTAGGTGTGGGGGTGTTGGGAAATATGGATAACACTAAACACATAATATTGAAACAGCAGTTAAGAATGAAGAACAACAGAAGAAAATTAGGCCATACTTAGGAATTAATAACAGTAAAAGACAATTTTAGTAATGAACAGTGGGCCACTTTCAAAATTGTCAGTTGATGAAGACTAAATAGAATCAGAAAATAAAAATGAATAGCCTATACAGGAAACCATACTGGTTCTGACAGACAATGATAAACACACTTAAAGGAGGAAGTGATCCTCCACTGTCTCTAATCAGTCTAACTGTCTACATCAGTCAAGTAGATGATTTGTTTATAAACCTTGGATTCAATGAGAGAGGTTCTTAATGATGTAGTGGACAAATGTGTTTTCTATGTAATATTGTAACTGTAACTGATTCAGAATGATTCTAGAGAATATTATTTTTTGTTCCTATTAGTTTCCCTCTTGGGGGTAGCAAATATAATAAACAGATTTGAGATTTATTGCAAACCAAAGAGAGAAATGCCAGTAAGTGATGGGGCAAAAAGATCAAGAGATATGGACTGAGAAAGAAGCTCAGTGGTAGAGTTCTTGTCTTGCATGCATAAAGCCCTGGGTTTGATTCCTCAGCACCACATAAGCAGAAAAAGATGGAAGTGGCACTGTGGCTTAAGTGGTAGAGTGCTAGCCTTGAGCTGAAATGCTGAGGGACAGTGCCCAGGCCCAGAGTTCAGGCCCCATGACCAACAAAAACATTAGCAAGAGATCTCACCTTTATCAATATAGAAAAAGACAAAACATAATAATATATGTGTAAGAGAAATCATGCTAACAAATTTCAGGAGAATGAAAAATTACTGGAACAACATTCTGTTTAAAACGGTGGGGGAGAGTTTGGACTCTGTTTTAGGAACAGGACAGAAATAATACTTGGTCATAAAAGCCAGTGGTTGGATTGATGTGATAAAATTGGGAATCCATTGAAATCCTCTTCTAATTTTCTTTAACTTTTTATAAAATGAAAAGCAACATCACCAGCTTCCATTAAAACTCCAGAGAATAAAGGAAAAGAAAACAATGAAATCCAAGGAAAAGCAAAAATGCTGGCTGAGACCTGCTAGAAAGCTGTATTCTCTTTACAAATATTTGAGCAAAAGTTCCAGATGGACAGAATGTGCTGCTGTGTTGTAAAGTTTTTTCTACAGCATTGCCTGAGAGCATCCCATAAAGGAAGTGAAACTTCATAAAGCTATGCTCCAACAAGCTCTTCCCTCTGCCTCCATCTCACTGAACATCAGACCATTAACACCAGCAGGTTTCCATTTTACTCACCACAGAATAATTTGTGTACTTTGAGTTGACTATTTAAACATGAAGAATCCAGGAGCAAATATTTTATTCACATTTAATAAAGAGTCCTAGTTCATTAGGTTCTATTTGTGGTTAAAAGCAGTAACAGAAATGGATGGAACTAGAGCAGATTATTTTGAGCGAAGTAAGCCAAGAACAAAAAGACAAACGACATATGGTCATCCTGATACGTGGATGCTAAAGCTAAATGCAAGAATATACGGCTGGAAGTGGCGCTGTGGCTCAAGTGGTAGAGCGCTCACCTTGAGCTGAAGAGCACAAGGACAGCACCCAAGCCCAGAGTTCAAGCCCCATGACTGACCAAAAAAAGAAAAAAGAATATATGCAAAGTAACAGGACTCAAGACACAAAGGACAGATACCCATTTTGTCATATCATTACTAAATGACTCCATGTTCTCAACCATATATATTATAGATATATACACACAACGGAGGGAAGCCAGGAGGAGGAACAGAATAAGTGGGAACAGCCAACACTAAGCAAAAGGAAAGAAATGTGAACATCACCTGATGTGGAAAAAATAACTTGTATTGTCAAAGCTCATAGAAATCACAAACTGTATAGACCATGATAATGACAATTTGCCTTGTGAAAGTTAAGTGTTTGTGACTCTAAGTAAATATCGCTATTCCATAATGCTGAGAAATATGTGAAATTTATGTAATCACCTAAGCTCAAAGAAAAAAAAATGAGAGCAGGGCTGGGTTGAGAGATGGGTGACAATGTTGTCAGACACTTTGTATTCATATACTGTTTTGTAGAATGGGAACATCTTTGTACAACTACTTAAAGATAATTAATAAAATAAAATGAAAAGTAATAACATTTCTTTCTTCAAAAGATTTCTTATTTCAGAACTGACTTGAAGATGAGCAATTTTACCTACATTGAAAATGTATTCATATTTTAGTAGAATTTACAAGATGTAGACTTGTTGCATACAACACAATAATTTACTGCAAATATTCTGTAAGGAAACTATATCTTGGATTCTGATATCAATCTCCAGTGTTTATTCAAAAATATTTACTAAGAATTCACTTGTGATATCTACCTATCTATCACATGTACGATCCTTGCTTTTGCAAACCTTGACATATTCAAGAAGATAATATATAATTAAGAGAAGAATTAAGAAAACATTTTAATATATAAGATAAGGGATAAAGTAAAACATAAGAGACAGAAGAAAGGGAACAGATATGTGATGGAAATGGAGTGTTTAAGCTAAATCTCATTGAAAAGCTAATGTTAGAGCCACATAATGAACAAGGTGAGAACATATGTCACATTAGTCCCTGGCAAGAGAGAAGTAGACAGAGGAAACAATGAACATGAAGGCTTGGTGGACAGAGAGTCCTGGGTATTTACCAGGACTCTGGTACATATCAGGAATCAGCACCAGGGTAGATGGGGAGAAGAAGAGTACCCAAAACAGAACTGGCTGTGCCAACTGTATCATCTGAAGCCCTAATTTCCAGCGCTCAGTGCAAAATAAACATGTGGGACCCTCTGTTCAATACTGTTACGAATTTCAAGAAACACAAGCCATCTTTGGGGACCCTGTGACAGTAGGGTCACATGGACTGCACACGTCTCCCACCATGCAACATGATTCATAGAATATGAAATCAGGTCTAATGTAATGTGGTAGAAAGGACTTCTAGGATCTGGCAAACAAGTTTAACTTGTGCTTTCTATGAAATAGGCACTCTTAGAGGACTTCAAGAAATCTTACTCATTAGATTGGTGTACAAATCACTCTAGGAACCAAAGTAGAAGCAAGAGACTAGTTAGACAACTATTGTAATCATCCCGATGAAAGAAATATGTAGCTTCTTCCAAGGGATTGCAGGTGGAGGTAGTAAGGCGTTCCAAACTCCAGAGTTACAGAAGTGAGAGGTTACAATTAACGATAAAGAGAACATTTAGTAAAAAGAAGAATGAGTCCTTAGATTTTAGACTGAGAACAGAAAAACAGGAATTGTCACAAACTGAGACAAAGAAGTGTGGGAGAGAGTCAGAAAAGGGTAATGGGGAAGAAAGAGGGTAGTAGTTTCTCAATCTGGAAGATTACTAGATTACTCAAGTGAGGCAGTCAGTTTGGCATTAGGTGAATCCCAGGTTACTGATCATAAGTATCTATACAAATTCAACACTAACAAAAAGAGTTTTTGTATCCCACATTGCTCTTGCAAAGAACATCTATAATATTTGTGTGTGTGTGTGTGTGTGTATGTGTGTGTGTGTGTATGCAGGTCTTCAAACTAGAACTGAGGTCCTAATATCTGTCCCTGATCATTGTTGCTCAATGGTAGAGTTCTTCCACTTGAGTCACTGTTCTATTTTTGGCTTTTTGGATATTAGAGTCTCATAAACTTTCCTGCCCAGGTTGGCTTTGAACCTCAATCTTCAGATCTCAACATCCAGAGAAGCTAAAAATATAGGCATGAGCCACTAGCATCCTAACTAAACATTTACTTCTTCTTTTTTTTTTTTTTGGTCGGTCGTGGGGCTTGAACTCTGGGCCTGGGCACTGTCCCTCAGCTCTTCAGCTCAAGGGGAGCGCTCTACCACTTGAGCTACAGGTTTATTGGAGATAGGAGTCTCACGGTCTCTCCTGCCCAGGCTGTCTTTGAACCATGATCCTCAGATCTCAGCCTCCTCAGTAGCTAGGATTACAGGTGTGAGCCACCAGCGCCCCGCTAACATTTACTTCTTAATCCATTTTTCTCTTGAAAAATCTTATGTTATTCTATATTTCATAGTCAGTCTTGAATGAGAAATGAATTCCAAAATAATTAAATGCAACTAAGAAAAAGTTAGAGAAAACTCATTTAAATAACACAATTAGCTTTTCCACAAGCCAGGGGCTTTTGTTTGATTTTGAAGGATTCTTTCTCATTTCCAGAATAAACTTTGTGTAATATAAATGTATAAAAATCATCTTGGATGTATACATTGTCATCATTATCCTAAATGCAGGCAAATATTTTAATTTAGGATTGTAAACCAGTGCACTGAACTGAAGTTGCAGAATATTTTTGTTTAACAAGAAAAAAAAGAGTAGTGATTAGGGACAAGAATGAATAGAAATGTGTGTGGACTTTTCCTTGTATTTGGAAAAGAAATAGAGATTTCTTTTAAGAATTGCTTTGGAGAAATATGGAACAGAAGAGGATGGTTATACAAAGACACTCTTCATCTTTAAATGTTAAGAGCACTGTAGGAAAGCACAGAATTACAATGAGCAAATTCCCTGATTGCTCAGAACCAGAAACACAAGTCCAAGCATAAGTGGAAATGCCAGTGTTGAGAGAGTCTAGCCAGAGCTCCTTCAGCACCATCAGTATAAAGGTATCTCAGGAACTGGAAGGCTGGAAATACCAGCTAGGTTAGGAACAGTACAGGAGAAAGGAGATAGAAGCCACATTTTGAAGCCATGTTAGAGTCCTTCTTTGAGGAACCCAGAAAAATACTAAGGAGTATCTTTCAATTTTGATACTCAGTTACTGTATAATAGATGCAGTATATGGGGGTCACTATAATTTACAGACTTGCAATGCTATTTTGTGTTCCCAATTGGATAGAAGCTGCAGCTATACAAATATAGCCTTGTTCCAATAAGAGATTGAGAGGTTTATCATCAGGTTTTTTTGAAATTTGGTTTCCTTGGGTGTAGGTCAGTTCTAGACTAAGACTCGCTTTGCCAAATTCAGTGAACTGTATTTATAGTCTTTTCATGTTCCCCTTTTCTTGCCATACGTCACCAGAGAGATGAGTAAAATAGGAATTTTCATAGTAGGGATAAAAAATGGATAGAGATTTCCATTGCTTATAACCAAAAGTGTGGTTATGAAATAACATTTGATAACTTGCCTCACTCACACACTCCAAGATGAGCAGAAGTCAGATGTGCTGTTGTGTAATAACTCATTTTTGTATGAGTTATGAAATAGTCTGTTATGTTTTTAATTTAAATCTGAACAAGAACTTTTTTTCTTTTGTAGGGAACATAGAACTCAGGGCCTCAGGAATGCTAGACAAGTACTTTACTACTAAGAGACACTTGGTTTCCAGCCTATGAACAAAAATCGGAAATACCATCATTGAAAATAAAATTAAATTATTTGGAGACAGTGTCTTGGTAAGACTCCAAAATGGCTTCAAACTTTACGTCCTCAGATCTCAGAGTTCTAAATAGCCACATTACAGGCCTGCACAAGGGATTTACTTTAAAACTATTTTTACTACATTTTCTTTTAAGGCTTGACTATATTCTCGTTTTGAGGTTTGCAAAAATGTGGGGAAAGGTAAAATGATCTTCATATAGCAGAAGAGAAATGTTTCCTTTTCTTGTCTTGAAAAATACAAATAACATCCTGCAGACTCAAATTGTGTTTAACCTAGATAATTGTTCATTTTATATCAAAACTCCAAAAACATATGAAAACTAGTTTTCTAATTGTAAAAGATCCAAAGAGCTTTATTATCTATATATTAGGCTTGACAAGTCCTTTAAAATGGGATTTCTTCTTAATTCTGTTGTGCTTCATCTGAATACTACTTGATTTTGGTTCTGCTTTGCTGACTTTTCCCCACTATGTATCAAAGACCTCACAAAGAAGAGAGGAAAATTGGAATGTTTGGGAATAATTCTTAGATGATATTTTGTTTCAAGTGTAATTTTTAAAGCTTCCCATATGTATTGTATACTTTTTTTTTTTGGGTCCGGTCGTGGGGCCTGAACTCTGGGCCTGGGCGCTGTCCCTCAGCATTTCAGCTCAAGGCTGGCACTCTACCACTTGAGCCACAGCGCCACTTCCAGCTTTTTTCTTTTTGCTTATGTGGTGCTGAGGAACCGAACCCAGGGCCTCATGCATGTAAGGCAAGCACTCTACCACTGACCCACCTTCCCAGCCCTATTGTATACTTTTTCAAGACTTCCACTAACAAGGCCTAGATTAGATGACTTCCTATGCCATTAACATTCTCCTACTTTCTCTCCTCAAATCATCTCTGTCATGATAATCCCAAATCTCTCCTAAAGTTGTTAAAAGTCCTTTATGTTGGGGGTGGGAAAAATCACTTCTGCTTTAAAATCACAAACTTCAAATCCTTCATTTTGCATATTACAAGAAAGATTGAAATAGATTTTATAATGTAGTGTGGCATTCCTTCATCTTGAGTAATACTTTTAAAGACTTCAACCAAAGGAAGACAAGGAAATTTTTTCTAAAGGATAATGTGGGACATCATTTCTTCCCACAATATTAAGTGACACCATGTATACTCTCATTCGATGAGACATGAGAAAGTATTGCTTTTCTGTGTGTCATATTCTTGCCACTGAGAGATGACATGGTTGACTAACCTACTTCCATCTCCAGAAATTCAGTAAATAGAAACAGCAAGTGTGAGGAGATCTTTGTACATACTATAGAAGCTGTGCCACTAAGCTGGGTACCAGGCAGGAAGACCACAAATATACTGAGGAACCCAGTTGGCTTTTAATGTATTTACCATTAACAGCTTACCATTGACCCCAATTTTTTTGGGGGGGTCCAGTTGTGGGGCCTGAACTCTGGGCCTGGGTGCTGTCCCTCAGCTCTTCGTCTTAAGGTTAGCACTCTACCACTTGAGCCACAGCGCCACTTCTGGCTTTTTTGTTTTTGCTTATGTGGTGCTGAGGAATTGAACCCAGGGCCTCATACATGCAAGGCAAGCGCTCTACTACTGAGCCACCTTCCCAGTCCCAGACCACAATTTTTCTATTATGATTATTTTTCATGTCAGAAATTTGGAAGGAACTTTATCTTCCTCTCATCTAAGACAGAATAAATGAGAAAATAGAGAATCAATAAGCGGTGGATTCTTACTACTGTTAGAGAAACTAAATAAAATATTGGGATAAATAGAGATCCTTCTATTCTTCAAAACAATTTGTTTTCATTCCTTTTTGTTAAATGTTTAGAATTATATTTCATAGTGGAAAAAATGGTTAGAAACTTCTGAGTAGATCATGAGTAAAACCAATCCATACCTTAGCCCATTAGGCTACCATCTCAATCCTGAATGAAAAAAAAAAGTTATCCAGACTTCAGAAGCATAAAGAATGTCTTATGTGTAGAATACATAATGCAAATCTCCACAGTAAATCCATCTTCAAGACTTATTTCCAATAATATTTTAATATGAAGTTATCCCAGAACTGTTCCAGAATGTGATTTCTTCTTAATTCTGTTGTTTCAACTGGAAACTAATTGACTCTCAGTCTGCTTTGATGACTTTCTCCCACTATGTACCAAAGACCTCATAAAGAAGAGAGGAAAATTGGACCGTTTCATGCTTAGAAATAATTCTTCTATGATATTGTATTCCAATCTTTTTTTTTTTTGCCAGTTGTTCCACCTGAACTCGGCCTGGGCGCTGTCCCTCAGTTCTTCAGCTCAAGGTTAGCACCCTACCACTTAAGCCACAGCACCACTTTCAGCTTTTTCTACTTATGTGGTGCTGAGGAATCGAACCCGGGGCCTCATGCATGCAAGGTAAGCACTCTACCACTGAGCCACCTTCCCAGCCCCCAAATGTATTTTTAAAGCTTCCCATTGTATACTTTTCTTAGACTTCCTAGACTTTGAGTGTAACACAGAAGGGTATCTAAGTGGTGGCAGAATTACCATTAAATAAATACACAAAAATAGAAACAATGTATAGATACTAACTTATATGAAAAAAATTCTCTTAAATTTATTTCTATGCTATTTTTGCAATAACCACAAAGAGAAAAGGGAAAAGGAAAGGGATATAAGATGCTCTTTCTCTCATCACAGGCTGAGTAGATGAACAAACACAGACTATGAGCAAGATTCTTTCTACTATTAAAGAAACTTCACTAGAATGAGGCAAATATATTCCTCTATAGTTTTCAAAGCAAAATTTCTTCATGCCTTTTCATTTTTCTTTTTTTTTGTTTGTTTTCTTCATGGAGGCAAAATGATTTGCAAGAAATGTTTCCCTTCATTTGTCAAAAGAAAGGCAATGGTCTTCAGGAAAGGAAAAAGAAAAACAACAACAACAACAAAAGAGCCACAAAACCCCAGTGGCACTTAGTTCCTGTGCAGACTGCAGCTTGTGATGTGGGCTTGTAATATTTTGAATTCACAAATTAGTAATGTTCATTCAGGAAGGAAACTAGCATTCACAGCGTCTGCAGAAGCAAAGAGCAGCATTCATGAAACTGTTATTCAAAAAGATATGCACAGAGAACTATATTTCTTGTTTAAATGAAGCATAGGTACAAGAAGGAGGAATAAGCTGGTCATTTTATACTTAATAATTTTTTCAAGTTAATAATTAGAACTATTTCATAAACAATTTTATTAGAGTCCTGAGTATCAGAGAGTTTGGAGCCTCGTGCACAAAACTGAGTTGGAAGAGGGAGCATTGTTTTGCTTTTGGTGACTTGCCAGAACCCATAGTTGTGGTACCTTGTTTATCTGCAACCCCTCCATTTGGAGTGAATTTTAGAAATAGTTCTATTTATTTCAATCTTGTACTTTAGATGCCTGAAGATACCAAGTTTTCATTTCCTTCTGCCCAGTTACTACTCTGCAATGCCTGTATGTATTTCCTTGTTAGGGTCTACAGGCTGCTCCCTGAACAATACTCTGTTGAAGTCCCGAACTTTTTATCTCCATTAGAACCTAACAGCACAATAAAGGATAATTCATTTACAACACACACTCATGCCATATTTCAAACCAGAAGCTGACATTGCAGAGGTCTGAGAATGACTTCTCACTGCTCTAGTTCCATTGCAGATCATATGCTACTACATAGCTCATAATATTTAGAGAGTTTCGTAGCAACCTGCACAATACAATCTGCAGAGATCTGCATTCCTCTCACAGGGCATAGAGGGCTGGAGGAATTCCTAAGGACAGAAACCAACTGCTTTCCAGAGCAACTGGTCTGAAATGCTCCCTTTATGGTAAGCAACTGCAGGGTCCTGGATTAGAGCCATGTCTTGAGTTTAGTTTCAGAGCTCATTATAATTCGTATCAATAATGCTGCTTTTGCACTTCTAGTTTTCTGGCTTTGTTTACAAGGTAACAAGCAATGGACTAATAAAATGTGACTGCCATATAACATTGCTTTGTATCCTTTCCTGAGTTGATGAATTACCAGGGTTTGTCACTGTTTTTTCATTAGTATATACTAGATGCATAAGAGAAGATTTTACTGTGATATTGCCATGCATACATCGAATTTACCTTGTTCAAATATATCTCCTCCATTTCTTACTTTTTATATATCTGAAATGTACAGTATAAAAAATATTAGTGAAGAATACAAACATACAAACAGTGCTCTAGGACCCAACTATTTTCATTCACTTCCTGAAATCATCAAGTAAGCTTTTCATGGTGATTTGCTTTTGAAACACAAAACAAAAATTGATTTCATTAGACTGTCTGTTTGCCTTACAATAGATCTGCCGTGCATGGTGCTTCAGTGACATTTTAAGTAAATGTCATTGGTGATAGCTGTAGTCACTGCACACGCATTGATTCCCTGTGTCTATCCCCCACCTCATCCAATTTTCATCATCCTTGAGAAATAAATCACTATTTTCTATTTACATTTTATTCAAAATAGCTTTGTTTATGCTAGTCACTCTCTGTTTTCAAAAATGTTACTACTATACATTTTTTCCTCACCTGATATCACAAACTTTCCTACATGCTTCTTTCAAATTACTTCATTTACCCTGTGTTTGATAGCCAGCATTATAAATAATAATAGTAATACTAATAATATATTTCCTTTAGTATTTCATAGAGTATAAACTATTGTATTCAGTCATCTCATTTGATCCTCAAGATACACATGGTGTACCAGGAACATACTATCCCAGCTTTATAAATAAGGAAATGGACTCAGGAGTATGAAGTCCTTTCACAGGGTTATAAAGCGAGGCACTGGTAGTGCCAAAATTGAATCCAAGTCATCTGAGACTAAATCCTGATTCAATAAAACTAATACTTTGTTGGTAAGGTAAAAAGAAATTAAAATGAGTAATAAAACTGTGAAAGTTTCAATAGGTCCCTATCTCTTAAGACATATGCAATAATTTCTGAGTGGGAATGGCCTACTAAGTATGAGTTTTAAGTGTTCACCTTATACATTGTATCTCCAAAGACTCACAAACTCCACCAGTATTAGAGATTGTGGACTCTCTTGCTTAGCATTTTCTGCTATATTTTTCTATATTATTTCTCTAATGAATCATGCCCTTTTTAATTTTCCATACTTTAACTGCCAATAATAGTTCCAACTTTGATTTCCATTATTTCAAAAACCAGTCCCTGCTCAAGAGACCCTCCCCAAAAGTTGAGGCATACTCACAAAGCCTCTGGACAGAAGCTTCCATTGCTCACCAAAGCTAGCTAGAACAATGTCTCTCAGTCTTTACAAATCCAAGCCCTAATATGAGCTACATGCTCCACAAAACTCCTGCTGTCTCCTCTGGGCCTCAGAAAACTCTTTCCCCCAAGTTTTCACAGGATGTATAGCAGCTAACACACAAGTTCATATACTGAGAACTGATGAGGTGTCAGGGGAGGACCTCTCATTTCCAACCAGATCCCTTTACATTTCCATTTTCTTTCCCCCAATATTCAGATTTGCCCTCATTGAGATACAACAAGCTGTTTTCCGACAGTAGTCTTTATCCTCTACATACTGAACTTTCTAAAAGATTGCTATTAGGTTTTTTTTTAATTTCTCAGTTATGAAGCTGCTTCTGCTGTGAAGCCCCTGGTTCCTCCCAGTGGCACAGGAGAACTGTGCTGAGTTCCTGTAGCATTCCTGTGTGATTCTTTAGATCAACGGCCTGCTGATCCAATGTCTAGAAGTTTATGTCTCTGACATTCAACTACTGTTCTCCTGCAGGAAATTCTATGCCCAACCCCAAACTTAACCTTCATAGTTGCTAAATGAATCAGAAAATTAAATGTGCATGATTCCTGTAATAATGAAAGAATACTGTTCTTTTAAGCTTAAGAAATAAATACTGAGTTGGGTAACAGAAAAAGAAATGATTACCAGGGAAGCAGATGGTGAATAATTTTAGCAAAGACTGAATTCCTATAGAAATTAGAAAACCATGACAGAGATAGACTAAACAAAAATATTTTATTTAGATTGTATGGGAGATTAGAGCCTCCTGGTTAAAAGTCTCATCAACTATTTTTTTTCTCTACTTAGAACAGATGGAACTTGTGTCTGGAATGCATTAAACAATTTGTTATTATTTTTGCTTACCATACATTTTAAGCTCACATTGTAAAATTTGCCTTTCACACTATCTGATACACCCTCTCCCCCCACCCAGTTAGCCAGTGAATAACCTCCCATACATCTTCCCATAGGGATTATTTATGTGTGTGTATACATAGATCCCTATACTATATATATATATATATATGACATATATTTCTATATGCACAATGTATATATAAATATACATATATTATACATATATAATAGGAGTGTATATATACATATATTATACATACATAATAGGAGTGTATATATTCACGCATCCCTATACAATAATCACAACTAGGACAACTGCTTGAATGATTGAATTCCATCTAGAGTTAACTATTATTATGCTTCTAATTACAATCCTTAACCTCTCTATATATCCCTACCCACCTGTGATTCATCTAGCAGAGGAGTCAACTACTTCATGTAAGCAATTCTTAGCATTTTTCAGAGAGTAAATACATACTCATTTGTTTTAAAAGGTAGGGAAGAAAAGAATAAGCAAAGCAAAATGGAAAGATTCAGAAACTCATAGCTTGAGTTATAATCACTGTAACTTTGAAGATTTGGAAGCAAATAGAAAAGTCAAAGATGTCTTTTTCATTTTTAAATTTTTATCATTAATATGGTGTACAAAGGAGTTTTAGTTACATAAGCCAGGTAATGAGAACATTTCTCTTTGAAGAATATCACCCCTTCAGCTCTTCAGCTCAAGGCGAGTGCTCTACCACTCGAGCCACAGCACCGCTTCCGGCTTTCTAGTGGTTTATTCGAGATAAGAGTCTCAAGGACTTTCCTGTCTAGGCTGGCTTTGAATCGTGATCCTCAAATCTCAGCCTCCTGAGTAGCTAGGATTACAGGCGTGAGCCACCCGCGCTGGGATCCTTCCCTTATTTTCTCCCAGGTTTTTTTCCTCCCTCTTCCCTCCTCTGTACTCCAAGGTGTACAGTTCATTCCCAACATAGCAACTATATACACATATGGTCAAACCCCAAGGTGTTTCTATAACAACCTTCTAGACATGTTTATACGGCTAGTTTGGGTCAGTGCTTAGCAGGGTCCTGTCAGGGCCTTACTTAAAGCTGAGGGGATTCATTTCATGCCCTTAGTATCAGAAGGCAGTTGCAGGGGTAACAGTGCCAGCTTCTTACAGTCAGTGTTGACATTTGCATAAGGCCTCCAGGAATTGTTCTTGACATTATTGCTCTGAGGAGGCGCTTCCAGTGGAATGGATCTGAACAAGTTCTGCAGCTGTGCCTGCAATCCTCCATCATTTTCAGTAATTGTTTAAGCACATAATGTCCTGTATCAAAGGTCTTCTTGCATAAAATACCCATACTGGTAGTATCTGTTTCCTAGTCTGGTGCATCCTGATAGATACAGAAAGAAGAAATGAATGGGGAGGAGTAAAGGGGAGACAAAGAAAACAAAACTGGAAAAACAGCATAGGGTTCCACCTCAATACCTACACCTTTTTTTTTTTTGAGTTGTGTCTTGAGAAGCTTAAAACTCCCAAAAGCATCATCTCCTTGGATTACCAAACACCTGTCAGCAGGACCCTGATCTCTGCCCTGACTTAAAATTGTGAATCTTTTCATTTGTCCTTTTTTTTTTTTTTTGTAATAGGGCCTGAACTCTGGGCCTGGGCGCTGTCCCACAGCTCTTCAGCTCAAGGCTAGCGCTCTACCACTTGAAGCACAGCGCCACGTCTGGCTTTTCCTGCTTATGTGGTGCTGAGGAATCAAACCCAGGGCTTCATGCATGCAAAGCAAGCACTCTACCATTGAGCCACCTTCGAAACACTCATTTGTCCATTTGTGGTATATCCTTATCTCCTGCAATTCAAGGGTACTTTCCTTGCAGGACATGAGTGTCATTCTTTGTAGCTATAATATTCAGAAAGGGATAAGGCCTATGCCTTGCAATCTGTGGAGGATAGATTCCTATTGAAACAAGTGCAGACTGGTCCACAGAGCTAGCCTGCTCACATGTCCACTGCCTACCCCTCTATCTTCTTTTATTTCCCTGACTCAACCTGAGCCTGCCCATGTTCCCTGTTCCCAGCATCTCATTGTCCTTGTAACATTTCTAGGTGACTATGTCCAACTATACACTTAAGTAGCTCCTCCAGCTCCTCTGCTGCTGTCAGTGATTGTAACATTAAAATTCATCCTCACTGCCTTAGTAATGTCTGGCTTTGCTACTCTTTGACCTATAGACTTATTCTACTTGTTCTGCTCTTTATATTCTTTTTAGCCTCTGATGACCGCCCATACCTAAGAATATGTACCTTCTCTGTAAAAACTGTAGTTATTTATATTTTTGTCCACCCACACCCTAAAAATATGTAGCTCTTCTGTAAAAAAAAATGTTTTTGGTTAGTCATGGGGCTTGAACTCAGGACCTAGACATGGTCCCTCAGCTTTTTCACACAAAGCTAGTGCTTTACCACTTTGAGCTACAGTGTGACACTTCTGGTTTTATGGTAGTTAACTGGAGATAAGAATCTCATGGACTTTGCTGCCCAGGCTGGCTTAGAACTGCCATCCTTAGATCTCAGTCTCCTGAGGAGCTAAGATTATAAGCATCAGTGCCCACCTCTATAAAAAGTTTATATTAGTTAATTTTATATTTAGGGTTATTTTATTAATGTATGTGATGCATAGAAAATAATCTCATTGTGATGCTTCCTATATGCATGTAAAATACTTTCAAATTTACTCACTCTATTACTCTTTTTTACTTTATCTATTTACTTACTTATTTACTTATGCCACACCAGGGTCTTGAACTCAGGCCTCTGAGCTTTTGTGTTCATGGCTAGAATTACCAATTGAGACAGCTCTACTTCCAGCTTTTTAGTGGTTAATTGGAGATGAGAATCTCAAGAACATTCCTTCCTAGTCTGGCTTTGAACTTCAATCCTCAGATTTCAGCCTCCTGAGTAGCAAGGGTCCAACTTGTTTCACAATTTTTAATGGGCTTTCTGTTTTCATACCTTAACATAGTGCAGTTTGATTATATTCACTCCATTAAATAAATACCTTAATTATATATATATATATACATATATATACTACATATATACAAACATATATATACTATATATACATATATATATATATATATATATATATATATATATATATATATATTTGTCGTTTGTGGGGCTTGAACTCTGGGATTGAGCGCTGTCCCTCAGCTTTTCAGCTCAAGTTGAGTGCTCTACCTCTTGAGCCATAGAGCCATTTCCACTTTTCTGAGTGATTTATTGGAGATAAGAGTTCCACGGACTTTCCTGACAAGGCTGACGTTGAACTGTGATCCTCAGATCTCAGCCTCCTGAGTAGCTAGGATTACAGGAGTGAGGCACTAGTGCCTGGGATTGCTATATGTTTTTAGGAAATGTTTTTTTTTTCCATATCTTTTAACGATGAAGATGTTTTGCTCTTTTGACAATGTTTTATGTGTGTATTTACTTAAAATCTGATCGACTAGTCAGTTATCTGAACTAAACCCATGAATATAAAAAGTTCTAAGGAAAACAATGATGAACAATGGTCATCAAAATTTACATCACACCTATTATGTAGTGTAAGAACTATAAAGTAAGAAGAAGGCAATACAAATGGTTTCTTTTTGGCAGTTGGTGACAAATGAAACTCACTCTGGTTCTGTAGAAGTGGAATTTCCTAGAATAGAGAGAGAGAGACACTAAGAAAACAATCCTTTTTTGGCTTTTGATTAAAGAGAAATATTTCAAAGGGACTTGAATCCTTTGAAACATATTTATATTGCATAGCTAATTATCGCCCTGACTGCAACAAGTTTTTAGCCTTTGCATTTGCAGGAAATGAGTAATTAGTGAAACAGGCAGGATCCCATTAGGTAGTTCCAATTTTCTTAAAGGGACAAGACAGAACTGTAAATACTTCAAAATGAAACATAATATATTTTTAAATGCTTCTGATTTGAAAGAAACAAATATATTTGGCTGTGGGTTAAACTTCAAGAGTGTTTTCTGAAAATTCCCCCATTGACTTAGAAATCAATTCAATATATTCTCTGACACTTATATTTGGGACATTCCTGTTAAACACTTTGTTTCCTTTAAAGGAGATCATGCAAAGGATTTTAATATGTTCTTTCCTAAAAGAAACCACCTCCCAGGACAGCTTAAAAGTTTCCAGTAACAGTAACCTTATTGCCCTGTTTGTCATTATTCCAGTCATTTCAAATGAGGAACACACAAAAACAGTTGAATATTTTGGAATCTAGACTTGTGGTCTGACATTGTTCTTATTAGCTCTCTACCTTATTAATACCCAGAGTAAGCCTGCAAATTCTCCAGTTATTGAAAGAAAATGGTAGTTGTATAGGAGGCCCTCATTTAAGGAGACATAGCAGACACAGAAATAATAAACAAAATACTGTACAGAGGTGTTACAATTACATGGGCAAGGTAATGAGTACATTTCTTATCAAGCATTGTAGCCTCCTCCTTTGTTTCCCCTTCCCATCTCTTCCAATCTACTCCCCTCCCCTCCACCAAAGTTGTAAAGTTCGTTTTTCGACATAACATCTTGTACATCTCATTGTTGCAATGGGTCCACCTATATCCCTATTTAAACAATTGGGTTTTTCCCTTCCCCCCGCAACCTACACCAACATCAAATACAGTGAAAACAGGGGTTATACTGTGGGGGAGGGACATACAAAGCAACAAAGAAATAATCTTATGAATATGTTAGAAACGATCACAAGAAAGATAAAAAACATTTGAATACTTCTCTTGGAGTTCATTTCACCTAACATCAACTTATCTGACTGATTCTGCTTGTCTCAAACATATACTAGTTATTGCAAATAAGGGAAAAAATGGGACCTATGTTTCTTTGGGTCTGGCTTACTTCACTTAATATAATTTTGGAAACCAATGTTTAATGGAAATACTTTATCATTTTTATGGGAGTAGAAGAAAAACTTTGAGACATACAAATACTATTTACAATTGAGCAAATATTTCTCCCCTTTGCTACTGCAGATGAAACTCAGGATCTTATTAATACTAAGCAAGTTTCTACAATTGGAGCTATGACCCTAATGCTTTCACATACATTTTTGGTTTTGATGTACTCTTTAAATAACTTCTCCTTGGCAGTCTCAAACTCAGGGCCCTCCTGCCTCTTCCTCCTAATCAGTTGGGATTATAGGTATAATTCAACAGACCTAGTGCAAACTGTTTATCATAAATATTTCATTCATCTCATTGGGATCTCAAATCAGAGTCTCTGTTATTGTAGAAACTTTCTATCCCAATAAATTTAGCTAAAATGACAGATAAATTTATCCTTGCTTTGTGTGTGTGTGTGTGTGTGTGTGTGTGTGTGTGTGTGAAAGAGAGAGAGAGAGATGTGGGACTTGAATTCTGGGCCCTGGGCCACTGTCCCTGAGCTCTTCAGCTCAAGGCTAGTGCTCTAACACTTGAGCCACAGCATCACTTCCAGTTTTCTGGTGGTTTATTGCTGATAAGAGTCTTACAGATGAGGATGGGAAGGTGGGTCAGTGGTAGAGCGCTTACTTTGCTTGCATGAGGCCCTGAGTTCGATTCCTCAGCACCACATAAGCAGAAAAAAAAAAGCCGGAAGTGGCGCTGTGGCTCAAGTGGTAGAGTGCTAGTCTTGAGCTGAAGAGCTGAGGGACAGTGCCCAGGGCTAGAGTTCAGTCCCCACAACTGGACACCCCCCACAAAAAAAGAGTCTCACAGACCTTTCTGCCATGTGGTTTCTTGGAGATAGGAGTCTCATGGACCATTTTTTCTTGGCTGGGTTTGAACCATCACCCTCAGGTCTCATTCTCCAGAATAGCTAGGATTACAGTGTCCTTGCTTTTTGGAGAATAGTTAACTGGGTACAATAACTGCTTTAGCCCCATCTCATATTTTTTTGTGTGAAAATACTGTACAGAGGGGTTACAATTACATGGGCAAGATAATGAGTACATTTCTTTATTAATTGCTTTAGCCTTATCTCATATTTTTTGTGAAAATACTGTACATAAGAGTTGAAATTACATGGGCAAGATAATGAGTACATTTCTTATCAAGCATTGTAGCCTGCTCCTTTGTTTCCCCTTCCCATGCCTTCCCATCCTCCCCTTGACCGGCCACCCAACTCTCCTCCTCTCTCCCCCTCACCAAAGTTGTAAAGTTCGTTTTCAATAACGACTTGTACACCTCATTGTTGCAATGGGTCCACCTATATCCCTATTTAAACGATTTGTTTTTTCCCTTCCCCTTCACAAATTATACCAACATCAAATACAGTGAAAGCAGGGGTTATACCGTGGGGGAGGGACATACAAAGCAACAAAGAAATAATCTTATAAATGTGTTAGAAACAATTACATGAAAGAAAAAAAAAACATTTGAATACATATCTTAGGGTTCATTTCCCTAACATCAACTTATCTGACCTTTTCTGCTTGACTCAGACATATACTAGTTATTGCAAATAAAGGAAACCATGGAACCTATGTTTCTTTGGGCCTGGCTTACTTCACTTCATATAATTTTTTCCAAGTCTTTCCATTTCCTAACAAATGGGGAAATGTCATTCTTTCTGATGGAGACATAGAATTCCATTGTGTATTATTATTAGTAGTATCTTTAGTGTACAAGGGCATTTCAATCAATAAGTCAGATTAAGCATACAATGCATCTTAACCAATGTCACTCCATATTTCTTTTCTTTTTAAAGTAATAGCCACTTGAAAACAATATCCACATACAAAGAATATTATGTATAGTGGTCATGTGAGAACAAAAATGCAGGTTGAGCTGAAAATTGGTACTTATCTGAAGCAATTATCTTGAAAACTTATTTGATTTTTAGTACAAATTTGTGAGCTGAACAAGGGCCAGTGGCTCATTCTTATAATCCTAGATAGTGGAGAGGTGTAGATTGGAAGAATCCCAGTTTGAGGCCAGTTGAGTCAGAAAATTCGACAAGAGCCCTCTTCTAGGACCTGCTAAATCTAATGGTGTGCACTTGTTATGTAGCTAGAGTAGAATCTTTTAACAGGCAGATCACACCCAGATATATGCCTAGGGTGAACGGAAGACCTGATCTTGAAAATAACCAACAAAAATCAGCACTGGAGGCATGGTTCAACAGTAAGAACATTTGCTACCTGTTGAAAGGACCTGAATTCAGACTCCAATGCCACACATAACACACATGAATAATAATAATAACAATAATAATAATGATGATGAGCTAATTTTAAGGTTAAGGCTAAGATGTGACCATTCAGAAGTAGATGGTAGACTGAGGAAGACTCTTTTGGTGGGATTGGCTGAAGGGCTCAGGGTACTGGTATCCTAAGGAAGTATTACAGGGACCCTGAGTTTCTCTCAAGCCTGTGATATAGTTCAACATGTGATGATATCTCCTAGTGGATTATAGCAGTTAATGAGTTTCAGGCTCCATTTCCTATCACACTGATTTTCATTAAGTCTGAGACATTGAAGTCCATAATCTCTGCGTGGTGACTCTTTAGTGCATTCATGTCCTTCCTTTACCTGTGTTCAATAATTGTGCCACCTACTCTCTTACTGGCAGAAACTCTTGACATGTGTTTTGTGAAAGTTCACTTTTTTTCTTTTTTTTTTCTTCTTGGCAGTCATGGAGCTTGAACTCTGGGCTGTGCTCTGTCCCTCAGCTCTTCAGTTCAAGGTAAGTGCTCTACCACTTGAGCCACAGCACCACTTCTGGGTTTCTGGTGGTTAATTGGAGATAAGTCTCACAGACTTTTCTTCCTGGGCTGACTTTGAACTGCAATCCTCAAATCGCAGCCTCCTTGGTAGCTATGATTACAGGCATGAGCCACTGGCACCCAGCTGAAAGTTCACTTCCATTAACAGTTTTGGGGGACAGAGATAAATACTCTTAAACAAGCACTACTTTTTAGCTAAGTGCTGTTGAAAATGTGTTGCTAAAACTTTTATTCAATTCTTTGAAAACCAAGATGCATTTCAAACTTAAAGTTTCACTCAGCTTCCATATTTCAGTTGCCTAGTAACTTTGCATGGCTAGTGGCTTCATGCTGGCCATTGCATTTCTAGATATCATTCAATTATGTAGCTAAGCATTGGTAACCATATGTGAGTTCCTGCTATACAGCCTTAGCAACAGTTAGGAATATCAGATATTTCCAAACTGTGTCAATCTGAAGGTTAAACTATTGAAAACCTGGAGAAATCTCACTAAATGTGGTATTTTATGTAACACTACTGTGCTATTGTTAAAAGTCCTAGCTATTCTACTTGCAAAAATGTTTATATAAGATGATGAAAATTATTTAAGATTAGTGGTTATATAAGATTATATAAGATGCGTGAAAATTATTTGAACTCTGTAGTATCTTGGCAAATCTTCTCTAAATCTAAACTTATAACAAAATATAATTTTTTATTACCTCAGACCGACTTTGAATTTTGTATCTCCTACAGGTCAGCAGGTTTAAAGCAGTTGTGTATGCTAACTGAGAGGATTTTTATTTAAACTACACTACAAAAGGAAAAGTTTAATCATCTCAACTGAGTTTTACTCCATCAACAATAGAAGACTGACTAGAGCATCTGCTGTCCCCAGGAACCATATAAGAAATCAACCCTCTTGGATCTGATTCTAGTCCTGCTGTACTGGGCTCAATGTCACTCACATCTTACTCTGTACTTGTCTAGTTGTATTGATTTTTTTCCTACTATGCATTGCAGGATACTTTTCAATGCTGAAACAAATATGTGAGATAAATGTTTAAAGCAGAAAGGGTTGATTTTGGCTCACAATTTCAGAGGTGACAGTCTGTCAGCCATCAGCCCTTACTGCCTTGAGCCATGGCAAAGAAACATATCAAGGAGGGAGCACATGTTGCTGCCCAAAGGCGCAGTCCCAGTGCCCTGAGGCCTTATTAGGCCTGGCCATCACACAGTTTTACCACTTCTCAGTCATACCCCATTGAGCACCAGTCATTTACCACCTGGATAGTGGGGAACATTTAAGGTCTAAACAAGCTATAGCACTTGGTTCTGAGCATAAGTGTGCAATCATCACGTAGCACTTTCTCTACTGCATAATTATTTTAAAACCCTGCATTCCTTTCAACAGTGTGCGATATGTTCTCATCAAATTCTCAAATTGAATAGATGATAATAATATTCCAACTTGGAAGGATTTACTAGAGAACTTTAAAAAAAAAGTAGCCTCCCTTTCCCTTGAACTTTTACCATAATATTTTTCTTTTTTCGTGATTACCAAACAAATTCATCTCCCCCCCCCTTATTCCTCAGAAGTTTTCAAATCACTTCCAAGTAACCAAAATATTAACTAAACAGAATAAAAGGCAAAAATCCCATCGCCTGCTCCTGCTTCTGCCCTATATAGAGTTACTAAGAAATTGGAGGCCCTTGTCAGCCTGCGTACAGCTGCTGTGAAGGCAGAATAAGAAGGGCTCGCTCTGAGGAAGCTGTGGTTTTTCTTGAATTGTAGGGCTGGATGGCAGTCCCTGAGCTACACTCAACCCTGAACCACCTACAAAGCATAGAACAGGGCAATTTCCTCTGATTCTTTATGCATCTTCTAGGCAGTCCTTAGGACTTATGACTCATAATTTAGCTTCCACTTAACAAATATTCAGTTTAAACCCACTTTAATAGTAAATAGCAAGGCTAATCTCACTTTAAACTGAACTCAAAAAGTCCAAAACATAGCAGCTGTTCATAGCACTGTCAGGAGGGGCTAAGATAGGTGGCCAGTGAGGACCTACACTCAGGTATCTTCCATCAAAGAAAATGTGTTGTTTTTTTCTGTGAAAACATGTGTTGTAACTGAGGGACTATCCAAGAGGTCCATGAGGACAAGAAATTGGAAAGTACTAGAAGGCTAATTCAGCAAGGCAGTAGTGAGGAGGTTTCAAATGAATTTTCATTGCTTTTGTAATTCGATCTTTGATTTATGTCGTATTTTCTCAGTCTGAGTTTTCAAGGGGAAGCTTGTCCACTCTGAGTTTTCAAGGGGAAGTTTGTCAAAGCATTTCCTCTGCACATCTAAAATGATGTAATTCAGAAGCATTCTTTCATTCCCATGCGATACAGTGTTGTGCCTGTCTACTGCCATTCATTTAACTTGTGTGAGTATGCCCTGATCTGAGGTTCACTGCCTGAAGAGCCAAGGCTTCTGCACTGAGTAAATAAAGAATACTTAAAGGGAAGTAAAAAAGAGTAAGGATGGGTACAGACTGTGACTAATTGTGGTCACTCGGGTGCAAAACACTATTTTCTAATGTCTAAGAGGCATCCGTTTAATCACAGGTAGAATGGCCTCCATGGCCTGCAGCCTTAAAGAGAAATTGAGAAACTGTCAGCTGGAACATTTCTCTCACATCAAATGTCACAGAGGAAGTTCAGGAGTGAGACTGAGAAGGAGAACCAACCAGTGAGGAGAGAGCAGTGTGTTCACTATGCACGTGTTCTTATACACGCACTCTTTAAGTCAGAGACAGGGAAAATTTCTATCAGGGGTAGTACTCCAGAGTTAACACAGCCACTGCTCTAGCAGGTTGTCTGTGCCTGACTGGAAGTCAAGTTTTTGCCAAGTATATAGGGCCTGTATTGTAAGTAGGAAAGAGTGATGTTTTGAAGGTTTAATTTTAACTACATTTAATACTTAGATGAGAGTGATGATAGTCACTCATGCATTTATTTTTCTCTGTCATCGAGCCTGAATTGTGGGCCTGGGCATTGTCTTTCAGCTTTTTAGCTCAAGCCTGACTAGCACTCTATCGCTTCAGCCATAGAGACACTTCCAGCTTTTTCTGCTTATGTGGTGCTGAGGAATCGAACCCAGGGCCTCATACATTCAAGGCAAGCACTCCTTCCCAACCCAATGCAGGCATTATTTTAACATGAAGCCATTCCAGATGTCATTACTGAGGTACCTAACACTTTATGTCACTCTTACTCCATGATATACCATAGATATAATGGTTTCTATCATTTTATGGATTAAAAAAAGAATGCCAAAGTAATTCTAGTTGTAGGAATTTTGTGATATTTAACCATCAGCTTATAGGAGATTTTTTTTACCACTAACTTCTATTAAAGAATGAATATGTCTTAGGGTATCAATTCTATGGATATCCAGTTGAAGACCCTGACTGTGTACACAAGGAAGAAAGGTTTAAAAGAACCAGTGGCTCGGGGGCTGGGAAGGTGGCTCAGTGGTAGAGTGCTTGCCTTGCATGCGTGAGGCCCTGGGTTCGACACATAAACAAAAAGGAAAAAAAAAGCCGGAAGTGGGGCTATGGCTCAAGTGGTAGAGTGCTAGCCTTGAGCTGAAGGGCTGAAGGACAGTGCCCAGGCCCAGAGTTCAGGCCCCACGACCGGACCCCAAAAAAAAAAAAAAAGAACCAGTGGCTCATGCCTACAATTCCATAAACTCAGTAGGCTGAGGACTGAGGTAATGTATCTGAGCCAACACAGGTGACAAACTTTCGGTAATTTCAATTAACCAGAAAAAGCTAGAACTGAAGGCATACCTCAAGTGGGACAGTGCCAGTAGTAAGGAAAATGAAGACCTGAATTCGAGGACTGTTGTAAAAAGTCATCATCTGCTTAGTCTTAAAAATGTACCTATCATAATTTATAATTTAGCTTCCACCTAAGCTTTACAAGTTGGACTCATTTTCATAACTAATAAAGTAATTCTATGGAGCTAGTTTTTTCTAGTTTTCTCTTTTCCTGAAAAGAGAAGAGAATACAGAAGACAGCCCTTGGATAACAAATGAGACATCCTGGGCACAGAATTCTAGTTTGAAAATATGCCGACTTATTAAATTTAGGCACATGGCCTAATAGTGTTTAAGTAGTCACTTCCTCCTAGAATATTGGGCAGGATGAATGCACACACAGCAAAGTTCATAGCGAATTTTCTCTCTCCCTCCATATATGTATACATACATACATATACACATATGTGTATATGTGTGTATATTTATTCATATATAATAATATATAAGTATTACATATGATCTCAAGGAGGTTTTTATGTTTTTTGTGTTTTTTCTTTTTGGGTCTGGTCGTGGGACCTGAACTCTGGGCCTGGGCGCAGTCCCTCAGCTCTTTAGCTCAAGGCTAGCGCTCTACCACTTGAGCCACAGTGCCACTTCCGGCTTTTTTCTTTTTGCTTATGTGGTGCTGAGGAATTGAACCCAGGGCCTCATGCATGCAAGGCAAGCTCTCTACCACTGAGCCACCTTCCAAGCCCAAGTTTTTAAGAAATTTCTAACATATTCCTGAAAAATAATATTTACTTCACAGATATTCATCTAATACATGCAAAAATGTTTATGCTCTAACGACCTATGATCCACATATTATAAATGTATATTAAATCTGTGTATTTCTAATGCAGATTTTCTGAGATTCTTTAGGAGAAGCATAATATACCTCACATTAAATATTAACACAGTAAATTGCTTTAAGGTATTTTAAATGCACAAAAGAAAACAAGAATATGTGTAGGGCCAATAATAAATAAAATATCTGATAATATCAGCTGTAAATCCTATTGAAGCACTGCGCTTCAAATATATCATGTGAGAAATGATCAACTATTGATTCCTGGAAGTGGCCTCATTGATGTGAACTGTTGTGCAGGATGCCCTGCTTAGCTATTTTGTATATCTTTCTTATCTTAAAAAAAAAAAACTGATTTCCTGCACTGCAAAGAAACTGACACAGGATGCTTATGAACCAAAATTTAATTTTCAGTCTACAGGTCTTACTGAATATCAGAAATCCCCTAGAGTTCACAGAACTGGATTTTAGCATCTTTCAAATGGAAAGCCCCTGGGTGTATAAAGTTCTCAGCAACTGCTTTGGACAAAGGTGTTGAAATTGGTCTCTTGCATTTTCCCAGCTTAGTAACATAAGAGCCTTTTCACATCTTTTTAGCACAAAATGCTGCCCTACCATCTTGAAATACTTACCTTAAAAGACAGCACCCCCTGTAAAATATCTTGCCATGCTAAGAGCATACCTAAAATTATTGTGTTATAAATGAACTTGACTTTACAACACATAGGATGTTTTTCAATCACAAAGTTACAATGAGCCATGCAACTTATAATCAGTTCTGAAAGCTCTTGCATTTGAATTTTGAACCTAAGGAGATAAAATTTCTGATTCATACTTGAAAATTAGCTAAAGCTCTTAATGTGGTGTCAAATCTACCATCTTCATACAGTGAATGATAAACATTTCTGTGATGGAGGTGCAGCACTGTGGTGGAATAGTGTTCATTCATAAAGACTTAGGTTTGATTCTCTGTAAAGCGTGCTCATGCACATATACACACACATATGCACACACACATACACAAACATACAATGTGTGCAGAAAATTAAACAGTTGATAAAATTAATATACATAGAAGAAACTTAACTGACAAATCTTAAAGATAAGCTTTCAGGAAGAGTTTCCATGAGATATGTTGCTCAGAGTGAGCTCTGATTATGAACTTTGAAATTCATACATGTGAGAGATGCTCCAAACCAGCTTTCATCTTGGGACAGACATAGGTAGAAAGTGAAGCCTTAGGACATGCTGAATTTGGGAACAAATGTGATCTGCACTGAATTTGGGAACAAATGTGACCTTCATTGAAAGTCTTCAAGACACTTAATAGGAAATGGCACATTGCAGTTCTCACAGCCTTACTCATACAACACAGCAAATTTGAGAAGCAAGTTTAGAAATCTGGAACCAAGCATGCATTTTAAAGTCAGGGTGTGAGGGCTATTCAAAGTTGATCATAATGGTATTTCTTTGACAGGATTATCTTAAAATTAAATCAACTAATCTAAAATATATAAGATGATTTTATGTCTGATATTTGTTATCAGCTATTATCATTACCTTTGTTAGCTATGTGAAATTACTTTTACACCACAAATTTTAAAACATAGCTAAGAGTATTTCCTAGGATAAATTCCCTTTCCTTTGCTGGTGCATAGCAAGTGAAATAAATATGAAGAGTTGCCAGGAAATCTCCTAACAATCATTCTGTTCCTGATCACTTATTTCACAAGGTTATTTCTCTCCAGATGACAAATATGAGGAGGCAGGACAGGAAATAAATAATTTGATTAATTAATTAACTACACTTTGCAATGATATCCAATCTTTTTATCTATCTCCAGGCAAAAGGCAAAAATGAGACCCTTACCAGAAAAAAAAATAAGTGACAAATCAAAAAGGAAAGGCACAAGTGGTAGACAACTTGGTTTCATCAAGTTTCAGGCCCAGAGTTCCAACCAAAAAGAGACAAAAAGAAAATCCCAAATTTAACTTAGATAATTAACGTCCAAATAGAATAGTAAACAACACAAGAATCAACTGAACTATAATTCTTGATCTTTCTCTCTTTTCCTTCATTTATTTATTATTTTCAAGTAGTTGTACAAAGGAGTTGCCATTTAATATTCTCACCCATCCCTTCCAATATACCCGTGCCCTTACTTTTCTTAATTTTATAGGATATACTTTGAATTCTTAACTGCATTCTCCTCACTCTTCTTCATTTGCCTACCATTCTCTCCTTGACCACCTTCAAGTACCCATTTCCTAGTGTTTATTTTGTTAAACTTTGAATTTGCCTTTTTAAGAAATTACACTAGTTGAGTTCTCCTTTGACTAAATCATTTTTTAATGAACACATCGGTGTATTCTTGCATACTACCCATTGTATCTCCTTGTAACTTTATAAGGTAATTGCAGCTTCCACGTTGGAGGGGAAACATGCAAATTTGTCTGTCTTTTCCAGACTTACTTAGCATAACTTTGCCAGGTATTTCAATTTCTTCCAAATGATGCAATAACATTCCTTCTAATGGATGAATAAAATGTCATTGTGTGTGAATATATAAATAAATATATATAAATAAATACAAATAAATAAAATATGTAAATATATATCTCTCTATATATATAGATATCACATTTTCTTGATACATTAATCCATTCATTGGCATCTGGGTTGATTCTATTACTTGGCTATGGTGAATAGTGGTGTAATAAACATGATTGTACTGATAGCTTTACTGTAACCTGGTTTACAGTAAAAGCCCAGGAGTGAAATGTTTTGGATAAAAGCCCAGGAGTGAAATTTTTGGATCATATGTTTAGTTTCTTGATGAAGCTCTGTATTGATTTCCAAATGATCCAACAATTTAGACTTCCGCTAACATTGTATTAGGGTTCCATTTGGGCTACATCCTTGCTAGTATCTGTTTCTGGTCTTTTCTTAATAATGGTCATTCTAACTGGTGGAGGTAGAATCTCAGAGTTGTTTAGATTTGCCTTTCTTTTATGGTTAGTGATGTTGACCAATTATTCATGTGTCTTTTGGGAATTTTTATTTCTTCTAAGAATACTTTCTATAGCTCATTAGTCAATTTATGTAATGGGTTGTTTGTTCTTTGTGGGTTTAATATTTTAAAATCTCTATATTCTGGATATTAGCTATTGTCTGATGTATAGCTGACAAAAACCATTCCTCCATAAATGGAGTATAATTTTGTGTGAGTATTTTAGTGTGACTATCATCTGACCAACATTTAAGACACTGCAGGTGGCGTGACTATAGCACGAAGTACTTCTTTCAAAATAGCAGTAAGAAAGGTGTTATTACTTAGAAAAGGTACAAAATAATAGTATCTAAATATACTCCTTCCAGAATCATCATAGAATAATTGATTCTGTTTGGAGACCCAGAATATATATATATATATATATATATATATATATATATATATATATATATATATATGTTGAATTAAACCATTAAACTTTAAAATTTTTTCTGAGTAGCAATGATTCTGAATAGAAAATTGTACCTGCTGGGGCTGGGAAGGTGGCTCAGTGGTAGAGCACTTGCCTTGCATGCATGAGGCCCTGGGTTTCATTCCTCAACACCACATAAGCAAAAAGAAAAAAACAGGAAGTGGCGCTGTGGCTCAAGTGGTAGAG
>NW_012267273.1:1946030-2075662 GCF_000151885.1 Dipodomys ordii | reverse complement strand
ATTATCACAAACAAGACCATACTAAAGCTACCAGCACAACTATGTGTATTGCAGTATTATATAAGATAGCTAAGATATGGAAACCCACAAGATTCTTATCAAAATAACCAGCAAAAAGCTGAAAGTGGAGCAGATACTCAATTGGTAGAGCACTAGCCACAAAAGAGGCCAAGGCCAAGCACAAGCCTAGAGGTTTTTGTGGTTTTGTTTTTGTTTTTGTTTGTTTTTAATCCCAGTATTGGAAAACAAACTATGTTGGGAAAAAAAGAGTTCATGGTGCCCGGCGCAAGTGGCTCACTCCTATAATTCTAGCTACTCAGGAGGCTGAGATTTGAAGATCTCGGTTCAAAGCCAGCCGGGGCAGGAAAGTCTGTGAGATTCTTATCTCCACAATAAACCACTAGAAAACCAGAAGTTGCTCTGTTGCTCAAGTGGTAGAGCACTTGCCTTGAGCTGAAGAGCACAGGGACAGAACCAAGCCCCACGACTGACCAAAAAAGAAAAAAGAGTTGATGGTGAGTTTTCTAAGAAAACTCCATGCTTAAAAGAGAAAACAAAGCATTTCACTGTTAACATCTATAATATTTAGTAATTATTATGGAAATAAAATAGTACTACTAGAAATTCAAAAAGTTCACATTGTAATGTATCCTCTGATATCTAAAAAGAAGATTCTTTTTTTTTTTTTTTTTTTACAAATTACCTCTACATGCTGACTTGCAATCCTTTCGCTTGTGTGTATTCATGTTATGTGTTATGGAACAGAACATTCTGCCCCAGCCTCACAGACAGTGCTGATCCTCTCTTCACAAAGTTTTCTATATATATGGACTTGTAAGAAGGTTCTTGCTTCAGTTCTACCTGGATGTTAGTGGCAAATCACAGTTGAATCCATTCAGCCCTTATTACTCTCACCTCGTAAAAGGATTATATGAAGGCTCAAGGAATGATACACGTAAATTATACTAATGCTGTGTAAGCACTTTAAAAATAGGATTAATCAAAGATTTATTGCTCTTTTATTTTTGTTTTGCAAACACTGGGGTTTGAACCCAGGCTCTTGTACTTCCTTGTTCTCTTGCTTGTTCAGAGTTGGTATTGCACCACTGAGGCATACCTCCAGTCTGGGTTTTTGCTAGTAACGTATATATGGAGTCAAGGATTGTTCTGTCCATCCTAGCTTTGATTTTCAATTCTCCAGGCCTCAGCCTGCTGTGTAACTAGTATTGCAGATGTGAGCCACTGGTACAAGCAGGCCAAGGATTTCTTTGCTACTCTTGAGTCTCTAGAGTGATTGGAAATGGTGCTGTTATGAAAGCTTAATCAACTGATAAGATCAGGGGTGAATAAAGCTTAATAAAAGCACATGAATCCAATTTACTGCACATCTCACAGGCCCTTTTCTTATAAATGGTCAAATTATAGAAATGCCATGTTCCTTGTTGATCATAAGTTTTTCATAATGGTGTGAGAAAAAGAAACTAGATTCTTATCTTGCTCAGTTCATTTACTGAGAGCTTTGCATTTCACCAGCTTGCAGACATTTGCTTAAATAAATGAGCAGATAGCTTCATTTGAAAAATAAAGTAATAAGCAAAGTAAAAGTGTTTTACTCATTCACAAATGACACAAAATAGAGCCCTAAAATGATGGTTCATGCCTGAAATACTAGCTACTCAAAGGCTGAGGTATTAGCATCATGGTTTGAAGACAGTCCCAAGAGGAAAATCCTTGAGATTCTTATCTCCAATCAACCACCAGAAATCCAGAAATGGTACTGTGGCCCAAAGTGGTAGAGTGCCAGTCTTGTGTTAAAAAAGATAATAATAATAATAATAATAAAGCTCAGAGAAAGTGTCAAGGACCACAACCAGAAAAACAAACAAACAAAAACAAACAAAAAGTAGGCATGGATGTCCTCACAGGCTTCACACACATAGAAATTTTTTTCTAATCCGACCGTTTTTGAAACTTTTTCAGATAAACTAAAAAATTTAGCTGAAATACTGTTGACAATGCTAGAGGCTGCGGAGGCCACCAAAGAGACACATAGTAAGCCAGAATCATTAGCCAGAAAACAAAGCACCATAAAATGGTGAGGTGTGTACTGTCTAACCAGTGGGTGATAATGTTCGCCAAAGTCTTCCAGAACACTTTTAAATCTGAAAAACCTGGTTTTCTATGCAGGATCCATTTTTCTATGCTTATTATCTCTCCATTGCTGCCTTTTCTATTTTCCAAGTAGTATTGAATGCAAATAAAGAAAGAAGTCATTCATGGATCCTTCATTTTGGAGTTGGTGACGTAGCTAGTTGCTTCCTTCTCAGAATTTCAAACTTGATCCCTGATGCCTTCCTCTCTGGAGGCAACTTGGTTACTGCTTCAATAATCATCTATTTCACTAGACTTTGAATAGCATAGAATAGATGTGCATCTTTGCATTCCCAGTGCCTTAAGACTGATTCAAGGTGGGTTACTATTAAGCTTATTAAGGCAACAGATTTTATTTCAGATTATTAAAGTTTCCATTCATGTCAGTGACTGTTCCAGTAGAGATAAATTTCTAAGGAAACAATCTCATATTTCTCATTTTCAACAATTCCCAAATAGCCATCACATTTCAGTCATCTTAAAAGGATTCAGGCCAGGCACAGGGGTCTCACGCCTATAATCCTAGCTACTCAAGAGGCTGAGATCTGAGGATCAAGATCCAAAGCCAGTCAGGTGGCAATGTCCCTGAGACTCTCATCTCCAATAAACCACCAGAAAATTGGAAGTGGCACAGTGGCTCAAGTGATAGAGCGCTAGCCTTGAGCTGAAGAGCTGAGGGACAGTGTCCAGGCCCCGAGTTCAAGCCCCATAAGCAAGAAAAACAAACAAACAGCAACAACAACAAAAACTATTCAGCATCAGCTCAAGGATCATCAAATGTAAATGTAAATGACATTCCACAAAGCATCCCCTGTTAAAATTTGTGTAGGTGGAGTGAAGGGAAACAAACCCATAAAATCATGGGCTTTTCCCATCAAAACTGAGAAGCATAACTGAGGTTAGTGATCTAGTATCCAAGATATCTTAAAATGGAACACTGGTATTTTTAAGGCAGAGATACTTCTGCTTGAGGTTGTAATGGTAGAAATTTATCATTGTACACTTAGAAAATCCACAGATATGCTGTACCATGAGAGGACAGTGAGGTCACCCATGGACTATGGATGACAAGAATACATTGATACAAATTCTATGAATGCTGCTAAAGCAGCCCATGGAGTAGAAATGCTGATAGAGGAAGAGTTTAAGTGCTGTGAAGGAAGGATGAGAGGGTATGGGAACTTGGTGTGTCCAGTTCATTTTACTGTCAATCTGAAAATTCTCTAAAAATACAGTATTAATTCAAAACACAGACAATACTAAGAATCAAGTATTACTTGTGGAAGCTGCTGTGTTTTTTGTTCTATTGGCTTCTGTAATGTCCTCTACATCATACCTTAAGTCATTGATTCAGTAAAGCAACTCCTTTATATTGCCATTTTAAAATACAAAAGGGGCCATATAATGCTACGTGCGAAATTAGGGATACTCTTCATTCTATACCATGACTCCTCAGGCCTTCCAGATACAAATGTGCTGAATGAGTCTTGCTCTGACCCATGGGGGCTGAGCTTAGACTGCCCAAGTAGCCTTTGAAAGACGAGCTGTACTACTATGCTACTAAGATGGCTCAACAGACAATTGTGATCTCAGAAGAGCCTCCTTTTAACCCTTGATTTCTGTACTTGAGCATGGAAGCCAATAATTACAATTACTTTCACATGCTCATGCTTGTGGTATGGCCATATGTATACATGTGTGAGTGTGAGTGTGTATGTATATGTGTGTGTGTACATGGAGACAAAGCAATTCCTTAATATACAAAGGAAATACTTATGTTTATTGCAAAGCAGAATTTTCTAATGTAGAGCTGAAAGAATTTTTTCTAGAAGCAATTTTCTGTCTGTAGAGGCTATATGCTAGGTGCTTGTAGGTCACACCTGTCATATTAACTACTTAGGAAGCTGAGAACTAGAGAATCATGGTTTGATACCAGCTTAAGCAAAAAGGCTGTGAAACTCCATTCCCAAAATGACTAGCAAGAGTTTAGGCTAGAAGTGTGGCTCAAGAGATGGATTAATCAACCCAAGCAAACTTATGGCCTTGAGATCAAACCTGCTAGAAAATAAAATATTTATCTAAGTAGAAATACAACATTTATCAAACTTCTTTGATTCTAAAACCTGTTGATTCTTAGACTATTTATTAGCATACAAAGGACTATTGATGCCAAAACATACTTAGAAATTTGTCAGTATATTTGGATGATAATATAATGGGCCATTAACAATTTGTAGTTTTTCTCTAACATAACTTACGCACACTTATCTACAAGAGTGAGCAATGCTGAAGATGCTAACAGGAACCACAGGAAGTAAACAAATGTCTTCATGTCATCAATCCTTGAGCTTTATCACTTCGTTTCTGACACTTCCAAAGTGGCCAGCTCATATCACGAGTTCCCTTTCTTTCTGGATCAGGTTATCTCTCAAACATCAAGTGATGCTGTTACAGACAGTGTATGTTCATAACTGTGTGGGAGTAAATTGTGTAATATTGTAACTTTGTTTTCTAAAAATATTGTTTACTTTACTGACATAAGACAAGGGGAAGTATATTTATTCTTTGCCTTTTCAACAGCTCTACCTGATTCACTAAAAGCTTGTCTAGATCCACAATACTGTTTCTTAAGGAAAAAGAAATGCAAAGGAAGTTTATATCAAACTGGGTGCTCTATATAACACCACATTATGTGTAAACTCTACAACAGTTTATATTGCTTTAATGCAGCTTCTCAAACAATTAGATATTGAGTTCTTTGAATTATTTTTTCTAACTTAATTAAAGGCATACTGTATCTCCCTAGAGCTATTGCCAAAATTTGGAAGATCATCACCTGAGCAGTCCACATTTATAGCAAAATAAACTTGTGTTTTATCAAGAATGGTTTTGTTTCTGGGATATTGGTGGTTCTTTTGTATCTGTACACCTATGTGTCATGCCATGTTTGTGTATTAATTACATCTTTTTAGGTTTATTTTATTGGTTTAAATTTATTTTTTTCTTTTCCTAAGTAGGAATATATAAACAATCATAGTTTGATATATTAGTTCATGTTCCTATTAAGTATTAATGCTAAAATTATATACCCTTTCAAACAATCTACACATCACCCATAGAATATTTAACACACTTGTAGGGAGACATGTAGACAAATGTAGGAAAACATGAAGACTTCCTATGACAACGATGGATGGAAACAAAGTGTTATCCTGGTGTCCCTCCTACTATAGAGGAGTAAAATAAAGAGTATCTGCTTACACAGCTCCCTGGGGAAGAAAAAGTGTGCTTGAGAATTAGACTCAGTTGATTTATAGTCCCTGACTTATCCACTGCATTGAAAGACACACAACTTTAACGGTCAGTTTCCATAAATGGACCAAGTAAATCACGTTATTGAAGAGGGGACTTTCAAGAAGAATAAAGAATCCCCTGAAACCAAAGGCAGATATTGTTAATGCTTGAGACCTGTGGTACAAGTCCGTGACACTCTGTGAGTTTAATTTTCTGTCTAATCAAATGACCTGCTCTCATTTGGTTGTTTCAACCACAAGACGACATCAGTGTATGCATTTTTTTTAACATACGCGTCATGACACACCAAGAAAGGAGGAACTTCCAGTGTCTGTGGTAACATCACTTGATAAACAGGCTCCTTTGAAGAGCAAGCGCCTGTCTGCCTTTACTATATAAAGCAGTCGAGACATAAACTCACAGACATTCGCCGTAAGAGGACCATGAGAGCAGCAGCCATCCCCACACCAACGCTGGACAAAATGCCAGGAATGATCTTCTCTGCTAATCCAAAGGGCTTGAAAGAAACCAGTCATTCACATCTAGAGGAGAAAACTCAAAGAAGAAGACCAAGGGCTTTGTAAGTGCATTCAGTATCTCATTTGGATTATCTTTTGTGGTAGTCAGGATTATGAATGAAGGGAGGAGATCATGAGTTTGGCCAAATCAGAGAATTTGTATGTTGTGAATTATAAGGAAGATTTTAGTTGCATTAAACAGTAAATTATATTCCATCATTAGAAGAGTTGGGAACACTTTCAGACACTGACTCATAAAATTAGCTCTATTTTAATAATGAAAAATGTATCTGCTTTTATTCCTTGGAGATGTTTATCTCATGCTCTTTTTATTTTTAAAAATAGAGTGAAACTTGTTGAAAACATATAAATGAATGTATTTGCTTTTATTGCAGTGGAATGGACATGAAAGCATACTTGAGATCTATGATACCACATCTTGAATCTGGAATTAAATCTTCCAAGTCCAAAGACATGTATGTATAAATCCATTGAATTATTATCATTTACAAAAGCAGCTTGGGCATTCATTCTGTATGCTAGTAAGAGATTAATACTGTATACAATAGACCCTAGAATCAATACAACTTTAATACAAAGTGCATTGTATTATAAGTGTACTTGTATTATAATTATCTCATTATTAAATACAAATGTATTTGCTGTTTATTTTTGCACTATCACATTTTATTCATATGGATTTGTTTTATATTCCATTAGCTTATTTTTCATAACTATGTTAATTCTAAGGTTTTGTTACATATATATGTTAACAACATTTATTAATACTAGGTAGGTATGGGGTACATGACTCTAGCCCCAGAACATAGGAAGTAGAGGCAGAAAGGTTATGATTTCAAGTCTAGCCTGGCTACAAAGTGAGTTCCAGGACAATCTGAGTTGTATAGCAAATTCATGTTTCAAAAAAAAATTACTAGAACTAGATTCGAAGGTTATGAAAAGTTATTAGTCATTCTCATTTCGTTTGTAGTTTACATAAAATATTTCATTAATTTATATAAATGCTGTTCTTTACAGACTTTCTGCTGATGAAGTAATTCAATGGTCCCACTCTCTGGAAAAACTCCTTGCAAACCAAAGTAAGCACATACTAACAACTATTTCTAGATTCAACTATATACCCTAGTAGATTGAATAGCTTCATTAAAATATAGTGTTTTAGGTAGAGTAGTGTGAAGAAAGTTGTGTCCAAGTAGACCTCTCTTGTATCCACTGCTGACATAGCACACAGTTTTACCACTCTGTTATATATATATAACAAAGCAAGTAGGTTTTTCCAAGGATCTTTGTAGAAGCCCCATTAACTTCTTTTAAAGTTCTGAAGTTGAAAAAGTTGAAAAAAATAAACAAATCTTTTAATATGTAAGTTGCAAATTAATTAATTAATTAATGGGAAGTTCCCATGCCTTAGCTCTTCTCCTTCATGCTACTTTTGTGTGACAGGAATTTTAGTGTCACCAAGTGTCCAAACACAATGACAGAGTCCTTTACAATTCTGAAGGGGAATGGGACAAAATATATTTTATATATAACATGATGCATTACATATTTTAATATAGGTAATATAGAAAGGATTTAAAACATTAAGTCTTGGGAGATTTTCTGATGACAGAAATCAGCTTGCCTTCTCTTGTTGAGTGTATTACAATGCTTCTGGGATGAGGACCTGGTTCAATAGTGCAGAAGAAAAAATACTAGCAAATATAGTCACTACAGCAGGTGCATAAGTGACATGTAGACCTGATATTAATTAAATATATATTAGATGAGGCAATTATATTTGAGTTTATTAACATTACATAAGTAACATTTGTTTGTGAATGTGTGCTTGCCTGGAATACTCTAAATTCTGGCTAATATTTTATATCAATTATAAAAATAAGATGTTGATTTATAATGACCAGTCTAATTTCAGTTTAAAGACTGATAGCCACACTGAACTGCTATTCATTAAGAGAAAAGTTTTTCTGCCCTCAGACTTTTCTCCTGTCCATAAAACTATTTATCAGGCTTTCTCTCCACAAATTAAGATATAGGTATATCAGTAACAGCCAGTTCTTACATTTGTATATTGAGAATTAAATGATATTATTTGAAATAATGTTCTACAAGTTATTTTTTACTTAACTATTTTAATTATCTTAATCACCTCTTTTTAGTTGGTAAAGATGTCTTTGGAAATTTTCTAAAGACTGAGTTCAGTGAAGAGAATATCGAGTTCTGGCTGGCTTGCGAAGATTACAAGAAAACGGAGTCTGATCTTTTGTATTGCAAGGCACAGAAGATATACAAAGCATTTGTGCATTCAGATGCAGCTAAGCAAGTGAGTATTAAGTTCCTTCCTTCAGTGTGTATATTAAACAGAAAAAAGAAAAAAATCTCATTGCACATCTCATCATCAAATCCTTTTTGAGTATCATCATTTTATTTCCATAGAGTTAGGCATTATCAGATAGTCCAATGAAATGATAATATGTGTAACCAGGAGAATGAAAAGACTGAATTTATAAAACGATCTGAGAATGATATGAGAGTGTGGATATTATTGGCAAGATATGCGTAGAAGTAAAACTTTAATGAGTTATCTTATCTCAGATGAGATAAAATTCTGATGATAGGGGCTGGGAAGGTGGCTCAGTGGTATAGCGCTTGCCTTGCATGCATGAGGACCTGGGTTTGATTCCTCAGCACCACATAAGAAAAAAGAAAAAAGCCAGAAGTGGCGCTGTGGCTCAAGTGGTAGAGCGTAGACTTGAGCTGAAGAGCTGAGGGAGCACCCAGGCCCAGAGTTCAGGACCCACGACTGGATCCCCCCCCAAAAAATTCTAATGATACATAACACTGTAAGCAGCCAAGAAAGTATGATCTTTTAGTAGTAGTGTTGGCCATCAAACAAAATATTCTTAGTTCAAGAGGAAAATAGCTGCACAAACGCCCTGTTTTCAAGTACATCTTAATTGTCTATGCCAATTTTTGGGTACATGTCCTACTGTGTACTGATACTAACACGTTTTGTGTGTTTTTCTCCTTTCATCTCTCAACTACACTATGAACATATATGGAGCAAAATATTTTTTGTGGTTATACTTTTTTTTAATCTTCTCTACATCAAGTATAGGTGGGTTTTAGAGCAAGCATTTGAGGGATTTCTGCACTGATTTTAATGAGGATGTAAAATGACTTTGTTGAAATACATCAAAATGCCCAGTAAGATGATAATATGTACCAAAAAATGTGAAGTGCGTGCTAATTAATAATGATTTCACTTTAGATCAATATTGACTTTCGGACTCGAGAATCTACAGCTAAGAAGATGAAGGCACCAACCCCCACATCTTTTGATGAAGCCCAGAAAATCATATTTACTCTCATGGAGAAGGACTCTTACCCCAGGTTCCTGAAATCAGCTATTTACATAAATCTCCTAAATGACCTTCAGGCTAATAACCTTAAGTGAGTTCCTAGATGAGGGAAATTTAAAAGATGGTGTCAAGGGTAAGACATATGACCAAGTTGCTGCCTGGGTGAACACCTTGGCATGTTTGGGTGATTCCACAAGCCCAGCAAAAGAATAAATGGGTCAGAATGATAAGACATGGTGCTTCCAGTCAGACTTGAAGAAGCATAAGCAAGACAAACATGGAGACTGAAGATGAAGGAGGAGCTATAGGACTCACATCAAATGGAGTAGACCTCGCCATGAGAAACTGACTATACGAAACTATAGAAAACTTCCAAGACAGATTACGACATGCTATAAGCTTTCATTTCCACAGACCTCATGTTGCTTATTATAAAGACTGTATTAAACTCCTGAAATCCCCTTAACTTATGTGGTTCAGATCACCACTGTTCTTAGCACATGCTGTTTTAAGTGAGTGTGTTTGGCTTAGAAGTAGTGAAGAGAACAGTGGGTGTAATCTGAGCTACTGCTCTTGAAATTGGAAATCAGAATATATTTGTACATTAAGTTATCACAGTGGCAATAATGTGACTTTTGTATTAAAATATAAAGAAACTAGTTTGTTTCTATTTTATTGCTATTTTTAACCTGGCACTTTTTCTACTTTGTACTACTAGTAGACATATAAAAGTATATCTTATGCATTAAAGTAGAAAGAATTATCTGTCTTCTCTCTACTATTGCCATGAATAAAAAGAAAATATGATCCCACAAAATTCCAACATCAAACAGATAAGAAATTTGTTACATTTGTACAGAAAAAAAGGAAAAGGAAGGAAGGAAGGAAGGAAGAAATAAAGGAAGGAAGGAAAGAAAAGTGATGATAGAAGTTATCCTGAAGACTCAGTAGTTAACAGTTGACACTTTAGTTTAAGTTAACATTTACAAAACTTGTGTGTGTTTGTGTGTGTGTGTGTGTGTGTGTGTGTATGTGTGTGTCTTCTTATTTGTGGCACATGGCAGTATCATGGAAGCTGAGACTGAAAGTTCAAAGCACTAGATTTAAACCACCCAGAATGTGAAGACATACAACTGTCTCTTATTTTGGAGTTTTTCAAGATTGACCGAATCTGAAACACCAAGAGGTAGAATATGAGAATATAGTTTTAAGAATATCCTATTGGTAATTCTGAACATAATTTGATAATCTAGAGTTGGACACTGGAGACAAGGGGAGTAACAGCATAAGGGACTCCTTAAGGCTCTTCCAATTGCAATCCTGTGCTCTTTCTCCTTTGTGATACTGCCACCCACTGGCCAAAAGATATTCCCCAAACCATTCAAATTTACAAGTCTGTCACCTATAATAGGAAATATGGTTCATATTCCTGTATTCCCTGTACACATGCATTCCCCCTTGGACCTCTGATTCATATGTTACCCAACACCCAGTCAGATACAAACCATAGTAAACTGTTCTCTATATTCTCACTACCAGCTTTCCCAACAATCAATCCACAGCAGTGGCAAGGAAAATATGGAGATCAAGGTTATAAGATTTGTACTAAACTTTCCGTTGGATCGAGTCCACATTAGTAGTACCCTGGGTTTTCTGGCATGCTCTGCTGAGTTGTGAATGGCAAGTGTCATGTGATCACATCACCCCCAGGTTTCTTTTTTCCATGACTCATACTGCACCAAATTCTGTCCGTCTCTGTTGTACAACCCACGCCTGTGGCATGTCACTTATTCTGTCTATTTTCCCCATCCTAGCTTCCATTTCACAATTTACCAACTGTTTGTATCTCATCATCTAAACAGCTAAACCTACCCTCTTCTAAAGTACAGATGTGGAAACATTGTTTCCCGTGACATACAAAATGATATTCAAATGTGTCCTTCTGGCATTCAAACTCTGCCAGTGTGACTTTCACAGTGCAACTTTCATTATTCCCCTCTGGGTATCCTCCCTAACTTAATATCACTCTGGACTATTCACTGTTCTGCAGGAACCTTGCTATATGCTTTGTTAAAAACACATTTCATTGTTTCCTGGCTTTTGGTGAATCCCTACTCTATACTTCAAATGACATTTCCTGTACTCTTCTGGTTTGCAAAGTCACCAGTTCTTCTGGGCCCATACTGATAACTTTTCTATGATATTGACACCCTAAGTGTATTTATTTTCAATGTCTAATGGAGATGGTCTGCAGTCTAGGCAAATACAGGACGCCCTGCTCCTATTTTAAGTGCTACTGTCACGTTAAATAGAATCCAGGCTCTTCAGGCCAGAGGAGTGAGGAACAGAAGTATCCAGCACACACACCAGTCATAAAATGAACCCTGCTGCTCTTTGTCTAAATAATCTGCCATATGAAAGAGCTACCCAATTTTGAACAGAGGATCAAAACAGGTTTCTAAGATACCAACTCATGTGGGGAAAAATAATCATACTAGCTGAATAGATTCAAGCAAATACAAAGTACCTTAAAAGGCAGAATATGGCCTGCTACATTCCAGAATAAACCTATAGTAGACTAATTTTGATTCAATCTAAGGAAAACTCAAGAATAATGCTTTTATGAACTGTTGCTTTATTTTGTTTTACCAGAAATGTGGCATGAAAGCAGGGCATGTATACCTGAACTTTTTTCAGTCAAGAGTGACATTCTATCACTTGAGTCACAGCTCCACTTGTGTGTGTGGGGGGGTGTTAATTGGAGGAAAAAGTTTCTTGGAAATTCCTGCTTGTTCTGGCTTGACACCACCATCCTTGAATCTCAGCCTTCTGAATAACTAGGATCATAGATGTGAGCCACTAGTGCTGACTAAGAATAATGCTTTGTAAATCAGATATATACACTCTCTGTTACTTTTTCATTGCCTTTCTTTAGGTGCTTTTCATTATGGTATGACTGTATCATTAGACCATTCACAGAAATGTGACTGGCACCAGTGACATTTGTTATTAAAAAAAAAAACTGATCCAGTCGCTCAGTGCTGTTAGTGAAAACCTCATGGTCCCTTCTGTCATACAACACACATCCATACACACACACACACACACACACACACACACACACACACACACACGTACAAACACTTTACATCTTAAAAGTAAATCACACTTACCTAAAAGAATTTTTATACTTGACAAACAATAATGATTATTGAACTAATAATATATTACATGAGGCAATAGATTTAGTTCTAGAAAAACCTGCTTCCTTTCTTTTCTATATTTAATTGCATGCTTGCTTGTATCATGTATATTCCATCCATCATGAATAATTACTACCTGGATGCTCATAGATCACCCTGTAATTTTAGCTAGTCAGGATGCTGGGATGTGAGGAGTCATAGGTTGGTGCCAGCCAATTCATTAGATTGCACTCCAAAATACCTAGCAAAAAGTAGTGCTGGGAGAATGGCACATGTGTCAAAGCACCCTAGCAAGCACAAAGCCCTGGTCCAAACACCATATTTGCAAAAAAATGAAGAAAGAAACAAATGAAAAAAAAAGTAAATAAATAAACCAAGTGAGAAAAAAATGGTGAGATGATTCCAGATATACAGACTAATCTATGAACAATTAGGATATCAAGACAACAAATACCCTGTGTTCAACAATAGTAGTTTTCTAAGTTGGTTGAAAATATATGGGCTCGCAGAATATATAGCTTGGAAATCTAAAGAACTAGTTGCCTTAGCTTGGATGTGAAATTTCCCCAATTTCTTAAAGGCCTAGTGGCTAAAGTATGGCACTATGGGGAGACAGTGAATCTGGAATAAATTGTATGCAATAGATTTAATTTCTCTGAAGAAAATATTGGAACAGTGGTGCTCACTCTCTCTTCAACCACTACTTAGTCATTTTCTCTGCTATAGGCTTCTAGTAAAATATTCTGCCTTATCACAAACTCAAGTGAGGCAACCAGCACCATGGCTTGGAACCTCTGAAGCTGTGAGGCCAAGGAAACATGTCCACCTCATAAGTTGATTTTTCTTGAGTATTTTTGCCACCAAAACAGAAGGCTGAATAGCATAGCAATTTAGGAAGGATTATGAGAAGAGATTTTTTCTCTCCAATGAATATAAATTTTCTCTTTTACTGGACAGAGAACTGGTAAATTTTAAGCAAAATATTGTTTTGGCCTATTTTTTAATAACGCATGTGTTAATAAGGATTTCCTTATTAATCCTAAAAGATATTTAAAATATGCACTCCCTGCCCCATATAACTGTTGAAATGAAGAGGAGAGAAAAATATGAAAAAAAAGACAACCTAACAGCATGCAATTAAAAAATCACGGACCCCTGAGTTGAGCTTAGCTGTATAATTTTCCAAAGTCTTTCTCACCACATACTATTCTTAGAAGAATTATGATTTGTGTTTTTAAAACCCAAGATTTAACATAGAAGATGTTTTTGAAAGAAGGTATCATTGAGGAGGGAAAGCCAAGCTCATCTAGTTTTGTAGCCAGCCAGAGAAAATCAGGGTTTCCACGAGGAAAGAAAACAAGGCCAAGGAAGAAGACAGTGAGCAGACAATACCTGGTGAATGATTAGTCTTGAAAAATAGCCAGAGAGGAGCATACAAGAAGTTTAAGGTAGGCTGGGAAGGTGGCTCAGTGGTAGAGAGCTTGCCTTGCATGCATGAGGACCTGGGTTCAATTCTTCAGCATCACATAAGCAGAAAAAGAAAGCCGGAAGTGGTGCTGTGGCTCAAGTGGTAGAGAGCTAGCCTTGAGCTGAAGAGCTGAAGGACAGCACCCAGGCCCAGAGTTCAGGCCCACGACCGGACTCCCCACCCCAAAAAAGGAAAAAGGTTTCTAATCTGAGTGTCCTAAACTATAGATACATCACATTGTCTTTGAGAGCCTTCCATTAAGATGTGCGTTAAATAATTTAAGCAATAGAAGATGGTAATATTGGGTCACATATGAGAAATAGGTTACATGGCATTTTCAAATGACACTCGCTCCTTCCCAATAAATCTGTATATGAAACATTAAACATGATTTTTCATAAAGTTGTTTTTTGCCTTGGACAAAAGCTCAGCCTTGTGAGCCATCATCTAGCCTAAGAACAAACGAAAGACCAAGGGACTCAACAGATTTGCAGTAAGTACATGCCAAAAGGTCAAAAGTACTTTTCAAAGATAGAAAAATAAAACCAAAGCTCAGGATTTTTGCCAAGAGACCAGCTAACAGCTGTTAAAGATAAACCACCAAGAGTGTGGAACACTGGACAACAGGAGATTGTGATTAAAGCAACAGGAATTCTGCTTCCTTATATGGAGGACTTTCTATTTAGCTTGACATTAGATCTATGCGGGAGCCAAGCAACAAGTGGAATATTCTAGGTTTCCTTCTTGTTAACAGAGACAGAAAAACTGATGTAGCTAGACACTCTCTTGGCACAACCTTTAGTTCAACCATCTTTTTAAATTTGTTTATTGTGAAAATATCATACAGAGGGGTTACAATTAAATGAGCAAGGTAATGAGTACATTTCTTATCAAGTATTGTTGCCTCCTCTGTTTCCCCTTCCCATCCCTTTTTATCTTCCCCACTCTAACCACCCCCAGCCAAAGTTTTAAAGTTTGTTTTTTGACATAATGACTTGTACATCTCATTGTTGCAATGGGTCCATCTTTATCTCTGTTTAAATGATTTGTTTTTCCCCTTCCCATCCACAAATTATACCAACATCAGATACAATGAAAGCAGGGATTATACCATGGGGGAGGGACATACAAAGCAATAAAGAAATCATCTTATGAATATGTTAGAAACAATCACAAGAAAGAAAAAAACCATTTGAATACTTCTCTTGGAGTTTATTTCACCTAACATCAACATTTCTGAACTTTTCTGCTTGTCTCAGACATATATTAGTTATTGCAAATAAGGGAAACCATGGGACCTATGTTTCTTTGGGCCTGGCTTACTTCACTTAATATAATTTTTTCCAAGTCTTTCCATTTCCTAACAAATGGGGCAAAGTCCTTCTTTCTGATGGAGGCATAGAATTCCATTGTGTATATATACCACATTTTCTTGATCCATTCATCTACTGAGGGCCATCTGGGTTGGTTCCATATCTTAGCTATGGTAAATAATGCTGCGATAAACATAGTTGTGCTGGTAGCTTTAGTGTGGTCTTGTTTGTGATCATTTAGGTAAATACCCAAAAGTGGAATTGCTGAGTCATAGGGAGTCATAGGGGAGCTCTATGTGGAGTCTTTTGAGGAACCTCCATACTGCTTTCCAAAGTGTTTGAACAAGTTTACACTCCCACCAACAATACAGTAGGGTTCCCTTCTGGCTTCATCCCCTCCAGTATCTGTTACTATTGTAGTTCTTGATTATAGCCATCCTAACTGGGGTGAGGTGGTATCTCAATGTTTTTTTTTTGGGGTCCAGTCGTGGGGCCTGAACTCTGGGCCTGTGTGCTGTCCCTCAGCTCTTCAGCTCAAGGCTAGCACTCTACCACTTGAGCCACAGCACCACTTCTGGCTTTTTTCTTTTTGCTTATGTGGTGCTGAGGAATCGAACCCAGGGCCTCATGCATGCAAGGCAAGCACTCTACCACTGAGCCACCTTCCCAGCCCCTCAATGTTGTTTTGATTTGGAATTCTTTTATTGGTAGAGAAGTTGAGCATTTCTTCATTGTCTATTGGCCATCCTTCTTTCCTCTTCAAGAAGTTTCTATTTAAGTCTTTAGCCCACTTATTTATTAGGCAGCGTTTTGTTTGAGGATTTGTTGTTGGAGGATTTAATGTTTTGATTTCCAAGTATATTTTAGATATGAGACCCTTGTCCATTGTATGGCTAGTGAAGATCTTCTCCCAATCTTTGTGCTTTCTATTGGTCTTGCTAGCTATGTCCTTTGCTATGCAGAAGCTCTGCAATTTCATGCAATCATATTTGTCCAAACTTTCTTTGATTTGTTGTGTTTCTGGGGCTCTATTAAGGAAATTTCATCCTGTGCCAAGGAGATCTACGGTTTCTCCTATTCCATCCTGTAATGTTTTCAGAGTGTCTGCTTTGACTCTGAGGTCTTTGATCCATTTGGAGTTGATTCTGGTGCAGGGTGATATTTAAGGATCTAGCTTTAGTTTTCTACAAGTAGTTAACCAATTTTGCCAGCACCATTTACTGAAGAGGCTGTCTTTCTTCTGTTCTATTTTTTAGCTCTCTTATCAAAGATTAGATGGCTATAGGTCTTTAGGTTCATTTCTGGGTTTTCAATTCTATTCCATTGGTCCTGAGGTCTTTTCTTGTGCCAGTATCAAGTTGTTTTGATTACTATGGCTTTGTAGTAGAGTTTGAAATTTGGTATTGATATTCGTCCAGCACAGTTCATTTTGTTAAGGATCGTTTTGGATAATCGGTGTCTTTTATTGTTCCATATGAATTTTTGGATTGCCTCTTCTATTTCCTTGAAGGTTGGAATATTGATAAGAATTGCATTGAATTTGTAGATAGCTTTGGGAAGTATTGCCATTTTCTCGATGTTGATTCTTCCTATCCAGGAGCATGGGAGGGTTTTTCCACTTTCTAAGTTCTGTTTTGATTTCCTTTTTCAGGTTTTTAAAGTTTTCCTCATAGAGATCCTTCACTTCTTTGGTTAATTCCTAGGTATTTTATTTTTTGTGGGGATATTACGAATAGAGTTGCTTTCCTGATTTCAGCCATGCTTTTCTCATTGTTGGCATACAGAAAAGCCATTGATTTATGAGGGTTAATATTACAGTCTGTTACTTTGCCAAAGTTTTGAATCAGCTTGAGAAAGTTGGGAGTGGAGTCCATGGGATTCAGTTCAACCATCTTTTAATTCCTCAAAACTGGTGAAGTTATTTATAGCCCCCTTTTTGTCTAGAAAGAGTAAATGAACCAAAAATATCTTAAGATTCAGATATTCTTTTATTTTCCCTTTCTAGTAGTATGTATTAGTTGTTCATTGTGATATTTGCATATATTAATACAATGCACACTGATCAAATACGTCCCTTCTCTCACTCTTCATCATTCTCCCTCTCACTTCCTGGAACAAACTCATGAAGTTTCTTGTTCTATTTTCACATATAAATATTTTAACCATATTCACATGTCACACCCTCTCTTTTTAATTTCCTTCCCTCTGGCCTACCCTACACAGAAACTGTTTTGCATCCCTAGCCTTGGGATTTTGCATATGATAGAAAACATATAAGACTTGAATTTCTCGCTAGGTATTATTTTGCTTGAAATTATGATCTCTAATTCCATTAATGTTTCCAGTAAGTACAGTTTTATTCTTATTTGTGGTTAAATAACACTCCATTTTGTACATATATTCCATTTTCTTTATCCATTCATTAGTTTGTGGGCACCTAAGCTGATTCTATAACTTTTCAAATAACTAACTTGCTATAACTAATATATTGCTTATGTTGATTCCTTTACATGTGTGCTTAAGTATGGCATAACAAATCACATGGCAGTTCTAGCTTTAATTTTTGTTCTTGTTGTTATTGTTTTTAGCCGTACTGAGGTTTGAAGTCAGAGTATTCCATTTGTTTGATTTGCAGTGTCTGCTGGTGCTCTACTTAATTATTTTTTTCTTTTAATTTTTTTCTTTACTTAATTTTTGTTGTTTATTTTAAACACAGAGTCCCATAAAGTGTGTGCAAGAGGTCTCACCCTTTCCTTGGCCTTTCCTTATGGTTTTCAGGGGCCTAGTTCCTGAGCAATCTCTTACATCAATTTAGAGCAACCAGTATTAAAGGATGTGAGCTCCAACCCAAATCCCATATACACAATGAACTTACTTAAGTGAAATTCAGATGGGAACACAATAGGTCATAAGGTAGATAATGTCTAGAACAAGGTGGTAACACTTGCTGTGATTCCCAGGGAACTAGAATTTATAGGAACTTAAGGTTTCCCAAAACAGTAAGCTGGGTAAAATAAGCCTTCCCAAGATGGTTCCTCAATACACCACTGTTGCATTTCTCAAGCTATGCATGTCAGACTACTTTTCCTTTCTGCTGTTCTGCTAATTTTTTCCTATTTTTATATCTTCCCCCCACCCTATCTGATAGTTTCCCTTTCAACCATGCAGCCAAACAAGCCTCCATGGGCTTGACTCTGAGGTTCCCTTTCTTACCTTCTTCTCCCATAACCAGTAGTTAGTCCCTTTGTCAGTCACATGGCTGGGTAGCTGTTTTCAGGCTGATTTGATTCTAAGGTACTGACAAGGAAATATAGATAGTAGATAGATAGAGAGAGAGAGAGAGAGAGAGAGAGAGAGAGAGATGGGTCCCTTTAGTGTTTTTCTTCATACTTGAAAATAGGTAAATTTTAAGATGTTTATTTAGCATATAGTTCTGGAGGCAGAAGAGTTTACGATCAGGTAGCCACATCTGGAAACATTACTAGACAGTAGAAAGAAAGCAGACAGAAAAGCAAATGTGTAAGGAAGAGAAGCAAATAAGCAAGACTATGGGGAGGTGACAGGCTCACTGTACAACAGATCATTCTCCCTCCTTTCTGTGGGTATGTTAATCCCTCATGAGAAGGGAGACACTATGACCTAATTACTTTGAAAGTAAGAGCAAATCTTCACATTGAGGAAATAAGCCCTAACTTGAATTATTTTGTGACAAACCATAGCCAAACCATAACAGATCCTAATTATTTCTCTTCTCCACACTCCTTGTAAAAGAAGCACTGCTAAGAGTAAAGAAATTGGACAATACAAAGACCATGAAGCCATCACCATGTCCAGAATAACCATGCAATCTATACTGGCATTTAGGTGAATGATAGAATCTGTGAAGATTTTAGCATTGTTTGTTAAGAGTGACTAGAGAGATTGATCTTGACACTAATATAGGCCTGGGAAGGTGGCTCAGTGGTAGAGTGCTTGCCTTGCATGCATGAGGCCCTGGGTTCAATTCCTCAACACCACATAAGAAAAAAGAAAAAAAGCTAGAAGTGGTACTGTGGCTCAAGTGGAAGAGCTCTAGCCTTGAGCTGAAGAGCTGAGGGACAGCACCCAGGCCCAGAGTTCAAGCCCCACGACTGGACCCCCCACAAAAAAAGACACTTATATAAATTTATTTTCCTTTAAGTAATTTCTTAATTGACTTCTAAAGATATATAGAGTCATCCCAGGAAAAACCAGAGCAACATCCCCATCACAGCAACATCTAATTTTGTTTCCATATTAGGCAGAGGTTATCTCTCTAACCATGTGATATTCTTTAAGACAGAGTTGCCTGGAAAAGAGGATGTAAGCTATAGATGAGACCAATATGTGAAAAGCTATTTCAGATGCTTAGGAGAGCAAATGCCAAGAACAACATCAAAAAGGGAGGTGAGGCAAAAAAATTGAATGATGAAAAACTTACAACTATTTAAAAACTAAATTTTCCACTCACATTTTTGACTCAGTTTAGAACTACATCCTATACTAATAGAATACTTTCAAGGGTAAATTCTCTAACCACCAAGTACAAGTTAGAATTCCAAATAAGTGTGGTGTTCTTTTGGAAAGCACACTTATTGTTAATCTGGGAGGCCAAGAAAGCTACAAGTGTCAACTTACCAGAACCAGTTTCCCTGAAGGACCAAATAACTACCTCTGCAGTAATGTATCCTATCAGAAGAGAATCTTGTGATGCCCTGATTTGACCTACAAATATTAAACTTAACTGGAAGCAACGGGCTACTTTTCATGGGGTAGGTATGTGATGCTCATACTGTTTTTGAAGTATGCCTAGAACCTGAGGGAGAGGAGTGAACAGTAAGAGAGTGAATGACACTAAAAAAGCAAATGACTGGAACATTCTGTAAACTTTTCAGAACTCACAAGCACCAGGTATTGCTCAAGTGATAGTGAAGTACCCTCCTGATTTGAGGTAGAATTAAACGCTGACAAGAAAAAGCATACTGAATTAACCATCCAACCAACCTACCTCTAGAAAAAAGAATTGGAAGAGATATTTTGCCTTAGTATATTTTGCCGACACTACTAGCAAATATTTCTAGCAGCCTAATGTTGGATGGAAAGATGGTGGTCTTACATGGCTCTTGTAGAATGTTATCCTTCCCACGTAAGTACTGATTCCTTGAGAAATAAAAAAAAAATAAAGACATTAAGGTAGAAGCTAAAACATTTACTGATTCAGGTTGAACAGGAAACATGCTATTAGGATTTAAAAGGACTTGATAATGGAAAGTAGAAGTGGGGCAATTCATTCTCCAAGTGCAGGTAATGTTGGACAAGGATTTCCTTCTGAGGGGCCTGCCCACATAGGGAGGAGGCAAAGCAAATTTAGGTCACCCAATCTGGTCTGTGAACAGGCTCTTTCCCAACACAAAGAAGCACAGGAGTTAGGGATAATGGTGCCCAAAAGGAGTAGGATAGGAATCTTGTTTGGGTGATAGAAGAGAAAGAGAATGAGTACAAGTGTGTCCTCTAGACCAAGTACAGTGTGTTGCGTTGGAGTTTTCATTCCATTGATTGGAAGAATCCCCGTCAGAAGAGTATTTGTGATAGAAGCTTCCAGATTCCCCTGTAAATGCTCTTTGAAGTGATTATATTTGGTGATGCAAGTCAGTAGCAGGTATTGAATGATGATTTCCCAAAAGATGAAATGTTTCTCAGTCATCATCAAAAGATATCTAAGCGACACCCATTTCTATCAGTTGTTCATTTTGAGAATTGTATTCATTTCACATGTTTTTTCATGTCTTTATTATCATTAAATCATTTTACAATGTAGCTGATATTCAACAAAGCAGTTATGAATACAATGCATCTTGATGAATGGCATTCCTTTAGAATTTTTTTATTTAATTTTTAAATATTTGCTATTTAATTTTTATGTTTTGAAGTTTATTCAAAGATATATCTCCTTTTAGAATTCTCAATTGTCTTTTTAAACATTTATAACAAAAACTATTCAGAGATCCTAGGTTTTGTTGGATGCTAGATACTCTGAATCTTTTGGGTTTCACAGAAACAAAATGACTATTTTTTCTTGACTCACATTCTAGCTATTTCCTCTATCATAAAATTATCACTTCACTGAGAGATGTCTACTTAATAGTAATAATTATAAAAGTGAGGAATACAGAATTCCTTTTCTAATTGTGAAATTGGAAAAACTAGCTTCACTCAATTAAAAGAATGCTTCAGTGGTACATATTCATTAAATGGAGAAGGCATTCTTGAAGTCTCCAGACAAGGAAAGACTGTAAGAAAAGAAAAAGAAGTAGAAAACATGAAAACGAAAAACAAGACAATTACTTATTCTGAAGTTGTACAAAAGATGCCACTTGGAGTAGATGGCCAGAGAAACAGTGGCTGACTAATTACTGAAAGCTCACTTCCCTTGAGTACTGGAGACACTTGCTTGGGTAAAATGCTAATGAGGAAAAGATACAAAATTACCAATGAGCAAGGCAAATAGAGAGATGAAGGGGATCCTATGAAAACACCAAGAAAAGGAAATCTGCTAATCCTTGGGAAGTATCAGCTTTCAATGAGAAGCCATCTAAGAAAGAGGATGTTATGGAAACACTGCATGCAGAGCATGTGTGATGCTACTAGTCAAAGGCTCATGGGGGATATGTCAAGTGCTAAGATTGCCTCTGAACTATTGGGAATCCTCTGATACCCAAACTAGGGAGAAGGAAAGACACATCATTATGCTTTTGAACCAAAACAAGGAGATATCAAGGAAAGAAAGGAAAAATGGAGTTCTGTTCAGTGGCTCTTGCCCATCATTCTAGCTTTGTGGAAGGCAGATGTCAGGAATATCTTGATTCAAGACCAACCTGTACAAAAAGTTAGATAGACTCAATCTCAAAACAGAGGCTTGTCACAGCGTCACTCATCTCCCACCTCAGTGTTGCCTATGCCTTCATAGGGAAATCTTACCATTTCTTCAAAATCACATTCATGTCACTCTTTACAATAAAGCTTCATTGGAACAACAGGAATCAGTTGAACTTCTTCCAAATTTCTACATTAATTTTCACCTCCATTCTTTACTAGGTAATTAATTCTTTAGGGTACTATTTATCACACTTTCATTGTTAGCTTAAGCTATTTTATTATTTTCCCCCAAGCTTCAATTTCGTACAGAATTTCTGAGAGGGAAAGATCCATGTGTCACCTTTTTTATATGTTTGATAATTCTAATTTCATTGTTTTCTTCAAATAATTATGTAAAGGAGTTTTAGTTTAACATGTGCATTGTGTGCATATCTTGTGTCATTTCTTCCATTATTCCCTGAATCCTTCCCACCCCCACCATCTGTCCTGTCTACTCCTGTCTGAAGTGCTTTCATTCAGTTTTTGCTTAAGTACATGGAGTATTGTGGCTGGATTCACGACGATTCCTCTTTCCATCCATCTTTCCCTCTCTTTTACTTCCTACCCCCTCAGTCAAAACATGTTTAAGCTTCTTGGTATTAAACTTTGAACTACTGTTCAATTGAATTACACTATTGAATCTCACCCTCCTTTAATCAGTCTGATTGTTACATTAGTTTTCATCTGAGAACCGTGTAATGTGAAACAGTAAGCATCTAGTAAGAAGTGTTGACACATAGACGAGAAATCCCACTTGTTGGATATACAAAAGCAAAAGTGAAGAAAAATGCATAAAATGCTTTGTAACCTTGTTAAAAATACCTTTTTCTTCAATAAAAAAGAAAAAGAATAACTACGATCAACCTTTTTATATTCTGAAGAATCTATTCTCTCCTCCTCACAGTTGTTTGTGTACACGTAAGTTCTCTACTATGAACCATGAAAAGAAATTATGCATTTTATACCGTTAGACTCAGAAGCAATAAGTGGGCCTCCTGTACATTGTGGTATTTGTGTCAGATGCAAAGTAGACATGTGCCCACCCAACATGACAATGATGTTAGTGCCAGGGGTGACAGTGCTCCAGGAGAGGGCAGACCTGCCTTTCCAGCCTGGGTTCCTAGGTAATATCACACAATAGAGAATGTCTACTTCCCCATTACTCACAGGTGTTTCTCCATAGCCACTAAAAGTCTTTTTAAAACTTTTAATCTAGTTCGTTCAGTGATATATTAAGTATTAGCATGTTTTTTTCTGCACATTTGAAAATACAGAATCTATTATATCAAGTGCTAATCACAGGGGTAGCCATAGAAACAATTTCATCTAGTTAGAATATCTAGTGATGGTTATTAACTTTTTTATATTGATATACTCACAATGAAACGCAAAATTTCTACATAATAGAAACTACTATCCTAGATACAGGTCTATTAATAATATTGTAATAATATTACAGCATAGATTTCTTATTTCGTATTGAAGTAAGATGAGTGGATGGTTTGAACATGTCTTTTCCAAATCTTATATTGAAAAATTCTGCAACACTATCAAGAGGTGAGAAATTGAAAAAAGAGTTCTATACTCATGAATGAGTGAAAACTTGTATTATAGGAACATTTTGCTGTGTGGGATGAACCTGTAAAAGGCTGCATTTAATCTCCATTTCTCTTTTAATCTTTGTATTTTCTACCCTGGTCTGACATAGCAATCAGGCTCTTGTGACATATAAACACCTAGATCTGGAATGTCTTAGTCTCTTGAACTGTAAGCAATAGTTTTATGTTCATTAGAAATTATTCAGGCTTGAACAGAGCCAGATCAGGAGAGGTTTAGAAAAAGATAAACGATTGAATGACATTGAACATGAACATTTCAGAAAAGGCAACTTGGGTCACATAGATAATAGAAAACATGGCCTATGTTTGATGAGTACCTGGAGTAAATATCTGACAGGTATGACTATAGTCTCACCAACTCATGACATCTATTGTTAACTTGATTTTGCTAATATAACTTTGTTCCATGTTGTTTTTCATTGCACAAACATAATATGTCTGCTGGAATATCAAGGTATAATTCATGTGAACACATTCATATGATAATACATTATATAATCAAGTTGATATTAAACTTGCTACTCTGTTAGCAGTGTAATGATTTCCAATATAATCTGAGTTAGTCGAAGAGGATCCCCATACTTGACTGAACTGGGAGTGTTTGGAATTTCAAATATTTTTTAGAAAAGCTGTGCCAGGAAGAGAATAAAATTTGGAATTTCTATCCACCTTAACAATATATATCATAGCTATTTGCTCACATCGTAAAATATTAAAATATGAACCACATAAAATAGGAAGATATTGACAAGAATTTTCTAAGCATGTCCTCATGATTCTGAAGCTCTATGTTAAATGACAATTTACACTTGTGCATTTCATACCTCAGTCATCCAAGCCTCTCAGTGATAGACATTGTGGCCTCACGTCGGATATTGTAGGCTTAACACACAAACATAAGTAATAGCAAAAAGTAATTTTCACCTTATAAGGCCTTCTTCATCTTTCCTATTAACTTTTTCCCCTTTTTTCACCAAAATTAAGAACTCCAAGACCTTTACCACTTACTTCCTTCTCAGACCAGCTTCTTGGAAACCACATAAAGGGGGATCTGGGTGACTTATCCTGTGGTGACAGTTCAGCTCTGGGCTTTCACATTCTTCCTGATTCCTATGATTCTAAGCTTTGCTGCCATCTGAGGCTTCTATGTGTCTCACCTGAGTGTTGACTCACACAATTTCTGAAATTAGGTGCTTTTTTTTCCAGGAGGTTCTCTCCTTAAAATGAATTTCATTTGACAGATTATTTAACTTTTCCATTGATTAAAAATGAACCTATCTCTCAGTGTTAGAAACATAATATGACAGAAAAATTCCCTAATTACAGCAGGTCAAATTCATTCCAGGAAATTTGTCTGATTCTAACAACTGTACTCATACTGCCCAAACTCTAAACCCTTAGTTTCAGTTGTATCATAAGAGGAGCATCATTGACAAATAAGCATCATTCTTAGTGTCATGTAATGTAAGTTCATACGGGGTTTACAAAAATCTTCTAAAGGCCCCTGACCTCACAAAAGGGCTATTATTCAGTCAACAAGGACCTATTAAGTACCAAATACATTGTGTGTAGGAGGAAATCATGAGATAGGAAAGCAATGAAAATGAGGTTTTGCTTATTATGTAAGCTGTCTCTCATCCACTTTCAAGAAAGAAAATAAAATCCCGCACCACTGTACTATGCTTCATAAAAATTTAATGCCACATCTAGAGGTCTATTAAGAGACTGTCAGACTTTCTCTTTGTACTTCCAGATTGTAAAATCACAACCCAAGAGATTAAATGAGTCTATCTTACCAGGCAGTAATGATTCATATCTATAAAACTAGCTACTCAGGAGTCTTGAGATGTGAGGATCAAAATTCAAAAACCAACTCAGGCAAAAAATTCCATGAATCCCTTATCTCCAATTAACCAGAAAAAAAAGCCAGAAGTGGTGGTGTGGCTCAAGTGGTAGAAGTACATCCTTTAATGAATAAATAAAATGAGTGCCGGAGGCCCCAAGTTAAGTCTCAGTACTAGCATAATCAATCAATTAATCAACCAATAGCTTTATCCAAGAAAAGCTAAACAATAAAGTTACATATTTGAAAAAAATTAAGTATATGGAACACAGAAACTTGTCTCACATCCATGAGTTTTAAACCTTCTCCATGCTATCTTTTAAGACTAAAGATACATTATAAAGTGAAAATATTGCAATAATACTTCGATAATACAATGTTCTGTTGAGGCTTTAGTTCTAGATAGCTGTATCTTGTTCATATTAAATGCCATATTAAATGTACTAGAATATGAAACATGGAAACAGTTCAATGCTTACAAGATTATATATATTAGAAGAAAAGGTATGGCTCACAGAGGCTCATAAACTGGAGTTAAAAACACTGATAACACTATAAATTTTTGTTAACCCTTGACACTAAGTAAGCATGCTAAGCACTGATAGAAAGAAAAATGGCAATCTGTGTCTTTTTAATGTGACATTATTTGTGTTTATTTTCTTGTTATTTTCTTATAAATCATGATGTAAGTCTCTTCTTTAGATTAGACTTGAATTTAAAGGTTCAGATGTGAGAAGGAATACAAGAGAAAGACAATGGGCCACAGGATAAAATAGGAAATGGTATTCTAGCCAGTGATACCACTGCATACACAGACATAAGGAAAATTACTTCTCCTCGCTGCACAGAACAACTATGCAGACTCAATTCTCTGATCAACTAATTATATATTCTCTATCATCTCATAACCTATTAGTGCAATTTGCTGAACGATTATGGCTAAAGCAGGAACACAGCAAAATACTACTAGCTATTTCAGAGAAAATTGCATCCTGCAGTTTGAATGTGTTGCAGAAGATGGAGGAAATCATAACAAATTGCTCTTCCCGTTTACGTTCCCTTATTCTTTTTTATTTATTTATTTATATTGTGAAAATACTGTATAGAGGGGTTACAATTACATGGGCAAGATAATGAGTACATTTCTTATCAAGCATTGTAGCCTCCTCCTTTGTTTCCCCTTGCCATCTCTTCCCATCCTTCCCCCCCACCCAATCCTCCCTCCCTCACCAAAGTTGTAAAGTTCATATTCAACACAACGACTTGCCTTCTTCTTTATTCCATCCTTACATCACTCTTCACTTTTCTCTCATTTTTCCTTGCTTTTAACCAATCCCCACCACAAATGAGTACTAAACCAATTCTCCATTTTTCCAGCATTAGGTTCTTCCTTTTTATATCATTGAATAGTTATTTGTTCTGCAACATGACTTGTATAATTGTACCCACGTAAGCATTATTAGTAAAAATAGAAAACTCCAGAGTTACTACTCTCTCTCTCTAGCTAAAAATGCAAGCTTATCATAGAATTGACAATCTTTACCTATATAATCTGTATAAAAATAGTCTACTGGACTGTTATGCATCAGAGACAAAATGTTTTATTCATTTTTTAATTTTTTATATTTCTATTTCCTTTCACACAGGGTAAATGTGCATGTTTGAAAATAATATTTACCCATCAATAAACTTGTTTAGCAGTACCATTTACTGGTACCATTTTGGTAAGGAATGAGGTTGTTAGACAGAAAAGAACTAGCCAGTTTCTGTGGATAACTGAAGGAGAAGAACAGGAACCACCTTTCTCTGTTGTTTCAGTGGCAGTTTACCCTAGAAACACTCTGAAGGAGTTCTGTGGAGAGCTGAATTCTCACTTAGATGTTTCATGTTTTTCTGGGTGAAATCTTATGTTTGGGTCGCAGAACTTTTATCATTCACAAGCAATCTTTGTCTTTTTAATGTGTCATCTTATATGTTTAATATCTAAAGCTTCTCTTGTAATGATGGTATACCTGGTATTACCTTTAGGGTAGATTAGAATTCAAAAAGCACAGCTATCTGAAGGAATACAAGAGGAAGAGGTCATATGGACCACGTAATAAAGAGGAGAAAGTTGTTATTGCTGCTATTGAGTGGAAGTGAAACCTTAAATAGAGAGGAAAAAGAAAGGGTGAGAAGTCCCAGAAAATGGAAGCAGAGAAGAAATGGTATGGCAACAGGAATGCGGTATGCTCTTGCTTCCTTTGAGGTTGACTTATTATAAAGTAAAATCCTTCATTCTCCCCAATTTTCCAGACATACATAGACACAGATGTTTTTACCTTGGTAACATGTACTAATCTACTTAATGAACACTGTATGGATGAAGACAACTTTTGTTGTTTTTGCTAATTAACTGAGGATGAAAGTTCATCTATATAGAGCTACTAAAGACTCAGGAGGGAAAAGAAACTTAGGAAGCAATGGAAACTATGAACTATGAGCTGCCCAATTCTCCTTTATCCATACATTACACAGAAAATTCTGGCTTATAGATTACATAGAATATGCAACGGAAGTTTCAGAGTCATTTACAACTAAATCTCAGTGGGGAAGAAAGACCTTGAAGTAGTATGAAGTTCCACAAGGCTTGTAAGAATAGTGTCTAATGTGAACTAAAACACAACTATCAAATTCTATGCTTCCATCAGAAAGAATAGCATGGCCCATTTATATGAAAGTGGAAAGACTTGGAAAAAAATCATACTAAGTGAAATGAGCCAGACACAAAGAAACACAGGATGCGAGGTTTCCCTCATTTTAATAATTAATATCTATCTACGATAGTTAAGCAGAAGATTGCAATTACTCAATAGCTATGTACATATGACCTTATAAAATAATGGTAATTGAAATGAACAATAAGATATGGAAACAAAAGGGTCTTATTATTATGTTTTAGGGTTTTGTCTTAGTGTACTGTGTACAGTTATTTCTTTTTTCTTTCACCCTCCCCCCCTTTGATTTACCCTGTTATCAGTATTTTGGATTTTGTTAGGCTGTGTCTTCTTTATAAGTTTATCTGATTTATGGATTGGAAGGGGAATCACCAAAATGGTGAAACTAAGGACAGAGGGCGAACCATTGAAACAGTGATAATCAAAAAACACTATATTGGAAATTAACTTTACAACTTGGGAGGGAGGGAAGTAGAGAGGAGACAAAGTAGAAGAAAAATGAGAGAGTGGTAACACTGTTTCAAAAGAAGTTTACTCATTACCTTACTTATGTAACTGTAAACCCTCTGTACATTACCTGTACAATAAAAAATTAAAAAAGGTTACAGAGAAACGGATAGATTGATAAGCAGAAGTTTCACTGAAACAGATTTGGTGTTAGCCCTACTTTAGATATCAAACTTATACTCAGCCCCATGTGGAAAAGTAATTGAACATGTATTTAAGAGTAAAGTCGAACGTGTTTCAAGTGGCTTAGAGAACCCTTCTCAATAAATAAATGACTGAAGCTAAACTTCAACTCCTCTTACAAGATCTATTTCTTCAAGAAGTAACTGAAAAGTGGCAGGAAAAACTGGAAATTAAAATCTCAATAGAAATATCTTTCTTGTTTTTATCTCATGAAGTACAACTTTCCTAGAAGTAGTAGGAAGGAACTTTTTATTATTTTACTTCTTTATTGGAATCAACACATTTTGATAAATCTTAACACTTTATAACACCACTTTAGAGATTGCACATTTATTCTGGAAGTGTTACATAATAATTCATATAAAGGGTGTACTTAACCCTTTACAAAAAAAACAGAAAAGAAAAAAAGAAAAGAGAAAAGAGAAACAAAAATGAATATAAGTAAAAGATTGTTTATTCTCATATTGTAGCAACTTTCTTCATATCCCAAGAGGTGACTGTAATATCTAATCTTGTGTATAAAGTTGGCTGAGCTATAGTGCACAACTATTCACTGAAACACTAATCTAGCTATCGCTGTGGAAAGGTGTTTTGTATATGTGATTAACATTTACATTCAGTTTCCTTTAAATAGAAGAATTTACCTTTATTAATGAGGATGCTTACCAATGCACAGAAAGGTCCTAAGTGTAAAATCTGCAAGCATAGATCATCAGTTTTGTCTTTCTCCAACTCCCAACCTACACCCCTCCTGTTCTAAGCCTGAAATTTGCCAGATCCAACCATAGCAGTAAATTTCTTGAAGTCCAGTAAGGTATACTAATACTGCAAATATTTATATGTAATCGTATGTGTATAGTCATATAGTACTGATATTGTTTCTATGGAAAACTCTGATACAACACATTGCACTATGCCATTGGCAAAGGTTTGGCCCATAGAGATTGACAAGAGTAAACAAGAGACTGGTAGCTATTTCACCAAAGAATGAAATTGGGGAAAACTTTCAGACAACAGATGTAAGAAAACATTCTTCAGCTGAAAAATTAGATAATAACAAGTTAAATATAGAAGTTGAACAATATGAAAGGATAGTGCATAGAATTTGATTGTTACTCAGCTTATACTTTAAGCCTGAATTGAGCAGAAACAAAAAACCATGAGGAAAAATGTACTACTACATACAATACTAAAAGGCATGTCTTTAAATGCATTCTTCCTGAATTATAATTTTCTACAAGCTATAGATATTGTTTTAGAATGCCTTACTCATATTAAGTACAGATTAACGAGTTTTAAACTAAAAGAATGAATAAATTTACATATTGTTACTTAACATACTGGATAGATGCCTTTATATTCCAAGGTTTTGCTAACTTTTAGGAAAACAATGCAAATACGTATTATTTTTTCCTTGTGAAAACTTATCCCAACTCATCTGGCCCCATGACAACGCTGTCCAGGAATATATGGGAGAAAAAAAATTCATCCTGCTTTATCTCTAATTCAGTCAGTTAATTTCCCAGATTGTTTCTTTTGCCTTCTTCCCCATTATGTGTGGGGGGAAAAAGAGGAATATTAGTATCTATTGAGCATTATCAGACAGATCCAAGCCTATATCTATCTTCAGTATATCCTGGGACAAGTAGTCTCATGTCTCTGAACCTCAAGGTTCTTAACTGTCAAATGAGAGTGATATCTGACTTGAGGGATGTGTGTCAAGAAGAGCACAGTGAAGGAGTCATGTCTAGTACAACACTGGCAGAAAAGCTAGCTGCTTAGTGTCTGACATGTGAAAAGTTGAACATAAGCAGTAACTATAAAACTCTCTGTTCTATTGATAAATTCCCTTAGTAAAGTAACAGTTCTGAAGAGCATCCCTGCTTTTTAACTTTGAGGATGTACTGAAACCATGTATCTACTCAAGGAAAGTTCTCCAACTTCATGAAGATAAATTCAAGGAGAAACAATTTAAATGTAGATGTCAATAATTGGTTAATATACACTCATAAAAATCATAGCCACTTAAGCCTGAAAGAAGTACCAGAAATCTTTCACATTTCATTTTATATAATTTACAAAATCAAAATGACTTCTCCAGGAGTACTAAAAGTAAGCAGCATGATGAGTAGAAACCCTCTCTCTGAAGTCATATTTTAGGATTCTATTTTCCAAATTGGATTAATGCTATTTCCAAACAAATGTTGACATTTAGGTCATATGTTTAAACATGGGAAAGACGATGGTTTGACAAATAACATAATTATCAGTTGAAGTGCCTGAACTCCAACTTTCAGAGATAGCTTCTGTCTCTAGGATATGGTCACCATTAGAAAAGTATTCAATTGAAAGTAGGTCCCATCTCTCTCTCATGAATAAAAAAATGCTTTACCTGTGCTTTCTCATTTCATCTTTACCTACAATCCTTTAAGGAACATGTTTCTGCTACTAAATATTGTCCAGATGTGTTGAGGCTTAGTAAGAGAGGAGTCTTGTTCAAGCTCACAATGCAACCAAGTAGGAACAAAATTATAAACTATTCTGTGTAATTGTAGAGACCAGAGACACAGAGGGATTCCCTAGTACTAGAAATAATCAATTACTTCTCTTCTGTCTTACATTCTATTGTTCAGGCATCCCTATCCAATTCAGAGCAAGCTACTACAGCTAGAAACTTCAAACCCTGGGACAAAAAAAAACAGATTTGTGCAGACCTAGTGCTGATGCAGCTGAGGATTTGGTAGGTTCAACTTGGAACCTATGCTTCTACATATGGATGATAAAGGAATGCAGCATCACTGGTGGGTGAACAGAACATCCAATGAAATGAAATGCCATTAGGCCAAATAGCTTTTCAAATGCTGTAAACACAATGCTGGAAAATGGCTTCGCTATTTCTCTCTGCTAATTAGCTAAAATGTTAATTAACAATTTCTGGTAGCTGTAGTGTGGCATTGTTTGTCTTCTATTGGATAAATGCCCAGACGTGGAATTGCTGGTTCATAGAGAAGCTCTATGTTTAGTTTTTTTTTTTTTTGAGAAATCTCCAGATTACTTTCCAGAATGGTTGAAAAAGATTACATTCCCACAAACAGTGTAATAGAGTTACCTTTTACCACATCCCTGATAGTTTTTGTTATTGTTAGTTTCTTTGATAATGACCATTATGACTGGAGAGAGGTAGAACCTCAATGTTGTTTTGGTTCACATTGCTTTTATGGACAGAGATTGAACATTTCTTCATGTGTCTATGGACCACTCTTCTTCCTCAGAGAAAACTCTCCTCAAGTCTTTAGCCCATTTTTTAAATGGGTTGCTGATTCTTGGAGGGTTTATTTTGGGGGATTTAGTTTTTTGAGTTCTAAGTATATTTTAGACATGAGGCCCTCTGGTCTGATGCATAGTTGGTAAAGGCTTCTCCATTTTGTGAGCATTTTATTTATCTTGTTAGCTGTGTTCTTTGCTATACAGGAAACTCTTCATTTGGATGCATTTCGATTCAACCAGGCTTTCTTTGATTTGTTGTGATTCTGGATTTTAGGAAGTATTGGCCTGTGTCTAGGATCTATATTGTTTCTCTGACCCCTTCCTGTAACATTTCCATGGTATCTGGCCTTACATTGAGGTACTTGATTAATCTTTAATTAATTCTAGTGCAGGTGATGTATAAAGATGTAGCTTTAATTTTCTGTATGCACAAACATGTTCATCGCAGTATTGTTTACCATAACCAAGATATGGTATCAACCCAGAGGACCCTCAGTGGATGAATGGATCAGGAAAATGTGGTATATATACACAAATGAAATTCTATACTTCTATCAGAAAATATTTGGAAAAATTATATAAAATAAAGTAAGGTAGACACAAATAAGTTGTATTGTTTCCCTCATTTGTGGTAACTAGAAGGTTCCTACATATCTACAAGTAAACTCACTGGATAATAAAAATAATTCAACAGGACAGGATAGATTATACTTATACAGTGAGACCAAAGGAGAATTATTCATAGGAGTGAATCACAAAGGCTCAACAGCTAGATGCATGTGATCAGATAAAATAATATTTTATAAAAAGAAATCCAAGAAATGGAAGGAAGGGATGTTTGGTGGTTGTTGTTATTTTTACTGTCTTTTCCTTTTGTCTTATGTGTTACTTTATTTGTCTTTGGGAGGGTAACAGGACACAGAAAAGGAGGGAAAAGGGTAAATAAATACAACAGTGGTACTTACTAGATATTAGGCTAAAAAGGAACTAGTATATTACTTGTAGGTGGGAAAAGGAGGGAAAAAGTGGGAGAGAGCAAGGGAAGTGGTTACATGGTTCAAGAAGAAGTATCTCTGTGGCCTGACTTATGAAACTGTAAACTCTTTGCATATTATCTATATAATAATGATATATACACATTTTTCCCTTGGCTAACCCAAAGAGAAAATGGATAGAATGTTGGATTGAATGACCTGTTCTAAATGAAAATTATCCAAGTGTATAGGAATCAGGCACAGTATTAGGTAATATAACTACAATGATAATTCCTTTCTAAGTCTGTTTAATTGAGGAAGAGCACAGAAATTGAAACCAGAGTCTAATTTCTTCCTCACTTTAGCTACAAAACCCTGGGCTTGTAAGTGAACTTGGATAAATATCAGTGTATTTTACATTATATAACGTGTATTATTATTATTCTTTCTGACATTTTCTACGGTACCCACCAAATAAGAATGTTTTGACATGAATATAAAAATATAAAATAATATAAATAACTGGTACCAATACTAGCAAACACTAAGGTTTGCAGAAAGTTTATTATTGTTTATGAAATGTTGAGAATGATACTAAAGAAGGAATAGGCTGTTGCCCATATTAACAGAAGTCCTCCTGTAAAGACAGGATGCTCACCTCCAAATATGAGAACTTGAAGAGATTTTCAGAGATTACTCATCTACATCCTCTAATTATATACTTGGGAAAGCAAGGGCTTAGACCGACTATAGGGATTGTTCCCATAAAGCAAAAGAGGATTAGAATCCAGCTCTATGGGTTTTCAGCCTGGTGGTCTTTTGATATTGTTTTACTCTTTCCTACATTTCAGTGATTAAAGCCTGGTATGCTTCTTAAATAATCTAAGAGGAGAAGGCCAGACAGCCATCTACAACATCAGGGCAATGACATGTAGTTAGATCACAAGCGATTCCACAAATGCCCACATATCTCTAAATGACATGGTCATACGCAGTTTGAGTCTCTTTCTTTTCCTTTGGTTGTACAGGGTTAAGAAAACAGCAGGCCATCTTTGCCTTCCGGAAAAAAAGAAAAAGACAAAATGAGTAACTGTTTCCCCTCAAGTTTATCAAAAGTAGAGGATGGTGATGACCTTTGTAAGGGTGTGAACCAACCCTCTTCCCTTCTCAGATTCTCTTCTCTTTTCTACTTCCATCTCTGGAACACTTTTTACAAATAAGATTATTTAGTCACTGAACAAGAAACAAAAGTAAAGCAAAACTGTTTGCTTAATAATGATATGTGTTGATAACAAAATGCTTTAACAAGGACACAGGATGACCCATTGCAACAATGCTACTCAAAAAACACTGTGTTGGAAATGAACTTTACAACTTGGGGGAAGAGGCATAGGATAAAAAGTGGAGGGAAGGGATAGTAGGAGAAAAACAAAGGAGGGGGAAACAATGTTCCACAAGAAAGGTGCTCATCAACTCACTGGTATACCTGTAACCCCTCTGTACAGCATCTTTATAAGACAATAAAATTTAAAAAAAACTTTAAATGACTCCAAAAGATCACAAATTAACATGAGAAAATTCTTTTATCACATATAATTTCTTCTTTTTGGTAGTACTGAATTTTGAGCTGAAAGCCTCTACTTGTTAGGCAAATAATCAGCCCATTGAATCATAGCCCCAGCATTTTTGCCCTCTGGTAAAATTTTGTAATAGGGCCTTGTGCTATGTTTCTAGTCTGGCCTGGATGGGGATCCCAATATTTATGCCTACCACCTAGCTTGAATCATATACTACCATGCCCAGCTTATTTGTTGAGATGGGATCTTGGAAATTTTTGCCTAGGCTAAACTTGACCCATAAACAACCCTGTCTCTACCTCCCAAGCTAAGGTAACAGGCACAAACCAACACTTAGGCTATAAAATCTTAAATTCTGAAAATAACTTGAGTCTCTCTCATAGTCTTGCACCTAAAAATGTGCTATCTGAGATCTTGTAGCCTCTAGAAACAAGATAATCCTTATGGCAGATGTGGGGTAGGTTAATCATGAATAATAATTCTTCATAATCTTAGGCAATTGTGATATTTCATATTTATTCCCTGGGGAGGAGTTTGTGAGACTTCATCTCAATTGATAAAAGCTGGACAGGGTAGTTCACATCTATTATCCCAACACAGGAAGTTTAAATAAAGGGATGGTGGTCAAGACAGGCCTGGGCAAAAACTTCAGACATTATTCAAAGTACAACCTAAGCCAAAAGGGCTCAGGGCTGAGCTCAGACAGTAAAGCAACTGTCTAACAAATGAAAGGCCCAATGTTTAAACCTCAACACCCCCCCCATTAATACCCTATAACTTGGGCCAGTTGATCTCATATAAACAGTTGATCATGGATAACTCCTCTCTCAGAATCCTCATCACTTACATAATTACTTGTTACCATCTTGCAATGCAAAGACTCTACATTCCTTGTTCCTGCATATACATTAGCCTACTATCAGCTTTTTAAATAAATGCTTCTTGATTTAATGGAATAAGTTGTTTCTATATGATGCCCTTTACATATTTTACATATTTGAAAACAGAGTTATTATCCACTAAAGTACCAACTGTAAATCTGTGGCCTGCTGACACAACTGGCCACAGAACCTTTACCATTGATGTCATTTTCTCCAGGATGAATTTCCTGTTAGGCAAGACACCCTAAAGCTATTACAAAGCCTAAAATCAGCTGAGTGCCTGTAATCCTAGTTACTCAGGAGACTGAGATTTGAAGATGGTGGTTAAAACCAGCCTGGCCAGGAAAGTCTGTGAGACTCTCAGGTCCAATTAGCCACCAGAAAGCCAGAAGTGGTGCTGTGGCTTAAGTGGTAGAGTGCTAGACTTGAGCAAACAAGCTCAGGGACAGTACCCAGGCCCTGAGTTCAAGCCCCACTACCAACAGAAAAACAAACAAAACAAAAAGATTAAAATCAAATGATGAACCAACTCTTTGTTTTGTTGATTCTTTCTATGGTTTTTTTTTGGATTCTAATTCATTTTATTCTGATTTAATTTTAATTATTTCTTTCCATCTACTGGATTGGGGTTTATCTTGCTGCTTTTTTTCAAGGAGGCTCAGATGTCTCAATAAATTGTGGGTTTCAGAGCTCTCCAATTTGTTGATGTAGGAACTCAGAGCTATAAACTTGCCACTGAGTACTGCTTTGCTGTGTCTCAGAGGAGCTGATAATTTAAGTGAAGTAAGCCAGGCCCAAAGAAACATAGGTCCCATGGTTTCCCTTATTTGCAATAACTAGTATGTATCTGAGATAAGCAAAAATGGTCAGATAAGTTGACGTTAGGCAACATGAACCCCAAGGTAAGGACTCAAATGATTTTTTCTTTCTTGTGATTGTTTCTAACATATTTATAAGATGATTTCTTTGTTGCTTTGTATGTACCTCTGCCACGATATAACCTCTGTTTTCACTGAATTTGATGTTGGTATAATTTTTGGAGGGGAAGGGAAAAAGCGAATTGTTTAAATAGGGATACAGGTGGACCCATGCTACAATGAGATGTACAAGACATTATGTCAAAAAACGAACTTTACAACTTTGGCTGGAGGGGGGGAGAGAGTTGGGGGATGGGTTATGGGATGGTAAGGGGAAACAAAGGAGGAGGCTACAATGCTTGATAAGAAATGCACTCATTTTCTTGCCCATGTAATTGTAACTCCTCTGTACGGTATTTTCACAATTAAAAAAAAAAACCTGAGTTGGATCTGTGGCTTAAGAAGTAGAGCATCAACCATAAGGGAAAAAAAAGCTGAGCAAGAGTGCAATACACTAAATTCAAGCTGGTGTATCAAGAAAATGAAATCATAAAAGAAACAGCCTCAGTGGCCAGCATGGATGTGAGCATAGTCCTGCACAGAGAAGGCCCAGGTAACACCTACAAACATGAATTTACTAGCACTTCCTCTTTACTAGTTAATCTACACCCATTTCTTATCTTCCCCTAACTTCTGTTTATTGACTTCTGCTTCAACCTTTGCTTTTAGTCTCTTTCAAATTTTCCATACACTTGTAAGCTTCTTGATAAGAATTTTTCATTTTTTTTGTTCCCAGCAAATAGCTTCATTTTACTGACCAACATGGCCATTTCTCTTAGAATGGGGGATCCTGTTCACATTTCTCAGGTGACCAAGATTCCCCATTCTCAATATTATCTAGACTTGATCGGATCAGTTCTAATTCTGAAAGTTCTTTTGGCTAATCCTTTCTGTAGATAAAAATACTTTTCCATGGTAAGTTCAAACCTAGTATTTATTTGACTCTAGTATGTTTTGCTGGTTACTTGTCAGTTTAAGAATTATGTGTTCTTTTCTCCAAAGCCAAATGTATCTTTCAAATTCAAGTTCATGTCCATGAAAATATTCTAGTGTGTAACAGTAACTCAACTTGGAATATTATAGTAACTATATTCTCTACTGTATATAATAATGTCTTTCCTTTTTCTAGTCTCCAAACGATATGAAATAATCTTCCTTACTAGCTTTGTATCTATATAATGAATATTTGATTTTAGCATAAATTAACATTTAAATGGAGAAGAAAATGTGTGTATGTGTGTGTGTGTGAGAGAGAGAGAGAGACAGAGAGGGAGGGTGGGAGAGAAAGAGAGAGAGAGAGAGAGAGGGAGGGAGAGAGAGAGATGGGGAGTGTCCACATCTGCATGTGCATGCATGCCAGCACACCTTTCAATACTGGGACTTAAATTTAGTGCCTGGGTGCTGTCTCAGCTTTTTTGCTCAAGGCAAGTACTCCACCACTTGAGCCACAGCCCCACTTCTGGATTTTTTTGGTGATTAGGTGGAAATAAGAGTCTCATGGACTTTCCTGCCTGGGCTGCCTTTAAACCTGAATCCTTAGATCTCAAGCTCCTGAGGAGCTAGGATAACAGGCATAAGCCACTAGCACCCAACTTTATTGTGTTTTTAACAGAAATTGGGAAAACATTAGACTATAATTTTAACCAAAATTGGTAAGTAGGAAGGAAACAAAGGAGAGAGAACAGGTTTATATAGGGATAATTTGTACATTTTCATGTGCAAAAATTTTATATCAAGCTTTTTTTCATATACATGATATTCTGCTGTTGGTATTTATCTGGAGAATGTATATTAAGTGTATTACTGATAAATTAGGAAGGATCAAATACAAATCTATAATATCACCAGGTCTGGCAATAAATGTCTTCAGCTTTTATAAGACTTGTTCTAATACATGACTTTGTTATACATTAAAAAAGAACATATCATCATGTGACCAAAATTGCTAGAAATGATGTTGATCTTGTATTTTTATTACAAATAGGAATAGTCACAATTTTGGTCTTGACAGATTAACGTATAAGAAGTATTTCAGGAAACAAAATTTATTTTTTTAAAAGGAGATGACCAGACTTGATTCCCAAGATCTATCTAGTTTAATAAAGTAGACTTATATATACATTTATTATATGTTGGTTTGACTTTGTTGGTCAAAAATAATTTTTAAAATTTAATATAAGTTTAATTTGAAGAAACATTTTAAATTATCAAGAGCACATTCCATGTCTTCATGGGGGTTTTTCCTCTGTGGCGATCTCCTTGGAACACGTAGTTCCCAAAACTAATTGTCTACTGTAACTGTCAATGCCATGAAACACTTGGTCACCTCAGATTCTGAGATAAATTTTATTTCAATAATATGCACATCACATGTAAATACATCAGAGAGGAAATCATGCTTTCTGAGCATTCTAGCTTGATTTCAGCACAGACTTTGTGATTGAGACTAAACTGAGTCCAGGATCCACCAACAACCAGGGGACCTGAGCTGTATCTTAAGCTGCTTCAGTTTATTTCTTCATTTACATAATATAACAGCAATAATAAATGTCTTTCTTTTTCCATATCGTATTATGAGAAAATGTATAAGGTAACAGAGATTAAAGTCCCTTACAAATAATAACATTTTATATAAAATTTTATCATAGTTTTATGACTAAATACACATATTAATGACATAAAATAAAATCTTTCAAGACTGTATTCATTGATGTTGAGATGATTCTTTGCCATGGTTACCATGATTCTTCCTGCCGTGGTACCAATGAGTAGGCATGCTCCTTGTTAAAAATAAATGGGCACTGAGGTATTGAAAGCCACATTCTCATGTGGCCCAGGATCAGGCTTCTTCTGCTTTGTGGTCTCACATGTCTGACCATATCATCTATTTTTAGCCAGGGCCTGTGCTTTTCAATGACACTTCACTCTGCATATTGCAGTCATCCTCACGGTGATGTAGAGACTTGTGACATATTCCATTGCACCATGGTTTTCTCCTGTCCTTGTCTCTTCCTCTACAATTTTAGCATGCATTTCTGCTTTAGCAGCTTTGTAAACATTCAGTAACCTTACAAAGAGTGAGATATGCGTAGACCACGAGTTCCTCCAGTCTGCAAAATTCTGGCACCAAAACGAGTTGCCCAATGGTCCTTGACCTAATTGAATTAACTAATAAATCCTGTCCACAGTTTGACAGTAATAACAAATTGGCATGAAACATAGGTCTCATGGTTTCTTTTATTTGCAATAATTAGTATATATCTAAAATAATATTAGCAGATGCGCAGAATGATTCAATAGCTATGTACATATGACTATATAAGATGATGCTAAGTGAAATGATTTTAAATTCAAAAAGAATTGTATGTGGCGGGGAGGATCAAGTGGGGGTAGGTGGGGGAAGTATGGGAAGGGATGGGAAGGGGAAACAAATAGGAGGCAACAATGCTTGATAAGAAATGCACTCGTTACCTTGACCATGTAATTGTAACATCTCTGTATGGTATTCTCACAATAAAAAAATAAAAAATAAAATAAAATAAAATCTGCAAAATAAAATAAGAAAAGAAAACACAAATTGGCTGACTACTTAACCAATTGAATCAATGAACAAAGTGTGTGTGTAGCATACTTCAAGTTTTGCAATAATACTATAATAAAAAGTTATCATTACATTAAAAAAAGAATTGTAAAACCACTTAAAATGAACAATAACATTTAATATCCAATTAGAATTCCAGCCTAAGTTGGGATTATGCCAGTGCTTAATGGCTAACTGCTTGCTGCTACTTCTCCTAGTTGCAATCTTGATGGAGAAAACATGTTTAAGAATCACATAGGTATTTTCTGAGTTGGATCGGGTTATACTTTTTTTTGTCAGTCATAGGACTTGAACTCTGGGCCTGGGAGCTGTATTTCAACTCTTCAGCTCAAGGCGAGTGCTGTACCACTGGAGTCACTGCACCACTTCCTGTTTTCTGAGTGGTTTATTGGAGATAAGAGTCTCATAGACTTTCTTGCTGGCTGGCTTTGAACCATGATCCTCAGATCTCAGCCACCTGAGTAGCTAGGATTACAGGAGTGAGCCACCAGTGCCCAAATCAGGTTATACATTTTTGAATTTCATATATCTTTTAGAGTGTATAGAGATATTATGGATTCAGTTCATTTTCCTAAAGAGCACTAACCTGGAGATAGCAGAGAATCAAGTTTGAACTTACTCATAACGTTATGAAACAGGACACAGTGATTATAATAATAGTGGGAAGATTAATTAACATTAATTGGCTGTAAGAAGAAGTACTAAAGTGAAAAGTATTAAGGGTTAAGGTCTCAGAGAGTTTGGAAGCAGAGGTTTCCATGGTAACTAAAGAGAAATCCTTCTGACAGCTTTTATACATTACATATCCCTAATCTCTTCAGCACACAATAATGCCTTACCCTCTCCATCCTCCCAAGTACACAATACAACTTTTGCTATTTGTTATGCAGTTACATAATTAATGTTTGATTTAAGAATGGATTACATTTCAGTCCACAATACTTTGAAACATGAGAGGGACTTTTCCCATTCCAGTCTCAGGGCTTAATCGCAGGGCCTGAGCACAGTCCCTGAGCTTTTGTGCACAAGAGTAATGTTCTACCACTTGAGCCACATCTCCACTTTCAGCTATTTGGTGGTTAATGGAAATAAGAGTACCATAGGCATTCTTATCTGAGCTGGCTTTGAACCATAATCTGCAGATCTCAGACTCGTGAGTAGCTAGGATTACAGGCATGAGCCAGCAGTACCCAATTTACATAGGACTTTTAATAAACCAATTATATAAGAGAAAGTGAAAAGATAAATTGTGTATTTATGGGAAGAGTATTTCTTTGGAGAATGAAAAGCCAACACCAAGTATGGTCAATAACAGATATTTCTGCTAATTTCTGCCAAATATTTCTGAAATCCAGGTGCTAATAATGTATCAAACAAATTTATTTAGCTTTATCTGTAATAGATTTTTTATGGAGAAAAGTTTTGCATTTTGCAATGAACATCAAAGTTCATTCTTAATGTACATTTGAACAACTCAAGGTCAAGATCACCTAGCAAATAAATGTCAACTTTGAGACTTAGTGGTAGGATTGTCAACTCCTGATTCTCTTAATAAAAATGTGATGGAGGACATTTCAATTTCTAACAATAACAGAATGCAATATAAATCAGAGTAAATATTAAAGAATACATTTTAACTTGAGTTCTGACATTCATATGCCTTTGATATGTAGAACAGGTCTCAACAGGGCTGTGATAATTTGAAATTCCAACATCCTTTCCTCCACATGTATATGTCTATCCATCGTCCAGCATTAACACTGAGACAATCCCATGGTTGCAGGTACCGTAAGTAGCTTCTGCTCTGAGGAAGGGTGAGGTAGACACACAGAGCTTTAAATATCTATTGTTGTCAAATGCACCCGTACATAATTATATATATATATATACATATCCATGTATACTTACATAATATATACATATAGACCATGTGTACATCACACATATACACACATATCTCAATCTATCTATCTACCCAGCTCTCTATCTCTCTATCCATCTATACTCACAAACATTTTTACCACTCACCAAAGCCCTCACCAAGGCTGCTACTGCCACCACCATTTTGTCCACTTTTAGGAACAAAAAGGAGATCCTGCAATGATTGCACAACTGAAAACGGCCATAAAGAGATTTATGTTTTATCACAATATTTTCATCATTGAAAAATTAGAAACAAAGTCAGAATACTTCATTGCTGCAACCAAAAGAACACCAAATCAGAATGTAATTCAGTATAAAATAAGCTAATGAAATGTAAAATAAGTGTGTATATTTGAAGCCTACTGTTTAGTCCTCATAGTCTGCAGCATGCCCTGAGGGTTGGAAACTCCCTCTCACATCCTGCCGAAAAAGCAGCCATGCATTTACCATGGTCATACCCCTAAGTACAGGGACTCTGTCTGCAGTGTCCCAACCCCAGAGTTCAGGCAATAGCAGCCACTCTTCCTGACTGCAAAAATCCCAGCTCCTCTGCTTTCATATATGACTTTGGTTTTATTCCACAGACACAGTGGATTGGTTGGTTCGATGCTCACATAATATCCCAGCTAGAGGTAAAGCTGTAATGGATTAATGTTTCATTTAGATCACAGGACATAGGTTTCATCATGGGATTGGTTAATGAGTTCAGATATTAAGAAGTCTAGTAGCATTGTAACTATTAACCACAAGGGTGTCATGGTAGAGATGAAGAAAAGCTAAACATGTCTTTTATTTTTCTATTGTGATTTTCTTTTCTGAAATGTTACTAAGCATAAAATCAATAATGGACATGACAACCTATTCAGAAAACTCCTTAGCCACATTCAAAGCAAACACTAATATTTTGCTTGAAGTTAACATTCATATGAATTAATTTGCAGTGCCAAAAAATATGTATGGAAGAAAACCAAAAGTGCTAGCCAGGTTAGCTTGTGACAGCCAGGCCCAACTAATATGTCCTTCATGCAGTCAAACGGCACCTCCTACAGAGCCACCCACTCTGATATTTCACCCTTACACAGACTGACCAGAGCAGGTCCTTGGGTCTTCCCCAGCCTTCCCTTTCTGGTGAGTAAGAATCATGGTCAGTGAGTTTCACAGATGTGATGAATCACTGTTTAACGTGGGCTAAGTGCATTGCTTTACTTAGTAAAACAGTACTACTATAATTATAATTCCTGATTTATGAGTTATGAAAATAACTATATGAAACCAATTCCTAATTCATGGATTCGTCTAGAGTTTAACTAGAAGTCTAGGGATGAAAACCAATGTAAGTTCTGTGATGCTTCATAGCCATTGACTTATTTTTATTTAATAAGTTTTTTGTGAGAATACTGTACAGAGGGGTTACAATTACATGAGCAAGGTAATGAGAACATTTCTTATCAAGCATTGTTGCTTCCTCCTTTGCTTTTCCCCTGCCATCCCTTCCCTCCCATCTCCACAAGGCTAAATTTGCTTTTAATTAGAGTGGCATAGACTGACACCTAGTGGCCAATGGCCAATGGGCATATTGTGGCATCACCCATTGATACAAATTTTAGTGTGTGTATGTATATAGATCTATCTATCTATCTATCTATATCTTAATAGAGTTACATGATTCCTTTTGTGTATTCTGGAATATTTAAAAAGAAAGCAAATATACAGAATTTCACTTTTCTTATCATAAAGATAAAATGCCCAGAAAAAGCCAGATGCTGGTGGTTCATGCTTGTAGTCTGAGCTACTCAAGGAGATGAGATCTGAGGATCGAGCTTCAAAGCCAGCTCAAGCAGGAAATTCCATGAGACATCTCAAATTACCCAAAAAACTGCAAATGGTGCTGTGGCTCAAAGTGGTAGAACACTACCCTTGAGCAAAAGAGCTCAGTGACAGTGTCCAGGTCCCAAGTTCAAGCCCCACAACAACAACTATATATATATATATATATGAAGCTCAGTGAAAACTTTTGTAAGAAAGATCACCTTTTATAAATTCTATTATAATATATCTTCAGATAACATATTAGCTACCTATCATAAATATTAAAAACAAAGTAAGAAATAGGTTTACATAAATTAAAAAAGAAGGAATACACTCAAAGGTATGGAATATGAGACATCATTATTTAGCATAAAATTATTGGTATATGAGTCACAGATTTACAGTCCTGACTATGCTTCTAATTAACTGTTGGCCTTGAACAAATTGTACAACCTCTCTGTGCTTCAGTTCTATAATAAATAATATAATAAATTTTAGTGTAGGTGACTATAGAGAGATTTGTTGTAAAAGTTAACAACACATTCCGTTTCCCTCATTTGATTTTCCTACTCTAGGCATCTGCTTCTAACCCTTCAGAAAATCAAGATCTCCATTGTGAACTTAAGACCAGAAACAAAATGTATGCCAGACTTTGTGGCATATGGATTTCCTATATAATAATAATAAAAGAAATTGTTTTCATAAAAATCAATTTATATAAAGGATTTATGTTTCATATAACTATGTTACGCTTACAGTAATTTTCTAAATATTTTAATAAAATAGTATGACTTCTTTTAGTTTTCTCTCTGCCTTGCCTTTCTATATAGCACTACATTTGTGATGTAGAGTGTTACTGTTTCACTGATAGCAAAACAAAAGAAATACCAAGCATCTATGGCTCATGCCTATAATCCTAGCTACTCAGAAGCCTGGGATCTGAGGAGTAAGGTCTGAAGCCAGCCTAGTCAGGAAAGTCCATGAGACAGAAAAAGCCAGAAGTAGAGATGCCGTGGCTCATGTGATAGAGCACTACCATTGAGCAAAAAAGGAGCTCAGTATGCAGACCTAGAGTACATGCTCCAGGGAAGGCAATGAATAAATAAATACAAACAAAAACAAAATAACAGAAAGAATAGGTGATAGGCTCTCAATCAATGTTTGTGAACATGAAATAACCCAGTAAGGTCTTCTTTCCACAATTCAGGGTGTGCCTTGACATGTGAACTAATTTATCTTTTTAGGATATATCAAAAGAGAAGAAAGATCAATTTGTTTGGGCAAATATTGGCCAATTTCTCCCAAGTACAAATGTTAGTACACCATACCAGAAACCAGGCATGTAGATTTTCTTTTTTTTTTAATTGTGAAAATACTGTACAGAGGAGTTACAATTACATGGGCAAGATAATGAGTACATTTCTTATCAAGCATTGTAGCCTCCTCCCTTGTTTCCCCTTCCTATCCTCCCCCTGCCTCCCCAACCCAATCCTCCCCTCTCCCCGTCCCTCCCCCACCAAAGTTGTAAAGTTCGTTTTCGACATAACGACTTGTACATCTCATTGGTGCAATGGGTCCATCTATATCCCTATTTAAACGATTTGTTTTCCCCTTCCCCTCCACAAACTATACCAACATCAAATACAGTGAAAGCAGAGGTTATACTGTGGGGGAGCAACAAAGAAATAATCTTATAAATGTGTTAGAAACAATCGCATGAAAGAAAAAAAACATTTGAATACATATCTTAGGGTTCATTTCCCTAACATCAACTTATCTGACCTTTTCTGCTTGACTCAGACATATACTAGATATTGCAAATATGGGAAACTATGGGACCTATGTTTCTTTGGGCCTGGCTTACTTCACTTCATATAATTTTTTCCAAGTCTTTCCATTTCCTAACAAATGGGGCAATGTCATTCTTTCTGATGGAGGCATAGAATTCCATTGTGTATATATACCACATTTTCTGGATCCATTCATCTACTGAGGGGCATCTGGGTTGGTTCCATATCTTAGCTATAGTAAATAATGCTGCAATAAACATAGTTGTGCTGGTAGCTTTAGTGTGTTCTTGTTTGTAAACATTTTGGTAAATGCCCAAGAGTGGGATTGCTGGGTCATAGGGGAGCTCTATGTCTATGAGATCAAAATTGTATAGTACATCCCTACTCTTTAGTTCATCTGCAGCCTCAAACTTCATATATGAATTCATGTTTCATATTTTCATCAGCCGTTAAGTACAATAAGAACTCTGGTGAATCCCTCAATTTGCTTCACTGCAATGAACAATAGAACCATTAACATCCCTTACTTAATATTACATAATTGAGCTGGAAACTGGGAGCTCACACCAGTAATCTTATCTACTAAGTAGGCTGAGATCTGAGGATCATGGTGTGAAGTCAGCCTGGGCAGGAAACTCCATAAGAATCTTATCAGCAGGTATATTTTAGATATGAGACCCTTGTCCATTGTATGGCTAGTGAAGATCTTCTCCCAATCCGTGGGCTTTCTATTGGTCTTGCTAGCTATGTCCTTTGCCATGGAGAAGCTTTGCAATTTCATGCAATCCTATTTGTCCAACGTTTCTTTGATTTGCTGTGTTTCTGGGTCTCTATTAGGAAAATTTCCACCTAGGCTTTCTCCAATTCTGTCCTGTAATGTTTTCAGGGTGTCTGCCTTGACTCTGAGGTCTTTGGTCCATTTGGAGTTGATTCTGGTGCAGGATGATATATAAGGAACTAGCTTTACTTTTCTACAAGTGATTAACCAATTTTGCCAGCACCATTTACCGAAAAGGCTGTCTTTCTTCCATTCTATTTTTTTAGCTCCCTTATTGAAGATTAGATGGGTATTTGTCTGTAGGTTCATTTCTGGGTTTTCAATTCTACTCCATTGGTCCTGAGGTTTATTCTTGTGCCAATACCAAGCTGTTTTTATTGCTATGGCTTTGTAGTAGAGTTTGAAATTTGGTATTGATATTCCTCCAGCACTGATCTTTTTGTTAAGGATTGTTTTGGCTATTCGGGTCTTTTATTGTTCCATGTGAATTTTTGGATTGCCTCTTCTATTCTAAAGCTACCAGCACAACTATATTTATTGCAGCATTATTTACCATAGCTAAGATATGTAACCAACCCAGATGCCCCTCAGTAGATGAATGGATCCAGAAAATGTGGTATATATACACAATGGAATTCTATGCCTCCATCAAAAAGAATGACATTGCCCCATTTGTTAGGAAATGGAAACACTTGGAAAAAATTATATGAAGTGAAGTAAGCCAGGCCCAAAGAAACATAGGTCCCATGGTTTCTCTTATTTGAAATAACTAGTATATGTCTGAGACAAGCAGAAAAGGGCAGATAAGTTGATGTTAGGTGACATGATCCCCAAGATAAGTATTCCAATGTTTTTTTTTCTTTCTTGCAATTGTTTCTAACATATTTATAAGATTATTTCTTTGTTGCTTTGTATGTCCCTCCCTCATGGTATAACCCCTTCTTTCACTATATTTGATGTTGGTATAATTTGTGGAGGGGAAGGCCAAAAACAAATCACTTAAATAGGGATACAGGTGGACCCATTGTAACAATGAGATTTACAAGTTGTTATAATGAACTTTACAACTTTGGATGGGCTGAGGGGGGTCAGGAGGTGGAAGGTGGGAAGGGATAAGAAGGGGAAACAAAGTAGGAGGCAACAATGCATGATAAAAAATATACTCATTACTTTGCCCATGTAATTGTAATCCCACTGTATGGAATTTTCACAATAAAAAAAAGAAGAAAGCAAAAAAAAAAAAAGAATGTTCTCACCAATAAGCTACTCATAAAAGCCATAAGTGACACTGTGTCTCAAGTGGTAGAATGCTTGCCTTGAACAAAAGAAGCTCAGGGACAGTGCCCATTCCCAGAGTTCAAGCCCCAGGACTGGCAAGAAAAAAATATGTATTATATATTATATGTGTATATTTATTACTTTATTCAAAAAATACATAACTGTGTCACCTGCCAAACACTTTCTCTTTCCACACATCATGAAACTGTGGACCTTCCTCTACAATTCTCTCCTAATCATCTTTTCCCATTTGGTCATCTTCCTTCTTACTTTTTATTTATTTTTAAAATTATCTTTAAGTAGTTGTACAAAGAAATTTCTATTTACCAAAGCACTGTATGAGTACAAAACATCTTGATTAACATCACCCAACATTCTTCCAACATTCTCATCAATCCTTCCCTACTCTACCCTTTCCTTCCTGTTTTCTTGGCTGCTTTCTCTTGCCTACTTGTCTTTATTTGTCTACCCTTCTCCTCTTGATCACAGCCCAGCCCTTGAAAGGGACCTTTTTCCTGGTAGTCATTTTGTTGGGCTTTGACTTTTTCATTCTAAGGAATTACACTATTTGAGTTCTTCCTTAAATCTACCATATTTCATTTAATATACTTGCAAACACTTCCATACCACAAAACACATTTATTTGTAGGTTTATTGTAGCTATCTATATGCTTATTTTAATTATATTTATATGATTCTTCGATTTTTTTTCATATTTTGCCTTGAACTCTGTTACATTTTCCTCATGCTGGCTTTGTTCTCCTGGTTTATGTTCTCTTCCTAAAACAATAACTATTGCAAACCTGGATGTCCACAAGTAAAGGTGGCAGAATACAGGCTGGGGGAGGGGACAAAAAATTCCAATGAAATGAAGTGATTTGCACACTTGATCTATAAAGGTACATGTCTTAGAAGCCAACATGTATGTTTTAAACATACACAAATACATGAGCTTGAACCATGCATTATCAATATACTAACATATAATAGCATTTGTTATTTCAAATGGTTCAACCAAATATAAGCATAAACATGAATCAGTTTGTCTAACTGAATATATTCTCTTTTGAAGGGAAAACAAAGACAATTTTGAATCTGAGTCTCTGACAGAAAGGATTATAATTCCTTTCACAAAAGGAAAACAGAGAGTGAAAACTTGGTGAGGGCATATGGACATGCTATGTCTTTTGGCAATGGTGGATAGATGCTAAAATTGGTTTATGGTGGTGCTTACACAACTCCATGTTTACTAAAAGTCACAGAATTTTATATTCAACATGAATGAAATTTAAGTATGTAAATCAAACATCCAGAAAGCTATGAAAATACTTTTATGATCATTTTCATAATATATATATATGCATATTTGTTCATTGATAACTAGCAGTAGCAAACTTCAAACTTGACAGGCAAATGGAGAAAATTAGCATTGTATAAATGGCTGTTAAAACGGTAGCATTAGTTAATCTCTTTAATATTGTCTTTTTTCTATTAACAGAAGTATCTTTGACCTTGTGTATAATGGAAATATTTCTATTACATGAGTGATTTCACTATGTTTTCCATTCCATCTAAGGAAAAGCTAGCTGATTCCCTCGACAAGATGGGCTGTCTGATATTCAGACAGCATTCACTATATTTTTGCATACAGGATATGTTGTTTTGAGAAAAGATCATTTACTGTGACAAATTCCATATGGAAAATGAAGTACAAATTTAAGTAGAAAATATTTTTTTCAGGACCTAGTCATATGTGCGTTGCAAGAAGGGAAAACAAACTTCCTTGTGAGTGGCTTTTATTATTCACAGTCTCTGACGTGATTTTGCTATAATTCAACACACACGCTGCCTGGGCTGTCTTTGCCAATTCTGAGGACTATTAAAATACTCAGCATCCAGGAAAAAAATCCTTTCCCTTTCCAGACCTCATGGATTCCATACACAAAACATCCTTACTTCCTAAGAAAATGGAGTCACTTAACCAGTGCTTACATTAATTACGCCAGTTTCCTATTATTCCATGACAGTTTCTTTGGCTCTTTCCTTAGAACATTTTTTTGCCAGTCTTGGGACTTGAACTCAGGGCCTGGGCACTATCTCAGAGCTTCTTTTGCTCAAGGCTAGTACTCTACCACTTGAGCCACAGCACCACTTCTGGCTTTTTCTGTGTTTGTAGCATGGAGTACTTGTGTCCCTATTTTGGGGTTCATTTCACTTAACATCATCTTATCTGGTCATATGTATATTGCTTTCTGTCTTATTCTTCATTATACTGTAAGTTTGTGACAATAAGACAAATACCATACTATTCTGTAGTCCAATTTGCCCTAACCTCTAATCCTACCAATATCTTTCTTACAAAAAACTTGATAATAATAATTAAATCCAACAGTAAAAGTCATACCATCCATTCCTATATTTATAATATCTAAGTATCATGCTAATTCAAAAGCAAGAAACAGTTATAGGTAAGTTATATATATTTGTTTCTGCCCCTCCCCTTAAGGAGAAAGAAGTTTATGTAATACTGGATGGTGGTGGCTTAAGCCTGTAATCCAAGCTACTCAGGAGACTGAGATTTTAGGATTGTGGTTCCAAGCAAGTCCAGGCAGGAAAGATGGTAAGACTCTTATCTCCAAATAACCATTAAAAATCTAGAAGTGGCTCAAGTTTAGAGTGTTAGTCTTGAGCCCAAATGCTCAGGGACAGTGATTAGGCAAAGCACAAAAGGACCAACACACACACACACACACACACACACACACACAGAAGTTTATGAAATAAACAAAAGGAAATATCTGGCATAAATTTTATGTCAATCTACATTCTGCTAAACACAGTAGTGTGATATAGTGACTAACATATATGGAATCTGCAGTCACTAAAACACAGTTCCAGTTGATATAGCTCAGCCCTAAGCATGCTATTTGCCTGTCTGAATTTTAGATTCCTTATCACTAATACAAAGACTTAACACACAGCCTCAAATGAGAATTTCATAGGAAACTGGGTAGATTACATGGGAAAATAAGTTGAAAGAAGTCTGTTGGGGAGGTAGGGAAGGAAGGGATCATGGGGGGAAAGCAAAGGAGCAGGTAACAATACTCGATAAGAAATGTATTCATTACCTTACTCATGTAACTGTAACCCCTCTGTACAGTATTTTTACAATAAAAAAATACAAATTGAATTAAATGTTTATTAAGTAAATGCTGAGGACTGTGTCCTAATTTGTTCTGAGGTCCTCATAGTGGACCAGACAAATAGAAGACCTATTTTCAAAAAGCTTACGGTCTCAAGAAGACACAGGTAAGTCAGCGTGTAAATGCTCCCTTGAGATAAGCTCAGCAACACAAAAGTAAATATAAAGGTTTTATGGGGCACAGACTTGTAAAATCAGAAGACCCACTGTTCTGACATACTCAACTTACAACCTAAATTCTCAAACCTAGGGCTGCAAAATGAAGTCATTATTCACAGTGAAATCTAATTGTATTGTGGTGACACAATGCAAGGTCCAAGTGCCATGAAATCACATCTCAGAATCATCCTGCTTTTTTTTTTTTTAATTGTGAAAATACCGTACAGAGGGGTTACAATTACATGGGCAAGGTAAGGAGTACATTTCTTATCAAGCATTATAGCCTCCTCCTTTGTTTCCCCTTCTCATCCCTGCCCATCCGCCGCCCCTCCCCCTCGCCCTCCTCCCTGCCGCCAAAGTTGTAAAGTTCATTTTCTACATAATGACTCGCACATCTCATTGTTGCAATGGGTCCACCTGTATCCCTATTTAAACGATTTGTTTTTCCCCTTCCCCTCCACAAATTATACCAACATTAAATACAGTGAAAACAGGGGTTATACGGGGGGAGGGACATACATGCAACAAAGAAATCATAAATATGTTAGAAACAGTTGGAGGAAAGAAAAAAACCATTTGAATCCTTATCTTGGGGTTCATTTCAACTAACATCAACTTATCTGACCTTTTCTGCTGGTCTCAGACATGAGCTGAATAGCTCAGGGACAGCGCCCAGGCCCAGAGTTCAAGCCCCACGACCGACAAAAAAATAAAAAGTATCATCCTGCTTTTTAAACTACACCACATTCTAGAATCTGTGAACTCAGTCTTCAAGACCTGTAGAAGGGCCTCCCGGACACAACTGTAATTGATGCATGTGTCACATATTTGCATATCTGCCTATTTGGGGTAATAACAAAACTCAATGCGAAACAACAGGGCCTGCTTAGTAGTTTCTGCAAAGCAGATGCCCTTGTGTCTCTCAAGCTGCTTTATTTTCTAAAATAGCACGCTAATTTTAAAAGACAAAGTAATAACAGACACACAAGGGCGGTGGATGGAAAAGTTTCAAAGCATATGAGGCTAATTTCTCCTAAAAGTGGCCTCTGGGGAGTGATGAGAAACGGGCACTCCACTTGTCAAAGAGGAACTCGTGTGCAATTTTACTCTTCGGTTTCCTTGAACTTAGCCAGGCAAGAACATCCTGGCTGAAGAAATAACATAATATCAGGTAAAGGAAGTCTAATGGCATCACTGCCGAGAGTTTACATGTAAAGACACATCAAGGAAACGGAGGAAGATGGAAGTTGATGTTAGGCGAAATGAACCCCAAGAGAAGGACTCAAATGGTTTTTCTTTCTTGCGATTGTTTCTAATGTATTTATAAGATGATTTCTTGGTTGCTTTGTATGTCCCTCCCCTATGGGATAACCCCTGTTTTCACTGTATTTGATGTTGGCATACTTTGTGGAGGGGAAGGGGAAAAACAAATTGTGTAAATAGGGATACAGGTGGACTCATTGCAACAATGAGATGTACAAGACGTTATGCTGAAAAACGAACTTTACAACTATGGTGGAGGTGGGGGGGAAGGGCAGACAGGGGGGGGAGGTGGGAAGGGATGGAAAGGGGAAACAAAGGCAGAGGGAGGCGGCAACAATGCTTGATAAGAAATGCACTCATTACCTTGCCCATGTAATTGTAACCTCTCTGTACGGTATTTTCACAATTAAAAAAAAAGAGAGAGAGAGAGAGACATTAACTTTGCCTCTGAATAATGTCAGAAAAGAGCTGTAGAGGAAAGATATCAAGTCCATAGCCTGTCTCCTCAAGACCTTCTTCTGTGTTCCTTCAGTCTCTAATCCATTCTTCTTGGCATCCAAGGAGAAAAGTGACTGTCTGTGTTCTGACCTTTCTTTCCTTTGGCAAGTTACCAAAAAACAAAATCCACTTTCACTTTTTTAGGTGTTTTATATTGATTTGCAATATTTTCCTGTCTTATAATCAAACTATTTTGCGTATGTGTTCCAATGAGCAGGCAAATATGGATGTGGACGTCTGTCATCACTGTATTTCCATAAAAGTAACACTCCCAAATTTATTCTCATTTGTATCACCTGAATTCTTTTATTTTGTTATTTTTATTTATCATTTATTTATTTATTTTTGTTGGTCATGGGACTTGAACTCTGGGTCTGGGCGCTGTCCCTCAGCTTTTCAGCTCAATGCAAGCATTCTACCACTTCCGGTTTTCTGGTGGTCTATTGGAGTAAGATTTTTCCTGCCTGGGCTGGCTTTTGAACTGTGATCCTCAGATCTTAACCTCAAGAGAAGCTAGGATTACAAGTATGAGCCACCAGCGCCTGGGAATCATGGGAATTCTTACAAGAGGGAGTATAATCTCCAAATGAGAAGTGATCACAAGGTCACCTATGTCTAAATAAAGTAATAAAATTAATTTACAAAATTTCTTCTTTAGGTACCTACTTCCCTGCTCACTCACAAGTATAACACAAAATTATTAATTGTCTTTGAAATATCAACACAGGATCAACTATGTTTGGGTTCCTACAGAATATTAAAACTAACTGCTATAGTATAAAAATACTTCTCACTCTATTTTCTGGTGAAGAAAAAATGGAAAATCTCTCTAAATGGCACTGGAGTCTGCTTAGATTTAAATAAAAACTTGTGGTCAGTTGAAAAAATACTAAAGTCCATTCAACTGAGAGCCACATGACTCAATTTCCTTTTTTTTTTTTTGTAAAAGAAATGAAGATAATCAGATCAGCCAGTTAAAAACAGACAGTGCAGTTCCTAGTTTACTGAGCACATTGTATAACTTATTATTGCAATTAGCACACTAATTAATAAATGTTCTATAGTATACTGAAGACAACTGCTATCACAAAATGAAACAATTTCCCAAACTACCAATTATAGATCTGATTGCCTATAATACCTACAGGAGATAAAAGAATAACCCTGATTCCCAGCCTGGTCACTGGACGTGGCTCCACTCACTTACTCATGAGCCTTTGGCCATGAATAAGTCAAACTTTATAGAGGCAATATAAATTGTTTGTAATGCTTGAAGACTTCCCAGAATATTATTTGTATTCATCTTCTTGATAAATCAGGGTCCATGTATAGTATCTAAGGGACTGACACATCTTGTATCTGACCCCATACTTAATATTAGGAAGAAATAAGGGGAGATACTATGCTTTTATGGGAAGAAAGTTGTCACTGCCCATGGATGTCTCCCTAGAGAACAGCCAATTAGAATACTTGAACTTCTAAATTTCTTCAAACCACATTTGCTTATGAAATTCTGACCTCGAAATCATTTCTTTCTGTTGAAGGAAACAGGCTATGGTTCCTACTGATAAGGAGTTATCTTTTAAGCATTTGATGGATGTTATCAGATTAAAACTCTTCCTATTTGAAGACAGCTAGTGCAAATAATCATTCCGATAAGGAATCAGAAATGCTGACAGTCAAATGACTTTCTTTTCTGCACCAGTGAGTCAAGGACAAGGAAACTCTCTAAATTTTGTTTCTTCATCAAACCTTCTAAGTCAACTGCAAGTGTCAAGACCGCTTTGGCGATGGCTGTTACACACATGTCACCTGGCAGTTGCTGTTGGGGCTCTCCACTTGTGACCCCTAGCCTTCTCTCTGCTAACCAGACTACCTCCTCATGACCTTCCTGTGAAATTAAATGCTTTCTGTCACCCAGGAACATTACTACCAGTAACATTATCATTAATACTCTAATCACAGTACCTTCATAGTCAAATAAATGCTCACTTGACATTTTACATAGCCAAAATGTTAGGGGTATTATTTAAATAACTTTTCTCTAACCCCTGTAATAGAGATTAATTTTCTACAACCCAAGTAAAAATGTGCATGAAATCTGTCTTCTAGTACCCATCCTCTCATGGCTCATCCTTTTCAGAAATACTAGTTAAATGATTTGTGAAGTCTAGTGCAAGATAAAAAAGAAAGATTTGTGTATATTATATATAACATATATATAAATATTTTAAATACATATATAGATAGATAGATAGATATCAACCTCTGATCCAATGAAACTGTTAGGCATTCAATATGCACGCAGTCAGAGCAGTGTCTCTTATTCCTGCATTCTAAACATCTGTACAGATATGTTTTCTGGTGTCCTTATTGACTAGGAAGTGTTTTTTTCTCCCAAAGCAACTGTCAAAAGATTTTTCTCCCAATGTTTTGACTCCATTAGTTTTATATTATAGGTTATTGACACTTGCTAACTTTCTATCTCAACTTCTTGGAGACCAAGCTCTGAAGAAGTTAATTTATAATTACACCATGTGTTCCAGGAAAAGTCTAGTTTTTGTATTACCACTCAGGTATGGTCTGAAATGCCTTGACTGCATTTTTGTTGACTAATCTATTACAAATGAGTCAAAGGAATGCTGTGTACAAAGCAGTATGAATCTTAGTATCTTTCAAACTAGAAGTAGAACTTTATCCTGGATGAATACACTTTAGCAGAGAAATTAATTTTATTCCTCCAGGATGACAGGAAAAAAATAATTTCTCATGATCTAGAACCAGTAACACATTTACAGCCTAAAAGCCACTTCAACAATTAGAGGCTGCAGCCTGAATCAATAAACAACAGGCTAAAAATAAAACCACACACTGTTCCCTTTGGAATAGTACTTGACTTAAAACAGACTTAATGGAATATTCCTTAATTACCACTGTTTCAGAATTTCTAACCCCCTTGTCTCTGGCATGTGCTTATTTCTAGACATTACGCTCAATCTGCTTCCAATCTACAGATAGTATCACTCACTCTACCAAACCACAATGGCTCTGAGCAGAAAGTAAAAATAAAATAGTAAGAAATTTATTAAGTATATTATTGTTTGCATTATCAGATATGGCTGGTGTTTTGAACTTTTGGAGTTATCGAGATGAGCCAGAACTTTAAACTAGAGGAGTGTGTTAAAGGAAACTCCTTATGGAATTTTTTTGCAATATAAGTAATTTTTAATTATAGTAAACATTCTTTAATATGTTTGCTTATGGAATGTCTGTAAGTCACTTTATTGTACTCTGATAATAGGCAATATATGCTGTGTGTCCTTCAAAAATGATGTCTATTTACCTCCCATCACCATCCTGTCACTTTAAAATGGGAAGCTGATTCTGACAACAAATTCTTCCTTTGACTAGCATTTAAATACAAAAATGACCTTAATTGTAAAAGTTGCCTTTATTGTAAAGTCAAGGTATAAGGAAAAGGAAGAAGGATGCTATAATTCTCACATTTCCTCTTTCCTCTGCCCACAGATTTAGGAAGGCAAAGAGGTGGGGTAGCAGCATACCTACCTGGGAAAAAATATCATCAAAATGCTACTTTTCCTAAACTGCATGTGAAATATTTCAATACAGTTAAACGAAAATGGTTGTTTTACTGTGTATTATGTTCCATACTATTTGAAAATGCCTTTGGGTAAAGTAAATGTTTGCAAGCAAGGCTCTGAAGTGTTTCTTTGTTAAGCAAAATGCACCTTCTTGTACAGCAGGCAGGTCCCCAGTGTTCTGTTCTTCCTCTACCCATTTCCTCAGTTTCATCCTATGATAGTCATTAGGATACACTCTTTTGACCATGTGCTGAGCTTTCAGATGCTCTGTGTATTTCTAGGCCTCTTCGGCAATATTTCTTATAATGGCACTCACCCTTCACTTTCCTGTGGATATAATTTTCTCTCTAAAATATTACTGATCTTTTGTATAAAATTGTTTTAAGGATACATTTGCAACATCTGAAATAAACATTTATTTTGTGTACTAGTTTGAGAGCTGTTGAAGCAACTCCCTCTCCAAATATTCAAAGTTAAGATGACTAAAAACAAACATTTTTAATAGAAGGAAGTATAATAAAAGTACTTTTTCAAAGCTTAAAGTATTTTGTCCTTCCTAAATATTAAAGCTTTTCATTCAATCTGATTTGAATATTGTGTCTTTCCAGAAATTTTAAGACACAATTTTATTATGTTATTTTCCAGATCCTAAAGGCAAACATTTGCTTTACATTTCCTTCTAGTTCCTTATTTTGATACAGTTACAAGGACGGCATTGTTCAAATTTGCATGCTTTATGGAAATATGTATTTGTGTATATTACACTTTCAAAGCTTAGTATTTCCAGAAACATATCAAAACATCTAAGCTAATTATAGATTATTAAAAGGTTACAGTAGAAAGGATAAACTATCTCTGGAAGGTAACCAACATGAGAAAACATACAATACAATCCTTGTCAAATTGCACCCCATATCTGTGTTGTGTGTGTGTGTGTAAACGAAAATTGCTCTGACGGAACTTCATGTGCATGATACTTGTTGATTAGTCTTTTTTGAAGGAAAATACATTACTTTTTCTTTGAATACTTACTGGAAATCTAGCCAGCTTCAACAGTACATCTACAAACACAATTGATGCGAGGTAAAAAGAGAGAGAGAAGGAATACAATCTATCTTAAGTTTCATGCCATTTGAAGTCTAATGTACCTGCTGCTGGATAAACCTATTTCCTTTTCTTTTTTAAAATGTTTAACAAAATTATTTTAAAATATTTGTATATAGTAGATGGCATTCAACAAGGCAGTTTATTAATATATTCCTGATGTGACTCCTTTAACTGATAATACCCCTTTAAACATTCTGCAGTGTCCCTTCCTGCCTTAATCCTCCTTCCATTTTTCTTAATTTTGTACTATATGCACTGGATTTTGAACATGGTTCTTTTTTAATTACTTTTTGCAAAGGGTCATCACCAAATGCATGCTTCACTTACATGCTTCCTTGAATCACTGAACACCAAGTGGCTTCAGGGAATGAAGGATGCCACAGCCATTCACACCTGCCTAGAAGACAGACATGTTTCAAGACTAAGTCAGCAAGTTTTTCAATAGTGAAATGGGAGAAAATAAAAAAGCCATTTGAACTCCATAGCAGGAAAAGGACAGGGAATAGAGCACAAGATTGTTTTGCTCTATTCTACTTTGCATATGCAAAAGAAGCCAGGTTAATAGAACCAAAGAGGAAGACAAGGAAGAAGAGGAAGGAGAAGAAGGAGGGAAAAAAAAAGAAACAGGGCAGTGAGGCAGGAAAGGACAGTAAGTTAATGAGGTTCTTTGAAACCAGACAGGCCTCAGAACTATAATTACAGGTCAATGGGCCCTGAATTTTCAAGTCATTATTTATTTCAAAAACTCAAGTAGCCCTGTTGCTCATCTGTTGTAAAAAAGAAATGCTAAAGTTTCCATTTCCTTGATATTTTACTACATTCACTTTTATCTAAAAGTGTAAATAAAACACTATTTCTTATGAAGTAAATATAAAAACTAAGATGTATCTTGGGAGATCTTTACCAAACACCTAGAAAGTATAGAAGAAAATAACATTCATCCTCTTTATAATTTTTTTAAAAGTAAAGGAACACCACAATTAAAAAAGGACATTCAATGCTATAATGATTATTATTTAAATTATAGCCATATTTGGCAAGTAGTAGTTTCAGTTGCCTAGAGATCTGTTTTTGGTTGGTTGGTTTGTTTAGACAATATGAGGTTTGAATTCAGGGCATAAATCTTGTGAAGATGATATACAAATTGAGCCATGCCCCCAGCCTTTTTTAAAGTTACTTTTTGCTGAAACACCTACATAGCTTGAATTACAGGAAGATATTGAATTACAGGCAGATATTAATAGATATTAACTGATTTTGCCAGGTTGAGCTCTAAATTACATCCACTGGATAACCAACTCTCAATTAGCTAGGATTATAGATAACATGCTAGGATAGAAATCTCATTTTTAAAGATCCTCTGCAACCAGATATATTGGTTTGTACCTGTATCTCAACTACTTGAGAGGCTGAGGCTAAAGGACTGAACATTTGAGTTTGTGACCAGTTTGGAAAATATAGTAAGGATTTATCTTGCAAAAGGAAAAGAGTATTTTTCAAGGCAGGCAATACTGTGCTTTCTTGATTAAATAAGTCAAATCTACCCTACTTATGTACTTCAGTAACCAGAAGCCAATAAAACATTAAAACAGTGCTGGGATGGTCTAGCTTATGTTATATAACGGAGCCAGTGCAGATTTTCTCCTTGTGAGTCATCCTAGCCTAGTTCAGAGTGGAGTCCATAGAATATACCCCATAGATACACAGAAATCAAAAAGACATAACTTAGATCAAAGTAAACAACTGAGGACTATATTCCTTTTGGCACTGCCCTACCTATGCTAATGTTTCCTTACATGCAGAAGAACCAATTCATTTCTAAATTCCTTGAAATTTGCTTGGAAAGGAGAGATTGATGATGTACTGAGAGTTCAGGAGTAAACAGAAAACTCTAGGCTGTAAACCCAACTAGAGTGTATTACTATTATATTAACTCACAGGAGGATAAGAAAATATGCAGAACAGCTGAACATAGTACCAAGGAATGACTGATAGGGATAGATATTTATAGAATGGTGATATCATGAGTATAATTAAAATGATCTATTTTAAACTTGAATCAGTTACCTGTGCAAGGGGTTTGATTTTGACATGTCAATTTATGCACTTAATGTGTCTTGATCTTACTGCTCTATTTTCTTTTCTCTTTCTTCTCTCCATTCCACAACCAGTCTCAGAAATCTCCATTATTTTATTTTCATACATGAACATAAAGAAATCTGATCATAATTTCCCTCCTTTACTCTCTCCATTTTTTAAAGAAAGTCATTTGAGTAACTGCAGATAGAACTGGCTGCTAGTTTTGATCATTATTCACATGCATATTATGTAGCAACCAGTGTTAGACACCTTGTAATCGAATTTATTTTGCCACTGTGTTTTGGGTTTATACAAATTAGAAGCCAAAGTTAAATTATTCTCACTGAGCCACAAGCCAGAAAGGCCAAGACTAGAAGATGGGTCCATTCTCTGGTTTAGTTTTAGGCCTCATGTAGACAATAAGTTTATGAAGATAAACAAATGGAGTTTGTTTAACAAAGTAGTGAAAAGGAGATTCAGGCAGAGAAGGCTAACAGTCACTACCATGAATTCAAGAAAAGTATGGGCAGATTCCAATCTTCCTACAAATGTTGACATAACCTGCTGCCTACAGCATGCATTTCATTAGAATTCTACAGTGTGTAAAAGTTTATCTCACTTCTAAAATATTCTGGAAAGTGTTAACTATGAGCATAAAGGTATAACTGCATAGTATCAATAGGACATTGTACATAGTAGACTTATTTCTTCAGCTACCACCAAAAACCAGTAGTTATATTTTCCTTATGTATACGATATAAATGACAGTTCTTAACATTAATAGGTTCTAATAAGTTATTATTAAATTCATTTTGGATTTTAATCCTACTAAGGACATTAGATATTGTAATGCTGTTCTTTGTTTAATACTTGACTAAAATAGAAACAGAAAATGCTCAATAGTAAGCAGATCACAGTTAATCAGAAGGATTTAGCCTTTCAAAAGAAAAAAGAAAAAAGATAAAAAGAACAAGAGATTATCAATAAATACTAAGAAAAGCATAATAATCCTGTTATATTCCCTAACTGGACAGCTCTGAATTTGTCTGAGTCTCCAATGTACCAAAGACTACTTTTCATATGCCAATATTCGAATTTGGCCTACATTTATTTCAGGGAAACTAAAAATGCTTACAAATCTTCCACAACTCCATTGGAATCTCTTTAGAAGAACCTGTCACCTTCCATTCTGTGCCCCCCCCACCAGTCCATATATTTATTGGCACCTCATGATAGCTGATTTAAATTCACTTGGAAGATATACACATTTGATATAAATGAACTTTCAAACTTTCTCTTACGGGGTATCACTTCCAGTAGTTTCCAGGAAGCTCCTTGTGTCTAATCCTTGATAAAAGGAGACTTGCTGCATCTCTCAAAATGAATTATTTGGTGAAGAAAAATTTAATGGTTACATTAAAGGTATCCTGGAGAGATTCACCTCAGCAGGTATGTCTTCTGAGATATGAAGCTGTACAGCTATCTACAAGTTAAAATAGATAGATGCTCTAAGCAAAACTCCACTCCACAGTAAGTACCCATACTTTCTATGCCTGCATCATAGCTACATCTAGTTAGCTTCTTTTTCTTTTAAATACTTTTTATGGTAAAAATACTGTACAGAGGAGTCACAGTTACATGAGCAAGGGAATGAGTACATTTCCTATCAAACATTGTTGCCTCCTCCTTTGTTTTTCTCCTACCATCCCTTCCCTTCCATAACTACTGTCTCCCTCCCCCCTCCCCACCTAAATTGTAAAGTTCATTTTTCAACACAGTGTCTTGTACATCTCATTGTTAGAATGGGTCTGTCTGTATCTCTATTTAAACATTTTGTTTTTTACCTTCCCCTCCCCAAGCTAGAGAATTGTATATACAAGATGCAAGGCACCGAATACAGTGAAAACAGGGTTATACCATGGGGGAGGAACATACAAAGAAACAAAAATGGTACATTATAAATATGTTAGGAACAATAGCAAGAAAGAAAAAAACACTTGGGGTTCATTTCACTTAACATCATCTTATGTGGTCATATGTACATGGCTTTTGACCTTTTCTGCTTGTCCCAGACATATACTAGTTATTGCAAATAAGGGAAACCATAAGACCCATGTTTCTTTGGGCCTGGCTTACTTCAATTAATACAATTTTTTTTGGTTCCAGCATTTCTGAACTCACATGTCCTTTTTTAGTCTGCCTGTCTGTCTATCTGTCTCTCTCACTTTCTTTATCTTTCTCAGACATACAGAAACATGCATATACTCACTCAAGCATATATGATTGGATTTTACCATGGATTTTTACCATTTTAGAGTTCATCTGATGCACTGTGTTTTGTTTGTATTTGATCAGGTACAGAAACAAACCTAGTAAGGACCAACAATCTAAAACCTGCCCTAGAAGACCAGGTTTCACTAGAAAACAGAACATTTTAACATTTTCAGTCCTTCTATTGTTGCAAGTCCACAGTAATTTGATTATTCTAAAGATGCTGATTCTAGTAATCCTCAACAAATAGCAAAGTTTTCAGTGGCAGCTTTGTTTATGTTTCTATTTTAAAAATGAGTTTTTGCTTCAAGTTATATATTTTCTAAAATTTGAGATGTGTTTTATTTTGACTGTGTCACTGAATAGTTATTGGAATGATTACTTCCAATCATCTGGTCAGGTCCAATGTTCTGATAATGTGAGATAAAACATCTTTATCAGCAACATGGCACTACTTTCCATATTCAGGAAACCTCTCTTTGCATAGATATGTGTTGGTAAAAGCAGAACATTCATATCTAGCCCAGCCCAGAGGGCCACAGAAGGTAATTATAGAGACAGTAAAGTCTTTTTTGCCAGGAAAAATAAAATGCTGGGTGTCTCATGAAATTTCAGAAGACTTCAAAAGGATCGTAACAGAAAGGAAATAAAACAGCATGGTGGACTGCTTCGTGGGATTTACATGTAAGTGTAAGATTCTCTAAGATGGCTGTATGCAAGAAGGTTAGGTTGCTAGAAATGACTTGTGGATTTCGATTTCAAGAGCAGCACTTTTAAAGAGTTAGCAAGGAATTTGACATGAGAATAAAACCAACAAAATTGAAAATGCATATTCCTTGGCCCATCTGTGGCTTTCTATACTTAAAACTGACACATTTATATATAAATAAAATTTCTAATTTGGACCCTAAAGGACAGATTTGATTTTTTTCATTCCTTCCACTTGTGCTTAAGGATGATTATCAAAATACTTTGTTAAAGGACAAGAATATTGTGAATTGTGGCACACAGAAACTTGTTAAGATGTAAACTGCTTGAAATTTTTCTGAATTTTATACAATCTGATAAAGAATATACTAAATGTTGGATTGTTAAAATTAATTAAAGTTGCCAAAAGGTTTGTTTTAAAACAATACATTTATTCAGTTTAATATTTTATTTAAATACTGAAAGGTTAGTCTATTTATGCCATAAAATATTCAACTAATTTTATCACTAATATATTTCTATCATTATAAGATTCTATCAAAACAATATAATATTTGTATCAAATAATTATTAGATTAAAAACATTACAGATAAAACCATAATGGAAATAAAAACATTCAGAATTCACTGAGGTTTTGAAAGTACAAATAGTTTTACCAAGAAGGTGCTAAAAATCAAATACAATAATAAGCTGATAGATAATATTTTTTAATTTTATTTTCTGGTAAAGACGCTATGATGCATAATGTTGATATAAGCACCAGATATTCAAATAACAAACAATTGAAAAGTACAAATTAAATATATGGTTGTGTAACTACTTATATAATTATTCTTAAACAACATCATTTTGGTAGGAGGTTAATAAATGAAAAATCACTTATCATCCATCATTAAGATAGGAAATCATTCACTTAAGTCATAAGGTAGGGAATTTATAGAAATCCTTGCCAAATATGCTCTCTATAAGAAACTTAAATTAATCTTTTTAGTGTTCTTTCAGTTTTACTCTGATTTTATTTTGAAGTTAATGGAAAGTTACCACCAACATAAGAAAAAGGATGGTTATACTTGATGTGAAGGATGGTGAATTTAACCACAATATATGTCAGTTCTATATTTGTCAGTTTAGGTAATTATAAACTAGAAGCTAACTTTTTGCCAAAAGTGAGTTCAAGTTCTATGACACACTGGAGTTAATTTTTATTTTCGCTTTTAGTCTGATTTGAAGGTTATAGTGTAACTAAAATTTTCCTCAGCCGGCTATATCTAATTAAACATATTTTTGCTGGGTTGTTTTTGTTTTGTTGGTTGGTTGTGGGGCTTGAACTCTGGGTGTGGGCACTGTCCCTGAGATCTTCAGGTCAAGGCTAGTTATCAAGGCTTGAGCCACAGAGCCACTGCTAGTTTTTTGGTAGTTTATTAGAGATAAGAGTCTCATGGACTTTCTTGGCTGGGCTGGCTTTGAACTGCGATCCTCAGATCTCAGCCTCCTAAACTGCTAGGATTACAGGCGTGAGCCACTGGCACCTGGCTGTTTTTTTTTGTTGTTTGCTTGTTTGTTTTGTTGTGTGTTTGTGTGTGTGCGTGTGTACGTGTGTGTGTACGTGTGTGTGTACGTGTGTGTGTGTGTGTGTGTGTGTGTGTGTATGGGGGGAGAGAGAGAGAGAGCATAAGCATGTGCTTATGTATGCACTCACTGGTCCTAGGACATGAACTCAGAGTTTGAGCACTGTCCCTGAGTGTTATTGCCCCAAGCTAGCACTCTAAGACTTGAGCCACATGTGTACTTCTAGCTTTCATGGTAGTTAATTGGAGATAAGAGTTCCATAGAGTTTCTTGCCTGTCCTGGCCTTTAACTACAATTTTCAGATCTCAGTCTCCTGAGCTAGAATTATAGGTGTGAGCCACTGGCTAAAACATGTTCTGTTTTTTTTGTTTTGTTTTGTTCTGTTTTGTTTTTAGGGGAACTATTTTTATTCTTTTTTATATGTTAATAAATGAATGGATCAAGAAAATGTGGTATATATACACACAATGGAATTCTATGCCTCCATCAGAAAGAATGACTTTGCCCCACTTGTTTTTCTTTTTGATCTATTTAAACAAGTTTATCTAAAGCATGTGCTGGTGGAATCCTTATCCTAAAAAATTACCCTTTTTCAAATTTAGAGGTTACCCTCTTTTGGAATCAACACATGTATTTGTTTAAAATGTTCAATTATAGACAGGTGCTGGTTGCTGATGCTTGTCATACTACTTAGAAGGATGGTGTCTGAAGCTTTGGGATTGAAGGAGGCCTTGGCAGATAGATCTGAGAGGCTCTCTCTCACTGCCAATGAACCAGGAAGAACGCAGAAGTGAAGGTCTGGCTCGAATGGTAGAGCTGAGAGAGGCCTGAAAGCCCTGACTTCAAGTTTCCAATAACACATACACACACACACACACACATACACACACACACAACTTCTCAACTTCTCAGTTATAAATGTGAGTACACTTCATACCACCCTCCATATTTTGGGATAACTATAGATAGAAATTTCTTAATGACATATGCTATTGGATGCAAGATTGCAGACATTTTTTTTAAAGAAAGAGTTATTTTGGAAATAGATATTTGGGAACTTCTTTGTCCTCAGACTGAATTATATGTTCTTCATTTAGTCAGATGAAATTCCAAAGGCTGCCTTTTTTCTTCTCATTTTAGAGGCATGGAAATTTTAATTACTTCTCTTCCATCTGCTTTCTATCTTCCAAAATTATTGAAATATTTTTGTTCGCTTTGTCCCCTTTGTTTAATCTATGATTTCCTTTATATTTAAGTCTTCCATGCCCATTTTTATCCTGTAAGTTTTATCAGGTTTTTTGGATGGAAGAATAAAAATCAAGTGGCCCGTCTGAACTTTTCACTTGTTCCTGGATTAAATATTTATGAGTTTACCTCTCTGTTTCAGAGCAGAAGGCACGGAGAGGACACAGGATTGTTTTTGTGACATTCCAAAGCAGTGTTGCATGGTGACTGTGAATCTAGCAGTAATCAGCAGAAAGGAAAGAAGCCCAGGCATGTGACTAAACACTGAGTTGCAGAAATCATAGTGGAAAAGAGCAGGGTACCAGGTGGTCGGCAATGCCAGGGAGCAGAAATCCTGTCACCATGATAACAACCAATGAATTCTATTTCTTAAGCCAATGGAAAACCAGAGAACTTCATAAAGTACAAAATTCATGGTTCCTTTGTTTTATTATTTTACTAAATGTTTTCTAAATTCTAATTCATGCTGCTTTTATGACATTATATTCTATTTGTGTTCCATAATCTAATGTTCTGAATGTTTGACCTATAATACATATTAAAAATAATCATGTATTATTGCTATGTGACATTTGAGCACGATATTTTCTTATTTGGTAGGCATAGTAGGTTAGACATAAGAATAACATTAATTATATCTATATGTGTCTATATATGTACTTAAAGTTTTTTCCCACTCCTTTTCCAGTGTTGTCCAAGTAATGAATGGCTTGGACCAGGTAATGTCCCTGTAAATCAGTCATATAAGTGAGCACAGGGCTAATACTGGTCTCTGCAGACCTTTTGCTAGAGTTTGGGAACATTATTTCCACCAGATACAGAGAGCTCTGATTTGTATCCCATAGTTGACAAGCATTGTCTACATGGTTCTCAGTTTCCTCCCTCATTTTCCATCAAGCATCTCTGCAAGAGGGGACAATTACATAATTGTTCCCTATGGGACAATTTACTTGGATAGTCCTCTCATTCCTTCCAATAATAAGACAGAGGTATATCAGAACACTTCCGGAGAAACAAAACCTATCTGGTAGATTTAAGCTCTCAGAATGACACATAGTGTGAACCTCTAACAGATTTACCTATCTCTAAATCCATATCAGCTACTAAATATTATGAATAATAGAAATATGAGGGCAAGAAAATGAAGAGAAGGATTCCAGAGAGTTTATTCACATTTAAAGGATGAATAAAGTTAATAAAGAAAACTGGAAATGTTAGTTGAAATTTAGATGAGGAAGAAATGTAATCTGACAGAATGTACATTTCCTGTGCAAACAACAAAAGAGCTTAACATAAATACTTCCTGAGTGACAGAGCATAAAATGCTAAAGAAAGATCAGATAGACTGGAATGGAAAGTTTTCATTTCAATATTGTATTTCTTGTTCCATTATAGAGAAAAGGCAATAAAGAATTTGAGAGCATATAAGAGGCTAAGTTCAGTGCATGTGTCTGTCTGCTTTCAAAGACGAGATCTATTTGAATATACTCTCGCTCCTTTTATGAGCATTCAGATGCCCCTCTGCTGAAGTGAATCCAAAAAGTACCTCTATTGTACTTCTGCTTTTTAGTTCAGTGAGTGTTGCATGCTAAGATGGCATAAAACTTAGGAAGAACATGTTAACCAAACAATTCCATGAATGTAAAAATGAACATGATAACCTATACACAGTTATCTATTTGAGACACAAGGATCAGCAATAACAGAAAGATGAAAATGTATGCCTAGGATTCTAGAAGATCAAGTGAAGAGACAATGGCATACACAGTCCATTGATAAATGAATAGGATATAGCAGAAACCTCGTCCTTCCAGAAGACAGGGATAATTAATTACACTCATACAAAACAGTCTTCCCACTTAGACAATAATCAATAGCTATTGGCTAAAAACATTCTGTAAATTATCACAAAGATGAGAAATCTTGAAAATTAAACTATGCTAATCTATATTAGTAAATCAGTCCAAATTATATACAACTCATTATGAACAGCCAGTCAACATACAGTTTTCTCAGCCTCAATTATTTCAATGTTAATTATTTTCAGTCAGATTTATCTTTATTTTCATCATTTAAAAACATCAGTGAATTACCATTATCAACAACCTAGTATCCACCATCTTAATCTTGCATTTAAGGTAATCTAAAATCTAGCTACATAGACATTTCCCTATAATAAGTTGCTTTCTGCTTAAACTACCTTGAACCTATCAAAAGTGATAAATCTCCTTTCATTTTATTCTTCCCTGTAAATGTAGTTAGCTTTATAATGATTATTTCTTGCATATCTGTCAGAACATAACTTCCATAAGTTTAGTTTCCATTTGCTTTGTTTTGTTTGCTCCAAACCTCCTAACATACTTGAATTAGCACTTAACCTTTCTTCATTTATTTCCAGTTAATGAGAACAGCACTGTCTTTTTGGACTGTCACCTCATCACTCCATTAACTCCTCCATCTTTCTTGGGAGCCTAAAATCCTGTTGATATTTCTTCTTTTTCCTATGGTTGTTAACTCAGTGCATGGCTAACATTTGCCATCTTCATTCCCATTGCAGATTTTTCAGAAAAAAAAATCATCATCTACAGAAATTCAGAATGATCAAACAATAGTCCTCCTTCTTTGTCCCTACTCCTCCAGTCTGTCAACAATTTCAAAAAAAGACAAAAAGAATAATAGAAAGAGAGAGAGGAGAAAGAATGGAAGGGAAATAGGAAGTTGGTGGGAAAGATGAAATAGGAATTGCAATTAGCTCTAAATGGCCTGGATTTCGTCCCCACTTGTTTCCTTCTATAGTTTTTTCCTCTATCTACTACCCTGAAATTACTTTCACAGCAGACATTCATGTTAATAGTTTCTTTTAGGTATTTGTTCTCTTATTCTGTTCTTTTGAACACTTCCATTGGCCAATCATTCCTTTTCAGTAAGCACATTATTACATTCTCTGAGAACACATTATTCTGATTTTTCTCCTTCAAGCTTCTTTTTCATAGTCTTTCTCTAAAATGTGTATTTGTATGCTAATCAATTTTTTGGGCTGTCTTCTTCTCTTATGTTATCCTCTTTCCTCACATCTCATATTTTGTTTTGTTTTTAGTTCCTCCTATGCATCCATTAATATATGCCCCAATTTGTTCCTTTTCTTCCCCTCACAATCTATTACCAATGTGCCAACAAGTTCTAATTGCTTTCTCATTCATCTTACCCCTCTCAGCTTTGTTGCTTGTTTGTTTGACAGTACTGCAGTTGGAACTTAAGGCCTTGCACTAGCAAGAAGAACCTCTACTATTTGAGCCATACCTTCAGCCCATTTTGTTTTAGATTATTTTTCAGATAGTCTCTTGGTTTTTCCCAGACCAGGCTGGTACTTCAATCATCCCACCTATACATTCCACATATCTGGGAAAACACTCACACACCACTTATTAACAGCTTTGTTATTAAGATATGTCTCATTCAGTTTTTGCCTAGCTTGGTCTTGAACTGCTATCCTCTCTGTCTCTGTCTTCCAGGTAGGTGATGTTACAGGCTGAGCCACTAATCCTAGCCTTCCTCTTGCCTTCTATATCCAATCTACTAATGAAGTCTAACCATGCTTCCTCTAAAAAGTATAAAGTCTATTTATCTCCTCTTCTATTCCTCTATTTCTTCTTCCTCTCATCCCTGACACAGAGACCTGCAATTCCCTCAAAGTAATCTTCAAGATTCCCCTCTTGCTACCCTATAATCTCCTCTAGTCACAAAGTCAATTTCAAATAGTATCATGACAATTCTATATTTTAAACTCATCAGTGATTTTATAAGTCCTTAATGTGAGACCCACCTCATTTATGAATGCACATGCTTAACCTCAGTCTATCCTTGCAACCTCATCTCCCATCACTTTCTTGTGTCTATGGTCATAATTGGCACAATTATTGATCCTGTCTTGTCTCTAGCCTTTCCTCTCAGCTCAGGCCCTCCCATGCTCTAAATGCATGTGGTAATTTGTTTCCTTTCTTCAAATAGAGAAAGGTCTATTATCTCTTAACTTTTAACCACGCAGCCGCCTCTTTGACTCAGCACATCCGATTGGTTCTAGCTCTGGACACTTTACCTTCATTTAAAAGCGAAGTGGCTAGGCTTTCCTGTGTTCACTCATGGCCCTTGAACTTCCTGGGTCAAGGTTTCTTCTGTAGTCTAATTACATGTCAGTAAGGACAGGAAGAGGAGAAAAAGCTCACTCTCTAGAAGCCAGACTTTGGCATTCAAGTATTCAGTACTTGTTTTCAATGAACCAATAATGACACATAAAAACTCACTGCTCTTTTTGTCAATAATTCACTCTGTAACTATCTTTAAGCTTAACAATTTCTAGCCCTCACTATTAAGTATGAAATTACTTATTGCTAGCAAAAGTTTTACCTTTTTTCACAGTCAAAAATCCCCTGAGACATATATTGCCATATAAATGTACTATAGATGAGTAAACTACACCTGAATTTTAAAATCAAAGTTACTATTCCCAAAATGGATAAAACTTTATTAAACAACATCAATCACAGAATACATTGTGAACTTTTTTTCTTTAGCCATTTATACTATTCTATTCAGCTAATTACAAGAGGCAGTTTTTTTGTTTATGTACTGAGAAAGCTTTTAAAAATAAGAACTCTCCAAAAAAGGAAGACTTACGAGTCGTTGAATTCATTGTCACTGAACTATAAAAAGATAATTTCGAGAGTTCTATATTTTTAGAACCCCATTTTATGAGAAATCAGATAAACGAATTATAAAGTTCCTTAGACATCTAAGCACCCAAATTCTTATAGACAATAAATGAGAGATGGGTCATATTGTTCCCCTGTTTTTCTTATGCCCACTGTAAGTGCATTGAACCAAATTCAAGAATTCATCCTTATTTTATTGCAATCCTTAATTTCATATATTATTAAACAATTGACTAACATGCAAATATCTTCATAACTAAATTATACACATATGTATTATATTGCTTTAGGAAAATGAGCAGGCGTAATTGCTGGATTTGCAAGATGTGCAGAGATGAATCTAACAGACTTCCTTCGAAGTATGTAGCTTTGAAATTCTGTTACCATTTTAAAGTATTTTAGTAACAAAATGAATAAGCATACATTTATGTAATTACAATCTTAATAGATTTTAAGTAGAAAATAAAATGTGTTTACATGTGAGTAATTCCACCAAAAGATCAATCATATATGATACTAACATCCGGTTTTATTTTTTTGTTTACATCAGAATTCATCAAGCCAAGCCAATTTGTTGTGTGTCTGTGTGTTTGTAGGTGTGTTTGAAAATGTGCCATACTGAAACTGAAATCAAGGCCTCTCGTCTTGGTTAGGTCCTACATTCATTGCTAGTGCCCTACCACATTAGGCATGCCTCCATTTCTGGCTTTTTAAATTGGAATAATCATCTCACAATCTATTCTTCCCAGGCTAGTTTCAAACCTCAGTCCTCAAATCTTAGCCTTTACAGTAGTTGGAGTTAGAGGTATAAACCACCATGTGTCCAGCAACTTAATTTTTAAAAAAACTATCAATATTACTAATATTCTTTTCATCCAAAAATATTTTCACAATTCAATCCCTCCATGTAAGAAACTCCAGTATTTTTAAAGGAAGGCTATAAGTCTGAAAGAACAATAAGATCCTAATAAGTTTCCAATCTCATCTAAGGTGTTTGGAGCTTATTTGTTTATAACAGGATTTGACTATGTAGACCAGGCTCATCTCAAACTCTTTCCTTAACCTGGGGAGTGCTGGGTAAGTTTTAACATGCTTAAAAAAATACAGCCAGGCACTGGTGGCTCATGCCTGTAATCCTAGCTACTCAGGAGGCTGAGATCTGAGGATCATGGTCCAAAGCCAGCCCAGGCAGGAAAATCCATGAGACTCTTATGTCCAGTTAACAACCAGAAAGCTAGAAGTGGTGCTGCTGCTCAACTTGAGTTGAAGAACTGAGGGACAGTACTCAGGCCCAGAGTTCAAGCCCCATGAACAACAAATAAATAAATGAATACATACATACATACATACATACACACATACGTACATAAATAAATAAAAAATTACAGCAATAAGAAGAAGAGTGATTATGTTCAAATGGAAAGTAAAATGCTAGAGATGTATTATTCAGATGTATTATCTTGAAAAATTCTCAGGTTAAAGATCCCTATTCATTTAACCGAGTCTAAGTACGAATTGTAGTTCTAGCCATATAATCTTTATGTTTACAGCTCCTGTCCTATGTGCTTCAGGTTAAATATTCAAAAATGTCTGCAAACTAGTAGGTGGTAGACATAGATAAGCAGTAGTAGTAGGCAGAGGAGACAGACCAAGAGCTGTGCATGTTACATGATTGGGTGAGGCTGCTGAGTACAAAGGCACATCACAAAAGGACACAGCAAGAGAACTGAGATTGACTCATTTTTCTTCCAATAATCCACAGAGTATCAGCATCATAACTTGCAGGTCTTCCACCTACTTCACAGACACACCATGAAAAGGGATAAGGGGCATCTTTATTGAAGACTAATTGATCAGTTCTCTACATCCACAACCAAATTGAACGTTCTTGATACCTCTGTGACATTGACACATTTTTCTCAATTTTGTAAATAATGAAGTATAACATGATTAAAAACTGTTAAGTACAGCACTGGGATTAGAAACTATGACTTTTAGACTTTAACACTCTACATCTCTCTGTCCACAACGAGATGATATCTGAAAATGCTGTTCACTGTTTACTTGCCAAGAAGAAATAAGGGGACATGATATAGGAGAACTTGTATGAGGAAAGTCAGGTGGGGAAGAAACCAAGGTACTTAAGATAATTCTTAGCAGAGCATCTGGATAATTGTAGGCAACCAAGAAACTTGTGAAGTCAAAAGTGAAGTAAAAACTAAAATTAAGTTCAAATAAAACCAAATTCCATTTCACAATTGTACCTGTAAACATAATTAACCATGATCTATCTCCATAAATGTCATAAAGCTAAAAAGCCCAGGAATTCTCTTACCAACAATTTCCAACACCTAATTTTAAGATTCTCAGCAATTTGTAGATTTTTTTATTGTTTCCCGTAGAACAGGAGTAAGTAGAACAGATGCATGAGCAATAATTATTCTTAGCTCTTTCTGTTTCAGTAGGTCGAAAGGTTATTCCAGGTTATTCTTTCTAATGATCTTAATAAGAGGAAAGAACAACGGATACTCTCATGGGAAAATATTTTGAAAACTGTTTTTAATACAGCTCACTGTTAAGCCTTTTATTGATCAAACAGTACAACCTAGACTGTTGGGATCCATCTGAGGTTGAACTTCCAAGGACTACTCATATCTTACTATGGTTTGGATTATTTTTTTCTTAATCTCCTTAATCTAGCTTCTTACATTGTGTTAATCACCTAATGCTGATAACTGTATCTGTAGAGAAACTTTTGGGATGACACTAGCAGTCCATCTAGTGGATAAATCGTGCTTGGATTTGCAGTCCTATTTGAGTATTATTTAGTTTTTGAAAGCAGGAAAATTAAGAATGTACCATAAGCAGATGACAGGGAAAACATGAAATATTTTAAAAGAGAGAATAAAATTACTTGCATGTGAGAATGCACAGTCCCCTGTTAGCTCACCTCATGAAGCTCACCAATAAAACAATAATGAAAAAAGGCAAGCAGCTTTCAGATGATTTCTAAACAGAAAATAACTTTGTTTATACAGTTCAGAACAAATGTAACTTGCTTTGAGGGCACCATGTGCTTTTTAGATGATAGATTTTCACAAAAATAAGAGCAGGGAAAATGCCCATCAGATCCTACAAATGAAACATGCAATAACACCATTTCAACACGTAATGTAGGAATGAGAACTTCCATATCTAAGGATCTGCATAATGCATGCATAGGAATTTAAATTTTTGTGTTTGACGTGTATTTTATTTTTATTAGTCTATCAATTTTAACTTCACTTGGTCAAAGTCATATATGCTAAATCATCAAATAAAGAAAGCTTACTATGATTATACTTTGGAGTTGTTTTCAAAGGAACATAATAATATTTAGTCCAGCCAAACCTTGGGAATATTTTATCCCAATCAGTGCTTTTTGTTCCTTTTCAAAGCCTCACTTTGGAAGAAGTATCAGAATGGGCCCAATCTTTTGAAAATTTGATGGCAACAAAATGTGAGTATTATGAATATTTTATCAGTGAATGACTAGCTCACTTTATTTTTAGGGTGGAAGTTGGTTGGGGAGAAAGTTGTTCTCTTCCCCCTGCTTTCTAAATGGCAACTGGCATAGTTAAAAAAAGAAAATCTGAAAATAGTATGTCGTGCCAACCACAGTTATTTTTTATGGTGTTAATTAAACCAAGATTTGTCACTGTGAGTATGTGAGTATTTATTCTTCACAAGTGTATATATATATATATATATATATATATATATATATATATATATACACACACATGTATATCTTTGGGAATCTTGCTGAAATAGTAACACACTCTGAAATTCTCTGTTTTTCCATAGCCTGCTAAAGTTAGTTTTTTAAACACAGTTAAAAATGTTTGGGCCTCAGTGCTTTCAAAAGTAAAAGTAAGTTTGAAAGATGTTCTGTATCTCCTTAAAGTTGCTCAGTGTTTAATGGGAACAGGACTGTGTATATGTCTGTGTTGACTACATACAAGTGCCTACATTCACATCATATAAATGAAATAGAATACAATGTATGTAGGAGGTTTATTCAGGAAACATGGGGAAATCTCTGTGTACTGAAGGGAATTGCCAATCATGATTGAAGTAGGGCACCAGCATTTAGGACAAAATTATAAAACCAGGAGACAAATGCAGGAAAGCATGTAGTGAGTACTTATTAACAAAAATAGCTTAAGCCAGGCACCGGTGGCTCACCCTGTAATCCTAGCTACTCAGGAGGCTGAGATCTGAGGATCGCTGTTCAAAGCCAGCCCGGGCAGGAAAGTCCGTGAAACTCTTATCTCCAATAAACCACTAGAAAACCAGAAGTGGTATTGTGGCTCAAGTGGTAGAGCGCTCACCTTGAGCTGAAGAGCTGAGAGACAGCACCCAAGCCCAGAGTTCAAGCCCCATGATGTGTGTGCATATGTGTGTGTGTGTGTCTGTGTGTGTAGATAGTAGACTCCCCTGTCCATTAACTTATGTCTAGGGGCTTATCTATTTACTTTTTTTTTCCCCTTTAGAGGCTGTCTGTGAAGGTTTGTCCTTTAGATATATTGATTATGAGAGGAGTTACCTGTACTACTTAGACGTTTTGATTGGCAGATATATAGGTTTATTCTGAATAGGGTACCCACTGTCATGCTGAGAAATCTCCATGCTTCTACTGTACTGCTTTATCTCCTGTGGTTCATGGATTCCCTGTGGGAAATCACTGCCTACTGCAGAGGACAATGGTTGTACCCTTGACTAGACACACGGACCCCCCATCCATCAATCATTCCAGTGCTTTATTCTTGGTTGTGCTTCCACTTCTGAGGTTTATTTTCTTCCAGCCCTGGAGTGCCACTTGAGTGCCCATCATCAGGTTTGTAACAGGGTCTCCAATGATTATTGGTGACCACAGATTCTTTCTTTGATGTAATTTAACATTATGTTTCTCACTCTTCAGCTATTCCTCATAGTTCTGCAACTCAACTTGCAAGAACAAGTATGAATTATAAAGAATGGCTTTACTAATTCTTTCTCTGTAAATAGTTGAAATTTTGGTCATACTAGTTTGCAATCCACATACACTACAATGCTAGAATCAACTCCATTTAAGAGATTTACTCTTAGTTTGGAAAATAACAATCGTATCATCTGTCTGCACAACACTGAAGAAGTTGCATATAAAACTTCTAGTTCAATGCCTGATACAGGCTGGGCAATAACAATCACTACTCATTCACCTTTTTTGGTGGCTAAAGTCCCACAGACTTCCCTACCTAGGCTTCTTTCAAAACTCAATCCTCAAGCTGGGTGCCAGTGGCTCTCGCCTGTAATCCTAGCTACTCAGAAGGCTGAGATCTGAGGCTAGTGCTTCAAAGCCAGTCCAGGCAGGAAAGGCTGTGAATCTCTTTAACTACAATAAACCACCAGAAAATCGGAAGTGGTGCTGTGGCTGAAGTGGTAGAGTATTAGCCTTGAGCTGAAATGCTGAGGGACAGTGCCCAGGCCCAGAGTTCAAGCCCCACACCAGCAAAAAAAACAAAAACAAAACAAACAGCAACAACAACAAATCTCAATCCTCAGATTTCACCTTCTTAAGTAGCTAGAATTGCAGATGTGAGACACTGGTTCCTGCACTGTAGATTTTTCTCATTTTTTCCCCTGCAGCTCTCCTGCCACAGGCCTTGGCTCACAGGATTTGAGTTCCCATCTACATATTCTTCACACACTTGAAAGCAAAGTTTAAAGTTCTACCTTTTCCATGAAACCACTTGGAATAATGTTTTCCCCTTTCTGTTCTATTTTATTAACATCATTACTTATTCTGTTTTTTAACTTTGGCTAGTTTGTGTAATGGGGATTTTCCATAGCAGCTTGCTAAGTAGATTGTACTTTTCTTTAAGTAGATTATATCTTACTCACCTTCATCCCTCTGACATACTAAATCATTGTACCTACTGGGCATGCAATAAATGTTGAGTGAATAGATGAAAGATTAGTATTAGCAAGAAAAGATCAAGATACTTAGCCATGTTCTATAATGTTTTGTGCCTATATTGGGGAACTAATAAACAAAGAGAAGAGAGTTAATTATTTGCCATGGATCTGAAGTAGAAGCTTGCTTAGGCATCATTTACCCCAAAATAAGGGAGGTCTCCATAAGAGATACTAAAAGAAAGACATCATAAAGTTCTTTAAATGCCAGCTATAGATGGTAGAATTCTGCATTATTAAAGTTATGTTTAAAAATAATGCATTAAAAAGTAGTTAACAAATCATCCTATAGATTAACCAAAAAGAAAGATAGAATTAGGAATATGCACATTGGATGTAGAAACATTTTAACATTAATCAAGGATTCTAGTAAAGGGCATCCACTAGTCTAAGGTATTCATCTACAAATGGCTGTGTTTACAGAGGTTAAAATCTGTCTCTATGATTACACATCTCAAAGAATCCACATTCAAAGGGAATTCATTAGTCTGAGTCTCAATAGATGGAGAAAAATTCAAGGATTTTATGGGAAAGGAAGTGTAGAACACAATAAATTTGAGAAGAAAACTATGGGAACATAGAGATGCTGTTAGAAATTAATAGTATTCTAGATAAAGTTTAGACAGTATCCAAAGACACATAGTTGAAAAACAAGTTTTTTAAAACAGCAAAGATATTGATTAAATAATATGTGCTTTAGTTCAATATTTAGTCAGTAAAGCTGGTAGGCAATTCTTATATTGGTAAGTCTCAGGCAATGTGCTTGAAACAAAACAATACCAAAAAAAATGATATGCTATGAAACACATAAAACACAAAGGAAAAATACTCTTTTTTTTCCAAAAAAACTGAAAGTCCTCTAGAAAAGAACAAAACTGTGAAATAGAAAATGTTTATTAAAGTAAGTTTTAGAAGAACCTTGAATATCTTTGCAAAAGCAAAAGCAACACATATTTTTAAAAATTAATATTACAATTTTTTTTTTACTAAAGCTACATAATGGACTATTTGGCAATATTTTACTGAGAGGCAACTGTTTTGGAAGTGAGCATAGTACAGATAAGTCGCTATAGCACTTAATAAAGAAATCTGCTTTATAAAATTCAACAGGATTTGACATATAACCTAATAGCAGTAAAAAAAAAATCCTGTATATAAAATTAAGTATAAGAATCTGTAAAATGTTCCAGTCTACAAATGTTAGAATCTGAATATTAATTTATGAAAATCCAAGCTTTTAGGGGAGAAAATACCATCTTAATGGACATATTGTAGTGGGATCCGAGAAATCCATGGGCAATGAGACCACACAGTCCGAGATCAAAAATATAGTCTGGGAACAAAGAGGCAAGTGCCTTCAAACTTGCAAAAAGGCAGCTCTGCCATGGTGGGGCCAGTAACCCTCACGGGAGGCCAGGGTCTCCTTGTCCCTCACCCGGGAGACCATCACACTGTTGATCCTGGACGAGCCAACAGAAAATGTAGTGGGGTTCAAAAATCGGCTGGCAGTGAGACCACACTTTCCCCAATTAGAAATGTTATTGAGCGAGAAAATACTGACATGCCAGGTGCATTCTTGAGTTTGGGATCCTAGGGAACAAATGTGAGTGCCAGCCTACTTTGGCCTTTAAGCCTTATCTGACTGGGGTGGGGAAAGGGGAGGAGAGGGCGACGTACAATCATATGTCCTAGGGCCCTAAGCCTGTTTGTGCTTTCCAACTAATCAGTTCTTAAGTTTAAACTTCTTGTCTAAGGAAGTCCTCAGTTTCCCTCCAGGGCTGGGAGTTGCCTCAGATTGGACAGGGAGTGAGGGAATAGAACCGAAGGCTGTGATGGCTGAGTTTGGTTATAGCACACATTGTTCAGAAAACAGCAGAAGCAAAGTTACAGAAGCTAAAATAGCTAGTTATTACCAGCGAAGGCTTATACACAGAAAGCATGGTTACATTTATATCTTAAAATCATTCATTACACAATCCAAGTCAAATATTAATTTCCATCCTTAGTTCCTCCACCATATCAATATGAGTAATGACAAGATTTAACCAGTGTCAAGAAAAGTTTATCTTCCCATAAAATTACCTGAGATTTGGCACTGACACCAAAAGTGCTCTCAAAGGATTAGTCGTTACTTAATACAAATTAAAAATGAAATTCAATGGTATTTCTGGTGGCTAATTTTAAGTGAGATATGATGAAACTTGAAAAGACACAAGAAATGGACTTAAATGACAAAGACCTACAGTCAACTAAAATCCAAGGACTCTTAAACTGGAAAGTATAACAGATGAAGCTATAAAGCTAGATAAAAGCAGAACTTAGATACTGCAATTAAGTGATTCTCTGAAGATGAGAATGCACTCCTCATTGAAAATCAAGTAAATCATATTTAATGCAAACAAAAAGAGGTTCATTCCTCAGTTACCTCATGTATGATTCACCAAGTCCTTGCATGTGCCTGGCAGATCATGTAAGGACTGAAGACATTTGGACAAAAGACATGTACAAGGTCACTGTGCTCTGCTTATATGTTCCTTCTAGAGGGAAGAGACTAACAAGCAAATAAATCCATGAACAATTTATTCCAGAAAGTGGTAAAAGCTTTGAAGATCAACTGACATGACTGTAAAAGTCAGGTACAAGAGTAGAAGTCAATAGAGCAATCTAAGGACCAGGGACATGAGGTGAAAAATGAAGCATGGATCTGAATGGTGAGAAACAGCCAACCACTGAGAGTGCATCTGACTAGAAGCCTGGTGAGCTGAAAGACAGGAGAGAGAATCAAAGAACAGTAATTATTTCACTGAGGTGTTTGCAGCAGAATCTCAAGGCAAAATGATAATGAAGAAAACTTTGCTGATATCAGATCAACGGGGCAGGGGGCAAAGAATGAGAGAAGAAATAAATGAAATCCATATTGAAAAAGATTAAGAAATTGGAAGGGTCAATGGAAATTATTTAAGCAACCTAGATATCATCTAATGAGAAGACCTAGAAGGAAATGATAAATTACTAGAGATATGTAACCTACCAAAGTTGAGTCATAAGGACAACAGCACTCAAATAGACTAATGGGCGAGGGGGGGGGGGGACGGAAACAAAGGAGGAGGCAACAATGCTTGATAAGAAATAAGAAATGTACTGGGCTGGGAAGGTGGCTCAGTGGTAGAGCGCTTGCCTTGCATGCATGAGGCCCTGGGTTCAATTCCTCAGCACCACATAAGCAAAAAGAAAAAAGCTAGACGTGGCGCGGTGGCTCAAGTGGTAGAGTGCTAGTCTTGAGCTGAAGAGCTGAGGGACAGCGCCCAGGCCCAGAGTTCAGGCCCCATGACCGGACCCCTCCCCCCCCCCAAAAAAAAGAAATGTACTCATTACTTTGCCCATGTAATTGTAACCCCTCTGTACGGTATTTTCACAATATTAAAAAAAACAATAAATGCTTTTCTTTATAACATTAAAAGAAAAAGTCTCAGGTACTTTTCTACCCAGGCTGGACTTGAACTTCAGTCCTCAGATATTAACCTCCTGAGTAGCTAGGGGATAACAGGTGTAAGTCACTGGCACCCTGCTGGAAAGACTTTTAGCTATAACAACAAAAGCTTGAGTACTAAACCCAAGAAGTTAAAAATGGGATTACACCAAACTAAAAGTCTTCTTGATAGCAAAGTCAAAAGGCAACTTAAAGAATGGGTGAAAATATTTACAAACTATTTTTCCACAAAGGGAATACATGAGGCACTTAAATAACTCAACAATAACTAATAGCTAATAATAATAATAATAATATGCTGCATTTTTAAAGGGAAAATATGCTAGACTGATTCTTCTCAACAATAAAGATGTGAGATATATTTAGCCTTACTAATTATCAAGGAAATGTAAATCAAAACCATAATAAGCCATCATATCACCTCAATAAAAATGTTTATTATTAAAATGACAAAAAGACAACAAGATCTGTGAACCTGAAAAGAAAGGGGAACTCACTCACGTGATTGATGAGAATTTAGTTATTCTGGAAAACAATAGGGAGGTAATCTTCTCCATGACAGATAGAGCAGAGAACAAAGGCCTAGGAGAAAATAATGATGATTGTAAGAGCAAAGCTCCTCAAAAAAAAAAAAAATCAAAGTAATGAAGGAAAAAACTAGAAAAAGAAGTTTTCAGTACAAAAAGAACAGGGGCAATTTGTTCTCAGAAGGGAAAAGTTAAGTACAGTTGGAGGAAGTTTGGCTGATTTGAGAAGGACAGGCTATCACCATCTGTTTATATATAAGTTCTCAGTGAAGTTCAAAGCAAGATCAAACTGCAGATAGGAGAGGCTATGTTGTCATCACAAAAAGAGCAAAAGGATAAAGTAGTTTCTGGTGATTTACAGAGCCAGGCTATTGGGAAAGGGCCAGTTGATTGTTGGGCACTGTAGATTTAAAGTCAAAATGCAGTGTGATTTAAAGTCAGTGTGCTCATGTATATTTTTCTGGTGTGTATTACTTGGTTAATCCAGTTCAGATGCAGAGCACAGATACTGTTAGGTCATCTGGACTAGCAAGGGTTCTGAGTCACTGAGTTTGCATCAATCATTTAATCTTAGTCAAAGTCATCCTTCAGTGTACTATTTATTTCCCTCAACTTCGGAATTATCATAATCACCTATAGACAACATCAGAAGTGCTTAGTTGAATAGTGTGTGATTGCCACTGCTCTGGGACATTTTAACTGGTATATGTCACGGAACAGACATTAGAAGGTACTGGGTATTGTGAATCCTGATCTCAGATGCTGAGCCATTATTTCAGCTTTCTTTGTCTTTTGCTCTTTCTGAACTGGCAGTTTCTTCCAGGATCATTAATTATAATTCCTGCTAAACACTGTGGTTTCCATGGTTATCTGCCTCAATCCTTATATAGGCATCGCCTTGTCTCAGCCTTTTCCACGCAACACCTTTTGTCTTCTTCAGTTTTCCTTATTTTTCTTCACATTGCAGGAAGGAGAAAACCTGGCCTTTTATAGGTATTGCTCTGCAGTCAGAACCTCACTCTCAGAAAATGCAAAATTAATAGCATGCTAGGTACAATCTTATGCTCCTTTTTTTTTGGACAAGGAGTGATTACAGCTTATTTCTATTTAAGACCTATTGAGAAGCTCTTTAAAGAGCAGAAGCATGAAGAATATAAAAGACAAATAAAAATAATGTTAATCCAGTACATGCTATACATCAGGAAGCATATAGTAAATGTAATATATAAAGATAAATGTACTAAAATCCTAATTTTCAATGTTTCTCAGGTGAGGGGGAGGATATAAGAAGGAAAGCAATAATTTATATATATATATATATATATATATATATACATACACACACATACACACAGTAAGCGGGGAGGGAGAGAGGGCACATGCAAGAATAATTAAAATACATGAGTACTATGTTCTATCTAGCCACCAGTACAAAGTACAAAGGGATTCAGAGGTATTTTTCCAGGAATTGAGAAAGATAAAGCATAGATGTGTCTCACCTCTGGAATAGTGGTTCCAGAATGGGTGGTAAACAACATTCAGAATGACCCAGGAGTGACAAGGGAAGGACAGAAGAGATGGAGAGTTCCACATCAGTGACCCCTGCCACCATGGCTAGGAGACCCTGGCTTTTCCTTTTGGGTAGCGGAAACATGTTGATAGGCTATAACAGGGGAGCCAGGCACTGGTGGCTCATGCCTGTAATCGTATCTACTCAAGAGGCTGACATCTGAGGAGCACCGTTCAGACCTAGCCTGGCCAGAAAACCCTGTGAGACCCTTATCTCCAATTAAATCACAGAAAAAGCTGTTAGTGGTGCAGTGGCCCAGTAGAGTGCTGGCCTTGAGCAAAAGTAGCTTAGGGACAGGACCCAGACCCAAAGTTCAAGCCTCAGGACCAGCAAAAATAAAAAGTGTGTGTGTGGGGAATACAACAGAAGACTGAGGATTAAGAGTATTCCCGCTCTAGTAAATGACGAAAAGTAATACCAGATAATGAACTGAAACTTTGTTATAGTAGATGATTTACAAACATAGCAAAAAATAAAAATAAACAAAAATAAGTCCCGTGTAACTTGAGGGGACGGATGACATTTGCAAAATTGAGGAAGAATGATGGAAGGGGTGCCATTGATCAAGGTGCATTGTACTCACAAACTGAATCGTTGAATTGAAATGTTTATAATCAAAACACTTAAAGATAATAAAAATAAATGAATAAATATAAATGAAGTACATTTGACCTAACCAAGAAAAAAGATATCACTGGCATTACCCCATAAACAAACAAGATGGAGTCAACATTACCTGATATCACTATTGACAATGAAATATAATGCAATCTTTCTAAAAGAAATCTATCACTTATTAATCTATCAATGTGTGTATACATATGTGTGTATATACATATATATATATATATATGTTTTATTAAAATACATAGATGCAGAGGGCCCTCAAACTAAAAATATTTCCCAGGTTCATGAAAGAATCAGAAAATTACCTTGGATTTCTAGGACAAAGAAGCTTTAGAGATACATCTCCTTTTTCAACCTAGAAACTATTCCTTCTCATTATGTTCTAAGAGCAAAGAGTTGCAAGGATTTATTTACCAAAATCTTCAATGTTGGATAAATTATGATAGAAAAGAGAAATCTAAATGTTTAATACCAGTGTATTGTTAACTTTACAGGCAGCTCTCTGTATCCACAGTTCTATACAGGTGAGATAAACCAAATGCAGATCAAAAATATATGGATAGAAATATTTGTTCATACTATAGGCTATTTACTTGTCATTATTCCCTGACAACATAGTATTAACATTATATTGTATTGGGAATTATTACTATTCCAGAGATGGTTTAATGCATACCAAATAATAATACAGATTAATTGTACCATTATATCTCATCTAAAGTAAAACATATATTATTAAGTATGAAAGGGCCATTGTGATACAAAAATGCTCCCCACATTATATTAAAAATAACATGTGCTTCTCTGGTGCAGATGCATGAATAATAGCTACATTCATGACTATATATGATTAAAGAATAAAAAGAAATACAACAAATTTTTAATAGTGGTTATTTATTAGATGTTTTTAGTATTAATAACAATACACATTACTCTAAGTTACCTTCCTAAGGCTACAGCAAAAGAACAGTAGCAGAAAAATTAAATATGATAACTACTGAACAGGCAAGTCAGAGAATTTTAATAGAACACAGAATTTCATACAGATTATGGTAAAAGAAGTCATTTTCTTTGTGGCACAGACTGAAAACAAAAAGAATTTAAAGTTGGTTTAGACACATTTCTAAAGTATACTCATGGCTGTTTTTCACCTTTAAATTTAATGCAAGGGTGTAAAGTCTGCCACTACATAAGAAATAGAATCAAGAGATAGATGTGGCACTTTTCTGACTTAGAGCAAAGAAATGTCATGTCTTTCTTCTCTACCAGGGGTGCTGGAATTCTATCTTCATTAGCTAGATATGACTAAGGGCAACATTCTCATTCTTCATGGAACAGGAAAACATAATATATGACTTAAAGCTTTGCCTTCCATATTCTCAAATGAGCAATCTGTTGCTCATTGCTTCCTTCCTTTTCCTCAAGCAGAAGTGTAGTGTTTTGAGCACCATGCTTAGAAATGAGTATCATTTAAAATTTCAGAATGGGCACCTTTGATTCAATTGCCTGATTTGTAAAATACTTTTCTGACTTGTTTAGTCCCTTGTTACATGAGTCAATAGAAATTCTAAACTGAGTAATTCAATTTTAATTTTGATTATATACTAAGAATCCTGAAACCTGTGCAGTTTCAATGGCCTGTGTGGGTAACTTGCAGCATGCACAAACATTAGCCGAATATATACAGAGTTCTGTAAACACTCCAATCACATAAATCTCTTTAGTCTGTATGCTAGACAAATAGCTGAAACATCACACAGGTTCAAGCAGTATACATCAGTTTTTGTGAACATCAGTTTCAGTCTCATTCCTGGGCAGGAATGAGACTCTTATAGCTAATTAATCACAGAAACAGCTAGAAGTGGCCCTGCGGCTCAAGTGGACAGACCCCAGGACTAGAGTTCAATCCCCATGACCAGAAAATAATAATAATAATAATAATGAAAGAATCATGAACAATTAGTCCAGCTTGCAACAATATAGAGACACTCATCCTCTATCAGGAAAGAAGTTAAAGAAAGCAAGAATAGATGTCCATCAGGTTCTGAAAACAGCATCTATAAACAATTTCATATATAATTAGGTTAAACATCAAACACAGATATAAATTCAGAATGCTATGATTTAGAACCTTTTTTTCCGTTGTTATGGGGCTTGAACTCTGGGCCTGGGTGCTGTCCCTCAGCTCTTCAGCTCAAGGGTTAGCAGTCTAGCACTTGAGCCACTATACCACTTCCAGTTTTCTAGTGGTTTATTGGAGGTAAGAGTCTCATGGACTTTTCCTGCCCAGGTTGGCTTTGAACAGTGATCTTCAGATCGCAGCCTTCTGAGTAGCTAGGATTACAGCCACTGGCACCCCAGTGCTACAATTTAGAATCTTAACACTAGTTTCCTGATTGCCTTCCTAAACCATCCACTAATCCACTTACCAAGCCAAATAGCCTTTATGGCTATCGAATTCCATGGTATCTGTGGATTTTACCAGGTATTTATTACTTTCTGTTTGATTGCTCATTTTTTAACCTCAACTCTTTCATTTTCTTTTCCAAATAAAATATCCAGTCAAAACTCCTCTAAAGAGCGATTATGTCAATTTCTTCATTTTACCATTATTTTTACCTTCAGCATATAACAAATTGCCTTTCAATTTGATCTTTTAAACCAGAAAGTACTTTTTGTTTTACATTTGGCTTTGCTGACCCATTCAGTTATTTTCTGCCCTCAGTTTTCTGTGCTTACGGTGTGACAAGGTACATTTTATCATTCCTTTTGAAAATAAGAAGTCTAAGATAAAGCATATGTCTCCAGTGGGTAGTGTTACCTAATCTAGATGGTTTCCTATGCTGAATTATACATATTCTAGCCCAGCCTTATCCATTTTCTTGTCCCCAGTGATTTGCCTGTCACATCTACTCCTGAATGATCTGAAAGCTATACTTACTCACATGATAATAGGAAGTCATGATCTAAGATTGTGTTTTCCTGGATGTCAGAGTTTTGCAGATACCAGCTTTCCCCAAATTTAATTCTTTCTCAGAAGCAATCTACCTTTATCTATGTTATTTCTCTTACACATAAAATCCTTTAATCATTGCCTTTATTCCTCTATTGCTGCTGCCAGTCAATAGAAACCAAGGAGTCAAGAAGCTCGGCTTTCTAATCCTACAGAACTTGATCCAATCTTTGATGTGATAAACCAGAAAATATGACTTTTCTCATCATTTCCATTTGGTCTGGTTATCTTAATTCAAGTAAATTAATGATACACAGCAATACTCTGATAATCTAAAACTTACTCTGTAGAGTTGATGGATATATTCAAAGCATTGCTTGTAGTGACAGTTGCACACTTGTATGTTTTAATATACAAACACACTATATACATTAAATTATATAAGATTTTTATATTAAAAAATAAACCTACGTTAATTGTCTCTAACACGTCTCAGAGTTGAATGGATAGTCAAAGTCAAATCCACAAATATATCTATTAGCCTCAATTGAAAATTAGTTTGCTGTTTTATCACTGAGCAACTCGATCTCTCAGATATACCAAGAGACTTTGTAATTAATAAAAGACATTCTTTATCTCAAAGTATTCATCTTGAGTCTTAGAAATATTTGAACATCCTGAAGATTCTGAGTAATGTGTTAGATTTGTGAGATCTCACAAAAGCTTCAAGTATGAGCTGATAAGAAATAATGTCTCAGTCAGAAAATCCCCCAAACTCCTCCCATCTGTGTCATTGTTTTCTCACATGAGAAATTCAGTTTAATAACTTCTTAGCATCTGAGCCAATCAATGGTAATGCCATGTCTGCCACTACTCTGTACTGGATTCAGAAACAGTACAAACATCTGTTCTGAATTCCACTTTTTTGCCTGGTCATTATTTCTGATTTATTATGAACATAAAGTTCCTGTTTTCACCTTTATCTGCATTCCTGCTATTGGATAATGAGAACACATCAGGATACACAAACGGAACAGCGTATCCCTCTTCCATAGCTTGGATACTTTCCTTCCAACCTTGACTTGCCTATTTAGATTTGAAAACCTGATCTTATCCACAGGTATGGTGTGAGGAGTTAAGTGTGCTATGTCAATTCATAACCAGAGAGAATTCAGACTACCAGACCAGCACAAGTCCTATTTTCTGAGTCTTTGTGGCAATCCCAGTCAATCTGTCATCTACACTGGTGAACAGCTTCCACCAAGTGACTCAGAGGGATGACCTCAGCAGTTAGCCACATTGCCAAAGACGTTTCAGATATATCCACATCACTGTGGTTGCTATCAGTATAAAATACTCGATACATAACTTGGAATCTTTTATTCAGAAGATTTAAGCATTGAATTTACCTCAGAGTTTACGATAATGTTGATCTATGAAAATAAAATGATTTCTTTACTATTTTAGGTGGTCCGGTAGTCTATGCTGCATATTTAAAAATGGAGCACAGTGAAGAGAATATAAAATTCTGGATGGCATGTGAAACCTATAAGAAAATTGCCTCACGATCAAGCAGAATTTCTAAGGCCAAGAAGCTTTATAAGATCTATATCCAGCCACAGTCTCCTAGAGAGGTAATAATGGGAAGTGGAGGTTGGAACATCCTTTGGGGGGTGCTGATGACTATCTGTGCATCCACACATACCAGGCTTTTGACATATGATTACCTTCTCACAGGTCACACATTCAGTATTGTAAGTTTCACGGAGAAAAGATCTAGAAATCCAAGACTCTAAGTAATCAGTCCAGTATTGCACACTTCTTCAGAGGTAAATTAGGATTTAAAATTAGGCTGTGACATCTGAGGTCTTTATCCACTAAATGATCTAAATAATTCCCAGAAAAGAAAAAAGAAAACAAAAAGACAATCCTTAGAAAAATTTTCCTTGCTAGAAGATGCTACAACTATTCCCATCTGCAGTGGTACTGGTCAGTCTGTGTCTCAGTACAAAATATGATTGCCAACCTCAGTAAAAAAAAACTAGCAAACCCAATATTCATCCACATTGATTTACTTCCACTGACTTTGCTTGAGCAAAGAATTGACTCAGGAGTGAAACAGATACAGAGAAACAATGGAAAATGAAATGTACTTTTCAGGAGGAATGGCTCAAGGGTGGAATGTAATGCTTCTATTATGCAGAAGAGTCCTGCATTAATTACTTATTCCCCCAAGTCTCTTGTCTGGAAATTTTTAGTTTACCCAAATAACCACTTCTCCTCTCTCCTTTCCTACTTCTCCTCACCCTCTTCCCATTTCAGGACATAGTTAAAGCAACATTTGTTACTATTAAGGAAATAAAACTTCAAATGACCACTAACTTCCTTTTTACCTAAAAAGAGACCTCAATTTTATAAACTTCCTCACTTACAGAGTGCCAAACAACTCTTTTACATTCTCCAAAACAATTGCTTTTTTTCTATTTTTTTTGGTCGTGGGGCTTGAACTCTGGGCCTAAGGGCTGTCCCTCAGCTCTTCAGCTCAAGGCTAGCACTCTACCATTTGAGCCACAGTGCCACTTCCGGTTTTCTAGTGGTTTATTGGAGGTAACAGTCTCATGGACTTTTCCTGCCGGGGCTGGCTTTGAACTGCGATGCTCAGATCTCAACCTCCTGAGTAGCTAGTATTACAGGCATGAGCCATTGGCGCCCAGCAACAATTGCTTTCAATAGGCCCCAGTCTTGGGTCCTATAGTTTGTTTAATCTCCTAGTATTTTATGGAAGGTGGATATTTACTTTTAAGAAAGTAAAATGTTTACCTCTTATAATTCTTTTTGTATCCTCTGAATAAAGCTAGCCTGTTAAACTGAAGGCGGGCATAATTTAAATCTTTCCCTTTGACTATGCTTACTTAATATGGCTTTACATATAATTTTACTTTTTCAGATTAACATCGACAGTTCAACAAGAGAAACTATCTCCAGGAACATTCAAGAACCTACTGAATCATGTTTTGAAGAGGCTCAAAAAATAGTGTATAGGCATATGGAAATGGATTCCTATCCCAGGTTTCTGAAGTCAGAAATGTATGAGAAACTTTTAAAAACGATTCAGTCCAACAATTCCTGAATATCCAAGAAGTTTAAATTGAAGGTGATGTATTACCAGAACCATCTCTGCTTTTTTTAAGTAAAGAGAACAAATCACATAATGGGAAATAAATAGGGGCATAACAGAAATCAAGCTATAAATTGATTTCTGGTTTCTAAAGAGAAATCGATTCTAAAAGGAATGAGCTCTAGAGTTCATAGGACATGCATAATACACTTTATAGCATACCACATAGCTCTATTAACAAATGAGAAAAGAGAAGACTTTTCTTCATGATATAAATATTACAACATCTTTACTATAATAATACACTAATGTTTACCCTCTTATTCATGAAATGTTTGCATCAAATTCACAAATGACTTCTTTAAAACTGTAGCTTGTGAACTATGTCTCTATTGTAAATGTGTTTTACAAACAGAAAGACCTTAGTACTTGAATAAAACAAACTTGGTTCTCACAGTACAACCAATGAACTTTATCATAAGCAATACTGAAAGCTTATGTTCTTGAGATATATTTTAGTTTGCAGTATGTTCCTATCTATCTATCTATCTATATCTCATAGACTGTATGGGTGAAAAATGCAATGATTTCATGATCTTAAAATATCTGTGAAGTTTTAAATGGAGCTTTGTACTTCTACTAATGGGAAAGTCGAAAATTTTGTGTCCAATATCTTGTGATTTTCTTTCCTCTTAATATAAATTTATTGTGGTCTTGGTAATTTGTACATGTAAGTCTTAATTAAAATTATAATTACATGTATCTTCAAAGGAACAATAAATAGATTATTCTAGTACAAAATTATAAAGGCCTAAAGTTGGTATAGTATAGCAATACAAATACATATTATTTTTACATTTCATAATTTTCACCAAATGTAAAATTCACTTGATGATACTTTACTAAAAGGAAAGATTAAAAATTGATCCTACCAAGGGTTCATTTTTTTAAATTTAATTTTATTGTCAAGGTGATGTACAGAGAGGTTATGATAATGAGTATATTTCTTGTCAAACATTGTTACTCCCTTTCTCATTTTTCTCTAACTTTCTCTCCCCCTCAAACCCCATCAAGTTGTAAAGTTCATTTCCATCACATTGTCTTGTGAAGGTTTTTTTGTACATTCTTTATTATAAAAATACTGTACAGAAGGGTTACAGTTACATAAGCAAGATAATGAGTACATTTCCTATTTCTTATCAAGCATTGTTGCCTCCTCCTTTGTTTTCCCCTACCATCCCTTCCCTCCCACTTCCACAACTACCCCCCCACACCAAAGTTTTAAAGTTCTTTTTCAACATAGTGTCTTATACATCTCATTGTTACAATGGGTCAACCTGTATCTCTATTTAAGCATTTTGGGTTTTTTTTCCCTTCTCCTCCCTGAATTAGAGAAGTGTATATATAAGTTGCAGGGCACCGACATAGAATACAGTGAAAACAAGAGTTATATTGTGGGGGAGGAACATAACAAAGAAACAACAAAAAAAATTACATGGCACATTATAAATACGTTAGAAACAATAATAAAAAAAATAAAAAAATTGTGTCCCTATCTTGGGGTTCATTTCACTTAACATCATATTATATGGTCATAAGTAACAGTTTTTGACCTTTTCTACTTGTCCTACACATGTACTATTTTTTGTAAATAAGGGATACCATGGGACCTTTGTTTCTTTGGTCCTGGTTTACTTCACTTAATATAATTCTTTCCAAGTCTTTCCATTTCCTAACAAATACAGCAATGTCATTCTTTCTGATGGACACATAAAATTCCATTGTGTGTGTGTCTGAGTGTGTGTATTACATTTTCTGGTTATTTTTTAAATATTCTTGTTTCTACTCACCCTCTTTCCTAGTGATTCATTAATTATAATGTCAATGCATTATTTATTCCTCAAATCATTACATTTAATTGTAATTAAAGGAATCAGTTTGGTCTGTCAGGATATTTTGTGGTTCACAAACTTCCAGGCATTTTGTCAGTAATGTTGTCAACTTTGTAACGGTACGTGTGAATGCCTGCCTAGCCAACCATAACTTATCAGGTACTGCAAAAGTCTGGATGGCTAAGCTCCCCTGCTTGTAGCTCTGAAACTAAGTATGTTCAGAAAAATAAAGAAAAACATGAATAAGAGAAACAACAGCAACAAAACTACTGACATGGTAAGAATAGGACTTGGATTTCACACAGTGCAAAGAATACTAAATTTGTTCATAAGAAACTTGGGTTACAGCACTGGATTTGCCAGGTTTTAGCTGTATGAGTTTATTTAGTTCTGGGTAAACTGTAGGAAATAAGTTTTAAACATTCTTATTACTTCTTTTCTTTATCTTTCTGATTATGTATGTATACCTTAGTTATACATAATTATAGTTATATATAACTTATGTATAGTTATGTATACCTTAGATAATATATACCTTAGTTAATTTTTAGCTTCAAACTTCTAATTCCTTTCAATATTTTATAGTTACCAGTCTTTCAACAGCTGAAGGGGTTTATGAAATTCTATTATCGATCCTTTGATTTTGTATATTTATTCATTTATTTATTTAAATACATATTTTTATTGTGAAAATACCGTACAGAGGGGTTACAATTACATGAGCAAGGTAATGAGTACATTTCTTATCAAGCATTGTTGCCTCCTTCTTTGTTTCCCCTTCTCATCTCCACTGTCCCCCAGCCCCCCGCCTGCCAAAGTTGTAAAGTTCGTTTTTGGACATAATGTCTTGTACATCTCATTGTTGCAATGGATCCACCTGTATCCCTATTTAAAAATTGTTTTTTTCCCTTCCCCTCCACAAATTATACCAACATCAAATACAGTGAAAACAGGGGTTATACTATGGGGGAGGGACATACAAAGCAACAAAAAATCATGAGGTACCTTATTAATATGTTAGAAACAATAGAAAGAAAGAAAAAAATCTACTTGTGTCCCTATCTTGGGTTCGTTTAGTTTAACATCATCTTATCTTACCTTTTCTGGGTCCCGTGGTTTTCCTCATTTGTAATAACTAGTATTTATTTGATTTTGTATATTTAATAGTGTGATGTACTTCAAACCCAAGAAGAGTTCCTCAGAAGCACTTTTCTAAGGTCACATATGCTCAGATATTTGTAAATCATGATCAATCATACACACAAAGCAGCTACTTATTCCATGTCTTTGGACTTCTATGGGCCTTGAAACCTGTGTTCCAGATTCAAGAAAGTCACTCAAGGATTAAGGGAAATAGTTTACAACTTTGCAAAAAATAAATAAACAGCTAATAAAACTATATACTTGAAATTTGCCAAGAGGATTAATATCCTTACCTTGAACTCTCATACAAAGGACAACCATGTAGAGATGCTAGTTAAATTAACCACCTGAACTGTGCTGTACTGATCATTTCACAATGTATATCTATATCAAAGCTTCAAATTGTATGTATGCATTAATATGTGTTTTGTTTTGTGTGTGTGTGTGTGTGTGTGTGTGTGTGTGTGTGTGTGTGTGTGTGTGTGCACTCATCCTGAAGATTGATCTCAGGGCTTAGCTGCTTTTAAGAGCTTTTATGCTCAATGACAACTCTCTACAGACACTTGAACCATACCTCCAGTCTTGGCTTTTTTTTTGGTAGTTAATTGGAGATTCTAGTTTCATGGACTTTTGTGACCAAGCTGGCTATGAATTGTGATCCATAGATCTCAGCCTCCTGAATCAGGTATGAGCCACAAGTACCTGGCTATATATGTAACTATGAATATAAATATATTTTATATATGTATATAATTATGCAGCCTTTCGTTAACTGCTTTGTCTAGGTTGGCCTTGAATCTCCATTTTACTATTCCTCCCTTCCACATAGATGTTTTTTCAATTTCTTAATAAGACTGCTTAAAATACAGATTGCACTTTCTGACAGTCTAATAAAAATGAAGAATAAAATATAAACATTTTGACAATATGTGTGCTTAAGTTTTGGTGATAATATGTATAAAGCAATATAAAGTACAAGATTTATATTGACTCAAGCAAGAGGAATATTTTTCAGATCGTTGAAGCATGCAATAGTATTGTTCATAGTAAAGGAGCTCAGATAATAACAAGAGACTATAAATTTCTTCAAAATTAGCCATATAGTATTCTACAATAAATGCACATTGAGCACATGGAACACATATTCCAAAAGATAAAGATGAATGAAACAGTAAATGAATCAGTTATTTTAGTCACTAATGCACATTAAATACATCTAGTTTCATATCTTCTTTTTACTATAATATAAAATCTACTTCTTGCTTACATAGAGAATATAAGCAATTTTAAAAATCAATGCCTAATTGGCACATAAAACAAATTTTGGAATACATACACATGCACAAAATTAAAGTATTGTGACTTAAATTGAACAGTTTATAAAAATCCTCTACCCAATGCACAAAAAGCCTTGGCAAACAGAAGTGTCAGTTTATTAAATATTTATGACAAGAAGAGGGTTGCATGGAATTTCAAGCCAGCTAAGATGGAAAACTTTGTAAGTTCCATATGTATAGTTGGCTGGGGAAGGGAAAGCAAATCTCACTAACCTTCCAATGGAACACTGATCGATCTAACTAATTATTTCTATAGCACAGATTTTTATTCTTGATTTAAAACACTGCATTCCTTCTTTCAACCCTAAAACTCTATCGTCTTCCTTACCAATGTCAATAAGTTAATTCGAATGGATGAACATTCAAAGAGAGTACTCAGGCTTTTTTACTTTCTTTATTCGGCAACTACTCCAGGATAAATGTCCATACAAACAGAATTTTTCCTATGTTATTAATAAGAATAGAACAACTAAAATATTCAGTATTATTATCACAAGTAATCCTAATAAAATTTTGTTCAAGATATTTAGTTTTACCATGAAATTGTTTCTTTTATTTCAAATTTGACTGTTGAGGCATTACTAATTTAAAGTGCACTTAGCTCTATGCCCTACAATATAAAAATTAATTTTAACAAATTCTTATGAAAAAAGAGATTGTAGCGATGTAACTCTTTTCAATGGTTAACTGTCACATTAACAAAATGGAAACAAGTAAGCTGAAAACTTGCTTTGTCTGTGGAGAGTGGGGCTTGAGGGGAGATGGGGAAGAAAGATGGAAAGAGGAAGGGTAGATGAACACATTCATGATACTCAACGTACATATGTGAAAAGGGAGCCAAGTAACTTGAATTGATGAGTAGGGCTGATGTATGTGTGTGTGTGTGTGTGTGTGTGTGTGTGTGTGTGCGCTCTCTCTCTCTCTCTATATATATGCATATATATACATATATGTGTGTGTTTTATATGTAAATTACTATTATATTAATATAGGACTGAAGTCTCAGATATATCTATGTGATGACACTTACACACTATAAGCAATAACAATGTACCCATAATTCAAGTAGTCCTCTTTTCTTACTGTATTTACAAGTGAAATGTTATACACAGAACCCCTTAGCACTTCTTATTCAACTTACAGGAGATGCTTAGTTCAGCATAGTGACACACATGTGTGGCCACAGCCACTCAAAAAGTAGCTTCTACCCTTCTGATAGAAGCCATGATTAGCAAAAGTGGGATACTTTTTCTGAAAAATAAATAAAGCAAAATAGACTAGAAGTGTGGTTCTACTGCTAAGAGCATCTGTTTAATAAGTAAGGCCTGGTAAAAATGGCCTTGAGATCTAGCCTAGACTCACCAACAACATAATACTATATCTACCAATTAGTGATATAACTACTAAGTAGAATCAGAATATTTAGGATTTTATACATATTTCTCCCTTTGAATGGATATTCATTGTCTAAAATAAAGACTGAAATCTTCAGTCTTGCTTACACTTTGCTTTAACCTCCAAAAAACAGCCTTGTATTTGAACTTGTCAGCACTTTCACTTCATGTTTGATAAACAATGTTCCAGGCACTTCAGGTTTGGGCTGAGGGTACAAGACATTGGATTGATGCCATTAGACCTCACCTTGTGTCCTTGATCCTTTGGTTAATCAGACTTAAGTTTGTCCCCAAATAAAGTGGAACTACATGATCCAGTACACCACATGCCATGAAGCTGTTATCACATCCCATTTTCTTTCTTATAACTGCCTTGAACTCATGGTGTAGAGTAATTTCCTCAAAATTAAATACCTCAAGAGGAAATAGATAAGGAACTAGTAGTTTTGCTAGTGTAGGTAGGATTTTGAAATATTTTACTTGAGCACAGTGATTACAAATTGAAATTTAGTTTGTACTTAATCAAAATGTTCTCTATCCAAGAATTCTCTATACATGTATGTTCTTCATTTTACTTACTTATAACTAAAAATGTCTTCAGGTCATTTTTATTTAATATTCTAAATATTGTCCATTTTTCTCAGGAGGCTTTAAAAATTAATATTTTTGTCTTTCAAAATAAATCCAAAATGTAGCACTTACCAAATGATTACAACATAGTTTTTCATGTAAACGTCTTTGGATATTGATTTTTATCCTCGGTAGGTTGAAATTAAAAACAACAACAACAACAAAAAACACAATGGCTTTTGAGTTCAAAACCTGAATATAAACATGACTGATTTTCAATATTTAACTTATATATTTTCAAACTGGGAATGTGTGAAACAAGCTTTCATTGACTCTTCATATAAATAAAATATTATCTTTTCTAAAATAAGATGATGATAAACATTTGTGCAGCTCAAAGAGTAAGCATCTTGGAAAATATGAACATCTTCCTATTTCTGCTCCATCAGCCTCACCGCAGTACCATAAACAGAAAGTTTGGAAGAATGACTATGGAAAGGAAATATGTAAGCCTTACTTCAAAGACATAAACAGTTGTAAAGTGAAGAAAATTTTAAGACCTCTGCTTTAACACATCTTCCACCTACCAAGGGACTGAAATTCCCATTACTTGTTAGAGGTAAAAATTCACATTTACATTCACATTGTAAGTAAGAAGTAATTCAGTAGTGCTAACAGTTCAGCTATTCCCTAGTAGAAAAAAAAAACTTGAAAAAATATAATTGGTGTCCAGAGTAGGAGGGGAAACTAAAGATATCAAGTGAACAGGGATATTAGTGAAACAAGAGTCACCACATACTAGAGAGACCTTGGTAACCTGGGTGTGCACAAAGTGTAAAAATAGAAAGGTCTTACTTATAAAAATCTCCTGCTGTTTCTAAAAATAGAAAAGGGCAACTGAATTGAAAATCAGTCATCTGAATCTGTAATTGTGCTTATAATATGGAAATCTTATACCTTATGATATCTAAATGTACATATAAATATACAATGTATATGAAGACACACAATGGAGCATTATAAAACAAGAAGAATGAAGTCTTGTCATTGGCAGGAAAATGGAACAGGAAGATATGATATGAAGCTAAATAAACTAATCACCAAAAGGTAGATCTCACATGTATTCTCTCATAGGTGGGAAAATACAAATAAATTGGTTGGGTGGTATGAAATACAGTAGATTCAAGGGAGAATTCAAATAGTGTAATTCCTAAGAAAAACAGAATCAAAGTTCAAAATAAAACTGAGAAAGTTGGTACTCAAAAGGAGTGGAATGAGGGTCAAGAAAAAAGGAACAAACAAATGAAGAGATGAGGACAATACAGTCAAGAATCCAATGGATATCCTAATTAAGAAGTGTGAGACTGGACACCAGTGGCTCACGCCTGTTATCCTACCTACTCAAGAGGCTGAGATCTGAGGATCTCGGTTCAAATCCAGCCCAGGCAGGAAAGTCCATGAAACTCTTATCTCAAATAATCCACCAGCAAACCGGAAGTGGCACTACAGTGCTCAAGTGGTAAAGAGCTAGCCTTGAGCTCAAGAGCTGAGGGACAGTGCTCACGCCCAGAGTACAAGCCCCATGACCAACAAAAAAAAAAGAAAAGGAAAGGAAAAAAAAAGTGTGAGGAAAGGGTTGAGTAGGGGTGGACATTGATCAAAACATATTCATAAACTGTTTTGTTAAATGTCAACTCCTTTGTACAACTACTTAAAGAAAATTAGAAAAAAAGAAAAAGAAAAATGACTTGAAAGTAGAACAAGAACTATAAAGGACTAGGAAGATTTCCCTGGGAATCGAGATAAAGGAGAGGACAGGGAAGAGTTGAAGGAAGGATAGGCACAATCAATTCATGTGTGTAGTGAAATGTCAAAAATGGAACTCATTAATTTATTCATTAAAATGTGCTAATAAGAAGACAAATGGTTGAGAAAAGTAAGCCCCAAAATAAGGAAATGTAAGATTCATTCCTGGATGGCCCAGTACCTGAGTTACCTAGGCAACTGGGACACCTGGAAGAGGTCACATCTGCATCTGCTGAGGTCACATCTGAATCTGATGTGGCCACACCTTTCTTCCACCTGGTCCCACCTCTTACCTGGTCCCACTTCCCTTTACCTGGACACACCTTTCCCCGCCTCTGCCCTATCTAAGGCCTAACTCAGGGCCAGATGCCCTCTTTTGCCAGCCTCATGGAGTGCCAACCTTGCCTGGTCCCAGCAGGTCTACTAAATAAACCTACCCCTTACCTGAATACCATGTGCATGGTCCTGTTCTTACTTGGCTACCTCTTTTTAAAAACCTAACATAAAAGGTGCCGAGGCCTAGGAAGGGCTTAAAGTCAGGATAGGTGGGATTCCTCCCCGTTTATTTTTTCCTTTTTTTCCTTTTTTTTGTTTGTTTTTCCCTTTTTGCTCTGAGGAATACCCACAGTTCTGATGGCCTATTGCGAACCCGTCTGTCTGCTGTGGATACAGAGCATCGATACCATTGCTGCCTTCACATCCACGTCCACACCACTCTCTACTCTGGTGAGTGAAACTACTCTCTATGGTTCTCTGTCACTCAGTCTCTGTCCAGAAGTGGCGCCATGCCAGAGAGCTCCTACAGCCGGCCTTTAGCTGAAAGGCCGGTCACCTCTGAAGCTGAGGACGCTTGGTTTTGGGGGCTTGGCCATTTCTCTCTAGAGAGTTCTGGTGGAAGTCGGGACACCGCTTCTGCCTAGTCAGCTCTCCTTCACTCACCAGATTGACTCTCTTACTCATTTAATGGGGTGCTGAGAATCACACCTGAGTGGTGAAACCCCTTTGAAATGCCTCCTGCACTCCCTGGAAAGCCAGAGAGCCTAATTTTTATGCCATTCTCAGATGTAGACAATTTTTGCCACTGCAATTGTAAATGGTCAGAAGTCTGTTTACTTTCAGGCTCTCTTTGCTCTCTCTCTCTGCCAATAATGTCTAACTTTCCCTATCTCTCCCTTTCTCTTTTGTACAACATTTTGGCTTGTGCCCTGAAGAGTGCGACACAGGCTGGGTCCCAGGAATACCCCCCCCCCATTCCTTCTCAAAGGCTAGCCATTCTAGGTTTGAAAATTGTCAGAGTTTCCATTTGTTCAGGTTTCCGACAATGCCTTATGAGACTTCTCCAGACTTCATCCAAGAGACTTGCCTCCTCCAGACTTCATCTAAGGACTCAACACCCAAGTGACAACTGCTGCCTGCTGCCTTCTCCCAGAGTGGACCACATCTCAGCCTTTTACCCCTACTGTCAATGCCCTTTGCCAGCAGGAAGGAACCAGAGAGAATCTTCGCCCTTTTTCATAATTATCAAAGGGCTGGAATGTAAGGACCATTCATGGATGGTGAGCAGACCTTGCCCAGTACCTGAGTTATCTAGGCAACTGGGATACCTGGAAGAGGTCACATCTGCATCTGCTGAGGTCAGTTCTGAATCTGATGTGGCCACTCCTTTCTCCCACCTGGTCCCACTTCCCTTTACCTGGACACACCTTTCCCCACCCTTACCCTATTAATGGGGTGCTGCGAGTCACACCTGAGCCATGAAACCCCTTTGAAATGCCTACTGTGCTCCCTAGAAAGCCAGAGCACCTAATTTTATGCCATTCTCAGATGTAGACAGTTTTTGCTACTGCAATGGTCAATAGTCAGAAGTCTGTTTGCTTTCAGGCTTTCTTTGCTTTCTCTGCCATTCATGTCAAACTTTCCCTCTCTCCCTTTCTCTTTTCTACAACATTTTGGCTTGTGCCCTGAAAAGTGTGATGCAGGCTGGGTCCCGGGAACCTCCCTCTAGGTTCCCTCTCAAAGGCTAGCCAATGTAGGCTTGATCTATTTGTTTCTTTGCATTCTTTCAGAAATTCGCCATCTTGAATTCATCATCTTGGCCACATGGTGGTTTAAGGGTTCGGCCCCATCTGACCCTTATCCTTCCACCAAGCTTACCACTCCATCCATTTATTCTAAGGTGCCTTGCTAACAGGTTGCTCTTTTCATAGGCCCTGGTAAGTGAGGCCCAACCATCTGAAGTGCTTTGTTAGCAAAGATGTCTACATTTTGTTGTCAAAAATTTTAGGTTTTGAGTTTTGCCTTTTTTGTTTTTATTATATATTCTATTACTGACTATGTGGTTCTAAAATTCTGGGCCTATCTGTGCTAAAATTCTCATCACATCTAACAAGTTTTGTCATTGCAGAATATTTGTTTGTCAATTCTTGATAAGGACCAGTTAAACTCTATTCTATTTGTTCTCTGTGTTGCTTTAATTGGAAATAATAAAGAGCTTTTGTGGCAAAGATTGCAGTTCAAAGCCAGCCTGGGCTGAAAAAATCCCTAAGACTCCATCTCTCAACTAACCTGTAAAGAGCCAGGCTGGAAGCATGGCTCAAGACTCTTATCTCGAACCAGAAAACACTGCAAGTGGTATTGTAACTCAAAGTGGTTCAGTGGCCTTGAGCAGAAGTGCTCAGGGACAGTGCTCAGGCCTTGAGTTCAATCCTCCTTGAATACCAACTGGGCAAGCCATCCCAGCAACGAGCACCTAGACTCAGCCAGTCTGGGCGACAAGGGACCATGGAGAGGAGTAAGAGGAGATGATGTCACATCAGCAACTTTGTTTATGTCCTTTCAAAATTAACCAGAGCCTGGCGGTCAATAGAAGTAAGAAGCCTGCCCATCTAGTGTCTGTACCTGTCTACCTATTAACTGGACAGGAATTTATATTCTTGCCTTTGTTACCTGACTTGTCCTACCTAGTCACCAGATGTCAGAAGTAGCTAGGGACATTTCTACCAACATTTTTCAGCCCAAGTCCTTCCTCTTGCCGTTTTTTGCTCTCTAGTATTTTCAGCTCCTCAATGCCTCATGAGACTTCTCCAGACTTCATCTAAGGACTAAGGCCACCAAGGGACAGCTGCTGCTTGCTGCCTTCTCTGGGAGGGGACCAAATTCCAGCCTTTTATCTCTATTGTCGACACCCCTTGTCAGCAGGAAGTAGCCAGAGAGAATCCAAGCCCTACTTCATGATTGATTATTAAAAGGTTGGAATGTAAGTTCAGCTCAGAGATGGCAAGCAGACCCCACCCTACCCCACCCTCCTTGCAGCAAAGTCTCCATCTAGTACCTGAGTTACCTAGGCAACTGGCACACCTGGAAGAGGTCACAACTGCATCCACTGAGGTCACATCTGAATTTGATGTGGCCACACTTTCTCCACCCATACCCTAGATAAGGCCTAACCCAGGTCCAGATGCTCTTTCCCAGCTCTCTTTCCCAGCTCTCTCTTTCCTAGCTCTTTCCCCAGGTCTTTCCCAAGTCTTTCCCAGGCCTTTCTCAGCTGCATAGAGGGCCAAGATGATCTGGTGCCAGCCAGAACAATGAATAAACTTACCCCTTACCTGAATACCACGTGCATGGTGTGGTTTTTACTCAGCTACCTCTTTTTAAAAACCTAACAGGAAATATATAACTATTCTTAATAACTCACAAGAAAACCACATGTAAATGATTGTATGACTAACTAAAAATGGAGGTAAGACACTGTAAATCCCAAATAAGAAACTGTAAGGGAAAAGTCATAACAATGGTACTGACACTAGACTCATGGACATTTCACAGGTAACAAAAGCAACAGGCCTACGGTGAGCTAAGAACTGTGGGAAGCAAACAATGCATAGTAAAGCAACTGACAAAATAGGAGGAATTATACGCAAACATCTACTGAAGTATTAATGTTCACAGCACATCAGTCGTTCTTGCAACTCAGTATCAGACAAACTCTACTAATTTAATTGAAAAATGGGCTAAATACATGAATAATGACTTTCAATACTTTTTTATTAGAACCAAGACTTTTGATGTTATTCTAATACACCATAACCATTAAAAACACTGCCATCCACAAGCAAGTTGAACAGAGTGCAAAATGACCATGATAAAATATGTATATTTTATGGCTTTGACTATTATGTGTAACCATCCTTACTGCTGCTAATAAATTCCTGCCAATTGGTTTAAAATATTATAGATGCTTACCTTTGTTATACTGAAATTCGGGGACCCCCAGAAGACCACCAGAGACCAAGATCAATGTAAGCAACAAAGAGCCAGTTTATTGCAAGCTCGAGCTTGGTCCTCCATGCCCATGGTAACTGGTGATGCTAAGAGGCCTTGAGCATAGAATCAGCACAGTTTTTTCTTTGTTTGTTTGTTTGTTTTTGTCGGTCGTGGGACTTGAACTCTCTGGGCCTGGGCGCTGTCCCTCAGCTCTTCAGCTCAAGGCGAGCGCTGTACCACTTGAGCTACAGCGCCACTTCTGGTTTTCTGATGGTTTATTGGAGATAGGAGTCTCACAGTCTTTCCTGCCCAGGCTGGCTTTGAACCGCGATCCTCAGATCTCAGCCTCCTGAGTAGCTAGGATTACAGGCGTGAGCCACCAGCGCCCGGCTAGCACAGTTTTTATAGTATTGAACAAACAATTTAAGGAACTTTTACATAAGAAATTATATGATTGGTTAACATTTACATTTAAAGCAAGCTAAGCTGGGCAAATAATGATTGGTTGACCTTTACAGAAAAATGTCCTTGGTCCATAGCTGGACCGAAAATGGCTACAAGTCACACCGGGACCAACAGAATGCATGGCATGTCTTGCCCCGGGCTCTGAAGAACTGGTTGGTTAGAAACTCTTAGTCCTAGGTGGCTGGGGGGTGGGCAACACCATTTGGGGGCTAACACCTGCCTTTAGCAAACGCCATCTATGGCTCCAAGATTGTGCATGGCTTTTTGTCATAAATTCCTAGCACTGGGGCTAATGTGGATCACGAGTCAAGTCACAGAACTGAGATGGAGTGTTAAACATAAATGGAGTTGCTTAGGTTTCTTAAAACATTATATTTCTTCCCTAGGGCCCTACTGCCCCGGCCTCCGGGTAGGGCGTTGCAGCTTTGGGGATGATTCTGAGGACTTTGCGTCCTTGGTCAAGGCTGTAAAGCCTTTGAAGTCTTTTACTAAGCAACTCTAGGCTCCCAGGCTGACATTCCACTACTGAGTAACTAAAACCAGTCACAGTTAAAATCATACAAAAACCATAAAATCATCTAGCATGAAGCAATTCACACAGAAGCAAAAATGAGTGGTTAGTATTCATAATTTCTAATTTCTATTACATTAAGCATTAATGTTATTCCATGCCTTTTAATAAAGTCACTCAGGGGGGTGCTTGCCTACTTTGATGAGGGCAGTCCAGTTTTCTGACTCTTTCACTCCACTCCTCAATGTTTTAGCAGAGTGTTTAGCAAGCAAAGGTACAGAAGTGAAAATGGCTGTTAGGTGCTGTCTATATATTTTTATGTTCTTCACCTTTCCTCTAGAAATAGTTATTACCAGGTAATTGAGTACTGATCTTTAAATTCCAGTCCTAAAATGAAATTGTTTCCCTTTAATTAAAAATATATTGATGAAGCTAAAACCTGCAATGGGCACTCAGAAAATACAATGTAAAATGAGAAGGCAAAATACAGGTACCAAGATACCAGCCTGTCAAGAAGCTAAAAGCCATTGTTCTCTCCACGAAGCATCCAAAAATGACACTACTTCCTTGAATGAAATGTGAACAGCGCATATCCCCTGTTGTCACTGTGCTCGATTTTGATACCCTGCATCTTGTATATACATTTGTCTAATCTAGGGATGGGAAGGGGAATAACAAAACACTAAAACAAGGACACAGGATGACCCATTGCAACAAGGATACCCACAGGACAGTATATTGGGAACAAACTTTACTTCGGGCAGCGAGGGATGGGTGGGGAGGAAGGGGGTAAGAGTTTGGGAGATGGGGGAGGGAAGGGACACTGGGAAAACAACAAGGAAGAAAAGGGATAACAATGATAAATAAGTAATGTACTCATAAAGAAAAGTGAACAGCGGGGATCGTGGGTCAGAGTCAGAGATGGTTATAGGCATGATCAGCAAGCAACAACTGGGTGCATCTTTATTTTGAGATCCCAAAGGAAAAGGTATTGGCCAATGGCAAGAAATATCAATCAAAGGATGGAAGAAAGACATCCTCTTCAGTAAAATGGTGCTGGCAAAATTGGTTAATCACTTGTAGAAAACTAAAGCTAGACCCTTATATATTACCCTGCACTAGAATCAACTCCAAATGGATCAAACACCTCGGAGTCAAAGCAGACATGCTGAAAACATTACAGGAAAGAATAGGAGAAACATTATGTGTTCTTGGCACAGGCTGAAATTTTCTTTTGTTGTTGTTGTTGCTGTTTTTGTCCATCCTGGGGCTTGAATTCTGGGCCTGGGGGCTGTCCCTGCACTCTTCAGCTCAAGTCGAGGGCTCTACCTCTTGAGCCACAGTACCACTTCTGGTTTTCTAGTGGTTTATTAGAGATCAGAGTCTCACGGTCTTTCTTGCCCAGGCTGTCTTTAAACCACGATCCTCGGATCTCAGCCTCCAGAGTAGCTAGGATTACAGGTGTGAGCCACTGGTGCCCAGCTTTGAAATTTTCTTAACAGAGACCCAGCAACACAATTCATTTTTATCTGTAGTGCAGAGAACAAGATTAGAGAAATTCTACAAGCAGAGTTTTGGAGTTCCATGAGCCTACACTGGAGTGGTGAGATTCAAGGAAAAACAAACAGCAACTACCAAAGATCTGGCCTCAGAATGAAAATTGAACTTGCCCTACAGGTTGGGCACAAATGAAGAGTTCAAGGACTTGCATGTCCACACCTGGCAGATAACTGAGATCTTGAACTCATACTTATTTAAAAAGAGCCCATGGTTTCAGAAAGCTGTAACTTACAGGAATCAAAATAATGAAGAAAAGGGTTAAGATTCAAGAGGGAAAAGAAAGAAAGAAATGTAAAAAGGGAAAGAGAAGAGGGTGTACAAACAAACTGAAAAGAAAGATCAGTCTCAAGAATAAGATAGTATGTAGAGGATGGTTATATCTTGATTTATTAAGCTAACTGTACTCATTACTTTAGTAGTGTTTATTTTATTATTCAGTTTTTCTTTAATTTATTTTGCATGCATTAAGGCTTGAACTTAGGGTCTCACGCTCTCACGTGGCTATTTTGTTCAAGGTTGGCACTCTGCTACTTGAGTGACACTGCCAGTTCCTACTTTTTGCTGCAATCTTCAGATTTCTGCCTCAGGGGTAAGTAAGCTATCAGTACCCAGCTACTAGTATTGTTTAAATGCTTAATAAGTGTGAGTTCTAGGATGGTTGTAGGCAGTCTTCAGTAGGCAAATAAAATTTACTCCAAACCTTCCAGATGCTTAGATGTCAGGAGAAAGGAAAGATAAGTGAGTAGACAACCACAATTTAGAGAAAGTATGGTGGGAGATAAGCCCTGCTTATAATGACAACCATCCTTCATTAGAGACTTTTCCATTCCTAACAAGGAAAGGAAACTTTTCAACATAAGAAAAAGACATGCCAGGTCTATAAACACATTTTATCTTGAAATTTATCCTTTTGAAGGAAGGATTTACATGAAAACAAAGCAAGAAAGTAAACTGGGCAATTTGATTTCTTAGCAACATTACAACACATCTTGATGCATCTAATTGATGATGTATTTTTCTGTGTTAATAAATGGTTAGATATGTTGCTCTGACAGCACTTGTCATAGACTTCTTTCTCACAGGACTCTGCAAGTGAGAAGAAAAAGAAGACATTTAAGGTAAATATAGTCTGTCTTAGGTTGATGGTACCCAGCTTCAGAGTAATTCATATGCAAGTTACATCGCAAGACACTCAATCTAAAATTGGAGCTAATGTGCTAGCAGCTTTCATGTCTCAATTTGGCAGTCTGTTTCTGGAGCTGCCACCAAGATTGTATTATTAGCTGAAAGCTGTGTGGTGAGCACTTGTTCTTTGAGGAGAGAAGATGGGAATATAATATACTGAGCATTTACTTCCAGGAAAAACCTTGGAAACTACCATGTACAGGGAACTATGGATGATCAGTTTGTTCCTTTATCTCTGATAACTCTCACAGTAACTGAAGTATTATTAAATACATTTTAACTTTGGGAACACTGAGGTTCAGAGGGATTAAAACAACCAAACCAAAAACAAACAAAAATCTTGTCCAAACTCACTCGAAGATCTGGGAATCAAGTCAAGGCTATATCTAAGAAATTTGTGATTTAAAACCTATGCTTTCCCATCAATCAAAGGATGTTTTTCTTATTAAATGTTGAGCTTTTACTCATTCCATGAAATGGAGTAAAGTTTCTAATACCAGGGATACTTGTGTGACAAAGGATTTATCATCTTTTATGAAATGTTAAAATATGTCATCAACTTTCAATTATTTCTTGATCATTGCAGCGATTATCTTAAAGATACACAAGTTAGAAAAATACTTCTGTGTAAGCAATTATTAACATGTGCAATCCAATAAAATCATAAAGATCAAGTTTAAGAGATGTAGAATTTTTATGAAAAATTATTATTGTCACTTAGGGAACAAGATGCTTAGAAATTATCCCAGCATCTCTTGCTCCCTGAGTTTGTCATAATAGTCTCTCACTCTCTGAAGTAGCACTGCTCTGTAATCTATTATAATCTCTTTATGCCCTATAACTCTGAAGGTAGCACACATTTTTAGGTGATGGAATTATTACTCATCACACAAGTGATGGAGTCGGGCAGCTATTCATGTCCAGGCTGAGTCATGGCTCCAACTCTCATTTTCTCTTAGATCTACCCAATACACATGTGTGATTCTGCAGCTTTCTTAATTATTTTTCATATATGGAACTAAACATTACTTTCCTCACTTTCTGTACCTGCTTTCTTTTCATCCTGTATTATTTATTAGAATGAAAGACAATAGTTATCAAAGGTGATAAAATTGTATGTCCATGTGACTATCCCTTCCATTAAAATCACTGTTATAAGAAGTGAAGCTGAAGCTCAAGCTCTAGAAAATCAGCCTTGATTGGAAAAACTAAGGCATAATGCCCAAGCCCTGGCCTTGAGATTAAGCCCCACTACTGCCCCCCTTCAAAAAGGCTCTTTTACTAGCGTATGCTCTGAACCTATCAGGTAACCTGAGTTTAAAGTACACTTAATAAAGAAATGGTTGCCAAATCAATGATTCTGCCTTGTCCAGAGAGGCAGAGAAAGACAGAGCAACAGAGAGAGAACAAGGAAGTGGGAGTAGAAGTGGGAGTAGAGAAAAAGGAGGAGGGGGAGGAGTAGAAAGAGGGGGATGAAAAGGAGACCAGTAACCCCTTTCAAAGGTGTTCATTCATGTGCATTCATGACCAAAGTCTCTCCTTTAAAGGCCCATCTATTAATATCCACTTTGCCTCTCAGATGTTTCTCCCTAGTGACCACAGCTGTAACATATGGACTTATACAGGACACTGAGCAAACTTTGGAACTGTGTTCTGTCCATTCCACTGAAAGACAGAAAGATCTTCTATCAAGGTAGTTCACCTTCATGGCATTGCCAATTAAATACAACACAGCAAATTTTTTTCACTTTTTCCTCATTGCCTCTAGTATGATATGTAAATGTCTTCAGAGATCATAGTCTTTTTTTTTATTTATTTTTTGTCAGATGCGGGGCCTGAACTCTGGGCCTGGGCCTGTCCCTCAGCTCTTCATCTCAAGGCTAGCGCTCTACCACTTGAGCCACAGCGCCACTTTAGGCTTTTTCTGCTTATGTGGTGCTGAGGAATCAAACCCAGGGCCTCATGCATGCAAGACCATAGTCTTTTCAAATATATTTTTATTGTAAAGTTACTGTACAGAGGGGTTACAGTTACATGAATACGGTAATGAGTACATTTCCTGTAGGGTATTGTTACTTCCTCCTTTGATTTTTCCCTACCATCCCTTCTTTCCTCACCCCACAACAAGTTGTAAAGTTTATTTTCAACATAGTATCTTGTACATCTCATTGTTGCAATGGATAAACCTGTATCATTGTTTTTAGCATTTTGTTATTTCCCTTCCCATCTCCAAATTAGAAACAAAATGTAGATACAAGATGTAGGGCATCTGAATCAAATATAGTTAAAACAGGGGTTATACCATGGGGGAAGAACATACAAAAGAAACAAAAAACTCAGATAGTACATTAAAAACAACAGTGACAATCTTTTTCATACCCTACTTATCATTGATTCCTCTCTTGAGTTCCTCTCTCTCTCTCTCTCACACACATATACACACACACACAGAATTTGCAAGCCCTTTAAATCTTTACACTTATACTCAATTATACTATTTTCTCCACATGACATCCTTCTTGTTTATCAGCTTTGTGGTTTCCTAATTACATGGTTAGTCATTGCCTTAGTGTAAAGTTTTCAAATATTTGCTCTCCAAAACAAAATTTATAATCATCTGGATTCATATTCCAAATATTACCTAGTATTTTGTCTTATCTATTGTTTTTTTTATTTTATATGACACTTATAGGTATTTAGGTAGTATAGAAAAAACATATGAGATGTTAACCAGAATGTTTTCTCTTGCATTTTCATTTTGCCAGTAGCAAACAATAGTTCAATTAAAGTATGTTAAAGAATGTAAAGGTAGCACCAGACAAATAATCAATCTAAACTTCTTTGATTTCAAAATAAACTCTTAAAACTTATAAAATTGCTAAAAGGTCTCTCTCTCTGCATATATATATATATATATATATGTTATGTATATATATATATATATATATAAATATATACATATACATTTTTTTTCTTTCATGGGGCTTGAACTCTGGACCTGGTGATGTCCCTCAGCTCTTCAGCTTTAGGCAAACTCTCCCACTTGAACCAAAATGTCACTTCTGGTTTTCTAGTGGTTTATTAGAAATAAGAGTCTCATGGACTTTCCTGCCCAGGCTGGCTTTGAACCATGATCCTCAGATCTCAGCCTCCTGTGTAGCTAGGATTACAGGAATGGGCCACTGGTGCCTGGCTATTTCTATATTTTGATAGGATTTTATTGAAAACCCAAGCCATTAGGAAAATCAACAAACCAAAAGATCTGTAAGATATTACCATAAGCACCCTACAGTTTTTTTTCAAAAATGTTCAAATGAGAAATTACATACATGGTCACTTGTCTTTCTTAGCTGTATACTTTATTTTCCAAGATAATTTTGGAAAAAATTTCATCTGTTTCATATGACAAAAGTCATAGCATGCCAGAAAATACTCTTATGGACTGTCCTCAGTTCTGTAAAGAAGTTTTTTTCTTTGATTTTTATCTGCTTGAAATTTCTGCCATTCATCTTTTCTCCTCAATATTCAGTTCAAATTCCAGTGTTCTCACTAAGATCTCTATGCCTATCCTGGACGAGATAACATGTTATCTCTCATTTCTGAATCCCTATAGCAACCATTATCAGTGTAATGCCAGAAATACAATTCTTGAGCTATTCTGCTATAATTTATCTCATGTATGAAGTGTTAGGTTACCTGAAAAAAAGAAAAAAGAAACAGAAGAATCCCACCTATCCTGACTTTAAGCCCTTCCTGGGTCTCGGCACCTTTTATGTTAGGTTTTTAAAAAGAGGTAGCCGAGTAAGAACAGTACCGCGTACATGGTATTCAGGTAAGGGGTAGGTTTATTTAGTAGACCTGCTGGGACCAGGCAAGGTTGCACTCCACGCGGCTGGCCAAAGAGGTCATCTGGCCCTGAGTTAGGCCTTATATAGGGTAGGGGCGGGGAAAGGTGTGTCCAGGTAAAGGGAAGTGGGACCAGGTAAGAGGTGGGTCCAGGTGGGAGAAAGGTGTGGCCACATCAGATTCAGATGTGACCTCTTCCAGGTGTCCCAGTTGCCTAGGTAACTCAGGTACTGGGCAGGGTCTGCTCACCATCCAGGAATGGACCTTACATGAAGTACATAAGATACTTTTTTTTTTCTTTTGAAAAAGGTTATCTGGATGTAGCTCAGGCAGGGCTTGAACTTGTGCTTCTCCTGTCTAAGCTTCCTGAGTGCTGGGACTGTAGCCAAAAGCCCCAATATGAACTACATTGTCACACTATTTTTAAAAATATCACTCAAGAATAGTACTATATTTTATTCTATAGATGAAATCTGAAATTTAGGATTATTAAGTACCTCATTTGAGACCTACAGGTAGAAAATTCCAAATTTAGTTTTAGCTTCTGAGTTAAATTTCTACTTATGGGAATCTATATCTACTACTTTGTCAAGGAAATAAATTGTATCACTGGTTTCTTGATTTGGTTGTTTTAGAAAATGTATTCTTTGTCAGTAACAAATGTCCATTCAAGTAACTGTGTTAGCCAAGAACAAAGATCTCTGGCATAGATCCCATAAAGTAAAAGTAGATGATGTTATAAAGTTGACTCATAGCTTTAATAAAGAAATAAATTATGGCAAAACTAAATCACACTTAGAGAAATAATAATGCACCAGAATATTGTGATAAATGATGATGATTTCACAAATATTAGGCACTGATTTCAGAATACCAAAGCTAGTGATAATCATGAAGAACAATGAGCAGCTAAAAAGTACAGCGTGGAAGGAAAGAATTACTCCCAACTAAATCATTAAGACAGAGTGAAGTGTTTCTGGAAAAAAGAAGTCCTAATAGAATTTGGAATTGGAAAATCATCTTCACATGAATCACAAATAATAAAAGTAAGGACAAGGGGATTATAAAGTACTCTCAGTGCAGTACGATTTGTTCTTGGTTCTTTGATTCTCAGCCACAAAGATCCCTTACAAATAAGGGCTACATGAAGTGTTTGAGGAACTGTGACTAGTTAAGGTATCCAACAGAACATAACCAAAGATGAATTTCATCTTCTCAAAATCCTCTCCCTTCACCGATTTTCTCTTCCTGGCAAATATCATTGAACCAGTATGTAAGCCCCAAACCTATACTCTTCCTGAAGCAAGTCTCTCTCTCTCTTTCTCTCTCTCTCTAGGTCCCATCTCATGGGCAATTAACAATTAATTATACAATTAATCTTTTCATCTCTTCCTCTGAAATATATCATGTATCTTATCACTAATAATCATTTCATAGTTTTGACCCTGCCAGGACACCATCACCTTCTCCCAAGAATATCACAATAGGTGTCTACATGGTGCTTCACCCCTCATCTCCCTCCTCAATATTGTGTCATCACAGATACACAGACACACACACACACACACACTTTGAAAAATGTGTTTATTTCATCACTCTTCAAAGTTCCATCTCACTTAAGTTAAAAAAAAATCTAAAGTCCTTATATAGGCTACTAGACCACTAAAACTCCATTATAGTACTGTCTAATAGCCTCACACACTAACAACTTATCTCTCCACTGAGGTCTTCTGGTTCTGCCATAAACTCCTCCTTCTTCGCCTCCTAGCCTAGCACAGGGCAGGCCTATGCACTTCCTTACCCTGTGCCTGGAATACTCTGCTTCTTTCTCTGTTTCAGTGAACTAAGCAGGGCTTCTCTGACAAACCCATGTAATCTGAAGTTTCCACGGCCACTTTTTTCCATTAACTTTTGAAAGTTACCTTAGCATATATAATTACTTTGCCAAGCCTATTAGATGAAAACTCTTCCAAAATGAAGGGGATTGTTAAGAAGTGTGCAAAATAACCAAGTAAGAGTACATTTAAAAAGTACCTTAGTGTCTTAAATATCAGGAATACCCTATAAACTGAACAGATACTTTTTTGGCAAAACATGGAGACTCACACTTGTAATCCAAGCCACTCAGAAGACTATGATATGCAGAATCTTGGTTTGAGACGAATTTAAGGAACACATTAGTGAGATTTCCATCTCACCAGATAAACTAGGCATGCTGGGTTTTGCTTCTAATCACAGCTTTGGGAGGCATAGGTAGGTGAAGTGTGATCTAAGGTTAGTCAAGGCAAATATGCCAGATCTTACCTGGGCATGTCACTCACATGGGACCCTACCTACTTCACAGGTACAAGACCGTGAGTTCAAATTCAAGTAATGCCACAGGGAAAATAAAAACAAATTTTAACTGAATTGAATATTTTCCTATAAATGTATTTGCTATGGAACACAGACTTAATATATTGCTGTGGTAAAGCCAGTTCACGTATTCAGCCATCATCAGTTTGTCAGATACAGGACCTCAGCCAGAAGCAAGAGTAGGTAACACCTATTTCTCTCACAGAAATCCCAATATAACATAGTTTAATTAACTATAGAATTCTGTAGAGATGTTCATTCTACATGTCTGCTACTTTGTATCTTCTGAATTATATCACCTCTTCCATTTCAGCCAGTATTTTATTCCTGTCTTTGCTTATTTAGACCTTTTTTATGCTAACTGGAATTTGACTTAGAACTTTGTACTTGGTAGTCAGATGCTCCACCACTAAACCCTCAGTTCAGACCTTTTATGTTATTTTACAGAGAAGGTCTCACACTTTAGGCCTGGAGCCAGCTTAGACTGGAATCTCCTGCCTGTGCTTTGTAGCCAGCTAGAATTACAGAATGTACCATGTCTATCTTATTGGTTGAGTGGGGTTCTCACTATCTGTTTTTTCCTAGGTTGTCCTTGAACCATTGTCCTCCTGATGTCTATATCCCAAGTAGCTGGAATTAAAAGCAGGATTTATCACATCCAGTCCCTGAATTGGGACTTTTAAAAATAAACACGTGCTCAGAAATATAAATCAGACATAGAAAGAAAGAAAAACTGTATGATTTCACTAACACATGGAATGAATCACTGCTTAAGTTTTCCAAATTTAAGAAAATCAATATGTGACCTTTCATTTCATTATGGACAGAACCTAAAGGATGATGATAAGCAAAATAAGCTGATGGGGAAAATATGGAAATAACTGCAGTGTGGCGGATGAACATTACTTCTCAAAGTTGCAACAAAGTTGAAATCATTTCCAATCACATGTGTGTTATGGTTTAAACCTAAAATGTCTCTTGAAGGCTCATGTGTTGAAGACCTCAATACCAGGCAATGGGATCTTGGATCCTGGGGGCTCTAATTTTAACAGTGCATTAATCCATTAATTCATAATTGAAGGTTGTATTAAAAAGTAGAGCACAGTTGTAGAAATAAGTCACTGGGCTCAAGCTTTTGCAGGGCATATGTGTTATCTGGTGTCTTCCTGTTTGTCTGTTCCCTGGCCACTATGTGAGCAACCTTACTGTACTATCCATTTACCACCATGATGCTCTACCTCAATACAAGCCTACATATGCAAACCTCTGATAAGAAGCCAAACAATTCCTTTCTCCTTCAAGTTATTTGTATCCTGATTGTTTGTTGTCATTGCTGTTGTTATTTGTTTGTTTTTGCTGATCCCGGAGTTTAAACTCTGAACCTAGGTTCCTTTTGCTCAAGGCTAATGCTGCAGCACTTGAGCCACAGCCCCATTTGTGGCTTTTTCTGTGACTAATTGGAAATAACAGTCTCATGGACTTTCCTGCCTGGGTTGACTTTAAACCATACCTCAACTTCCTGAGTAGCTAGGATTAAAGGTGTGAGTCACCAGTTCAGGGCTTGTATCCTATATTTTGTTACAGGTCGTCCTTCAGTAAATCTCCACAAGCACATAATTTTATTTCTACTATTGTCATTCTGTGTTCTGTAAATGGAAATATATGGTAACCTAGTAAATAGTTATTTGATATTATAATCTTGAAAGGATGAAACATAATAATGGTTAGTTAGCAAGAGAGGCAAGCATAGTTCTGTTTGTTTGTATTTTAAATAAGGTAATAAATTCAGGTATTCATCTATACCTGAGGTAATCTAATGTAAGCAAAATAATCTCATACAGACCCACATTTTCATAGTCCTCATTGTCTTATGGAACAGGTGCTCTCTTCTATGTCACACCTATACACACATTAAACACAAAGTGTTTAATGGACACATTTTCAGGATATTAGTTGAGTCAACATATTTATGTAGAAACCTTCTATTTTAGTACATAATATTTCCTGGAGAATAATTATTTAGAGAGAAATAAGCAAGGGCTGTGTCAATAAGCTCAGCCTAGTGTCTTTTGATATCTAATGTTTTAAGAATCACTTAGTTTTTAGGATTATGATTCAAATTAAATACTAATGGTCATGTCACACGTAGCGTGAATAATCAAGTCTCCTGTCAGCAGAGAGGATGAAAGATGTAATGAGATGTGTTAATGATTTGCTCTCTCCAGAGGATGTGATTGATTAATTGTGACTGGTACATCTTGTAATGATATGGAGAACAGTAAATATTGGTGCTTGTTATTTTTCTAGGACAAGGAAACCGTGCTCTCTAATGACTTGTCTTATTTATAGCTTCTCTTCAGTCTGCCAAAATGCTGCTAGACTCAAGAAAAGCTCTTTTTCAAGTAAATTTTCAATTAGAAGTCCTATAGAATCCTCAAGTCAAATGAGTTGCCTGAAGTTTCAAACTCCTCTGTACCTCAAATATTGACTGCTCTCTCATTTCAGTATTATAGAGAGCTACACCTATGGAGACACTAAGAAATCTCAGCTTGGCTGGGAAGGTGGCTTAGTGGTAGAGTGCTTGCTTTGCATGCATGAGACCCTGGGTTTGATTCCTTAGCACCCATAAGCAGAAAAACCCGGAAGTGGCTCTGTGGCTCAAGTGGTAGAGTGCTCACCTTGAGCTAAAGAGCTCAGGGACAGTGCCCAGGCCCAGAGTTCAGGCCCCAGACTGACAAGAAAGAAAGAAAGGAAGAAAGAAAGAAAGAAAGGGAGGAAGAAAGAAAGAGAGAGAGAAAGAAAGAGAGAGAGAATGGAAGGAAGAAAGGAAGGAAGGAAAGAAGGAAGAAGGAAGGAAGGAAGAAAGAAGGAAGGAAGAAAAGAAAGAAAGACAGAAAGAAAGGAAAGAAAGAAAAAAGAAGGAAGGCAGGAAGAAAGAAAGAAGAAAAGAAAGAAAGAAGAAAAGAAAGACAAAAAAAAGCCAGCAAGCTACATTTTGGCAAAAAACTAGTTCTGGGAATTGTTTTCCCTTATATGTCTTCCCAAGAATCACTTTAACCTCACCATCACAATACCATACTTTTGACAATAAATTCACTAGATTCTTTTTTCTTCATCACTTTCTAATAACATGTATCCAGTCATAACTATATCACATATTTCCTATAGATGCTAATGAGACGAATTCATCCAAAGTTCAGGTCTGCCCCAACTCAGTCAAGACAAGGAATTATATTCTCTTCACCCCACCCTCAAGCACAGCACAAGAATCAGATTTACATTATCAAGGCAGCTGGCTACCAAGGCCATTGACTACAATCCTAGCTACTTAGGAAGCTGAATTACCATAGTAGTTTGAGGTCATTCGGGACAGAGTTCAATATGGAGTAAAACCTATCCTGATTAGCTAGGGTTACCTAGGATTTCAGTCCTAGGCCACCAGTGCTCAGCTATCCTGAATTTCTCAGAGGCTATTGAAAACAGTCATGAATAAAAGCAAATGCAGAGAAACATAAAAAGTTGCTTCCATTATGTAAATACATAACCTTTTTCTTTTGCAACCTATTATCTGGAGTTTTTGTCATATTTGTTTTTATTTGCAAATATCCCTGAACTAAGGTGTTTTATTGTTGTGTTTCTATACATGTGCTTCATTTACTTTGATCAATTTCATCATCTCATTTCTTATCCCTCTCTTAAAACAATTTAAACCGGTTTCATTATTCTATTTCCATACAGGTTTATCATTTTGATCATATTCATGTTTCTTCACTCTAAAAAAAATTCTGTAAGTTTCTAAAAATAACCTGTATTTTATCAAGAACATCATGAACTAAATGTTGACAAAATATAAAGTCAGAGGGACATTGGCTGTTCTCACCGAGGCTTAATAAACACACTAAGCTCAACAGCTAATAGATAATTAGCTAAGTTCTGGGGAAACACAGAAACATTATCTGCATGTATTATGAAGATAGTCTAAAGGAGATTTTACCTGAATCAATGTGTAACATAAATGAAAGATTTTAATGCATATAAAAGATTTTTGTTTTCTCTAAAATATTGATGAATTAATAACTTGGTAACATTTTCTTTATTTTTTTTTTACTTTCATAATTGTTTTAATTCAATTTACTTTCATAATTGTTTTAATTCTACCAGAGCCCAAAATACAACTATTACTTTATATATATATGTGTGTGTGTGTGTGTGTGTGTGTGTGTGTGTGAACTGTATTTTTGTAAAATCATGTTGTTCCTGGATCTTCTCAACCTTAGCAGAAAAATATTGATGATAATGATGCCCACTTTGCTCACAGCCTTCTATATAATCATGCCCACATTATTGTGGTATCATTTTCAATATTTCATGTGATAAATGATACTTTAATGAAAAATGCAAAAAAAAGAATAAACTAGAATATGAAGATACAAATGAATGAGTATAGTGTTTTGAGAATAGATTCAACAAATAAATAGAAATACCATAACTATTGTTAGTATTATTCCCACCTCTGGTCCTCAGACCCACCCAAGCCTGAGCTCCTCCCTGCCCTAGAGCTCAGGCCTTACAGCTGGCCACTCCCTCTCTCCACCCAGGCATTCCTTCACCTCACTTCCTCAACTTGGAGAGTCAGACACCCCTGCTCCCTCTCCCAGGGATATACGACCCTCTAATAAACCTTATGATACTCTTTCTTCTGTGCCTACATGCCTCCACGTGGTCTTAAGGGATGGTCATGAAGGATTCCTACAAACATGGCATTTATGTTAAGTATTCAGTAGATAAAGAGAGGGTCTAAGTAAATTTTATGCTTTTGTCAGCTAGTGTGAATAAGAGAATTGCTTTTCCTCCTTTGTTATTTATAAAAATCTTGCTTTTACAGTTACCAAATTGTTTTTTAATCAATCTATAACAAATAACGATTCCTTCAGTGTCAAAATCTTATTTTTTCACAGTTAATTTACTTTATCGTTATTATAGAGGTGATACGCAGAAGGATTACAATTACTATGTGAGTCAGGAAATGCATACATTTCTTTTCATACAGTGTCTTCCTCACTCTCTCCCAGTCCCTCTCTCCAGTCTCCATCCATGAGTTATGTAGTTCACTTTCATCAGTGTTCAGGGAGCTCCACTGTTGTACTTTTCACCGGTTTCCCTCCAGTTCTATGCCCTCCCTCCCACCATGCTGAACAGATAGGCATGTGAATACACCATACATAACGTAAAGAAGACAGAATCATGAAAAACTAAAAAAACAAGAAAGGAAGAAAGAGAGAAAGAAAGAAAGAAAAAGAAAATGTCTTCTATTTCCATATCTTGGAGTATGTTTTAGCATGTAGAATATTTTATATAAATATAAATAGGCATTGCACCTTTGTGTTTCTCTCCTAAGAGCAATCTCTTTTGGTTTCACTGTGTGTATACTTAGAATCCTGTATAATTTTTCATATCCCAGTGCGTTTTAGACTTATGCATATCAAAGATAACATGCATTTTTTGGTCTCTCTGCACTTGGCTTACCTCACATAACATGATTTGTTCTAGTTTTATCCATTTCTCTTAAAATACATTATTTTATTCTTTCTAGTGGCTGTGTAAAATTCCATTGTGTATAGGTACCACCGTTTTTGGATCCACTCATCTATTGTGGGGTATCCGGGCTATTTCCATATTTTGGCTACTGTAAATAGTGCAGGAATGAATATGTGTATGCAGGTGTCTTGATATCCTGGCTCATGAGGTTCAGAGCTAATGCCTAGTAGAGATATGGCTGGGTTGTAGGAAAGGTCTAAGTGAAGGTTTTGTGTTGCTTTATTTTGCCAGTGCTGAGGCTCAAACTCAGGGCCTCACTGTCCTTGAGCTTCTTTTATTCAAAGCTAGCTAGCACTCTCTAGAACTACACATAGCGCCACTTCTGGCTTTTTCTGTTTATGTGGTATTGAGGAATTGAACCCAGGGCTTCATGCATGCTAGGCAAGCACTCTACCATTAAGCCACATTCCTAGCCCAATGTTTAGTTTTTTGAGGAACCTCCAGACTGCTGTCCAGAGTGGTTGTCCTAGTTTACATTGCATAGGATTCCTTTTCCCCATATCCCCACCAACATTTGTTGTTGTTCAAATTCACAATGTTGGCCAACCTTACTGGGGTGAGATGGAATCTCAGAGTTGTTTTGATTTTAATTTCCTTTATGGCCAGGGATGGTGAGCATTTTCTCATGTGTTTCTTTGCTATTCTTACCTCTTCTTCTGAGAAGTTTCTCCTTAGCTCCCTTCCCCAATAACTGATTGGTTTATTAAATTTGGAAGGGGTTAGTTTCTTGAGCATTGTCTATATTGGATATGCCTTTGTCTGACATATTGCTGATAAAGATCTTTTCTCAGTTTGGTGACTGTCTTTCTAGTTTAATAACTATGTCCTTAGCTGTGCAGAAACATTTTATTTTGATATAGTCCCTCTTGTCAAGTCTCTGTGGTGTTATGCCCCTAGGACTCTATTCATGAAGTTTCTATCTATACTTATAAGTTCTAATACTTCTACTATTCTCTGTTGCAGTAGTTCCAAAGTTTTTGGTCTGATGGTAAAGTCTTTGATCTACTTTGAATTGATAATAGTGCAGGGTGATAACGATCCACTTTTAGTTTTCTGTATATGACTGTCCAGTTTTCCCAACACCAATTGTTGAAGAGGTTACACATTCGTCTTTGTCCCCTTATCAAATATCAGATAACTTTAAGTCTATGGTTTTCTTTCTGGATCTTCTAATCTACTCCATTGATCCTTGGGTCTATTTTTGTTATTATGACTCTGTAGTAGAGTTTGAGGTCTGGTATTGTAATACCACCCACATTGCTTTTTGTGCCTAGAATTGCTTTGGCTATTGTAGGTCTTTTGTTGTTCCATGCAAGTTTTTGGATTGTTTTCTCTATCTCAGGAAAAAGCATCATTGGGATTTTGAGAGGGATGGTCTTGAATTTGAATATTTTTTTGGCAGTAGACATTTTCACAATATTAATTCTACCTATCCATGAACATAGAAGGTCTTTCCATTTCCTGGTATCCTCTTTGATTTTTTTCTTTAGTTTTTTTTTTTAATAATCGTCACTAAAAAGATTTTTTTTGTCTTTGGTTAGGTTAATTCTTAGTTTTTTTGCATATATTTTTATTGTAAAAAGACTGTACAGAGGTGTTATATTCACATGAGTAAGGTAATGAGTACATTTCCTATCGAGCATTGTTACCTCCTCCTTTGTTTTTCCCTTACCATCCCTTCCTTCCCCACCTCCCCAACTCCTCCATGCTTTCCAAGTTGTTCATTTTCAACATACTGTCTTGTACATCTCATTGTTATAATGGGTCAACCTATATCCTTATTTCAGCATTTTATTATTTCTTTCCCTCCCCAAGTTAGAAAAATTGTTTGTTTTGTCGAAGTGATTGCAAATTGAGTTATTTTCATCATTTCCATTTCTGCTTGTACATTGTTGGTGTACAGAAAGGCTGATGATTTAGGGGGTTAATTTTGTATCCTGTTACTTTCACAAAGTGGTTGATCAGCTCTTAGATCGTGAGGATGGAATTTTTGGTGTTGTTTAAGTATAAGATCATGTCATCTGCAAACAGGGATAGTTTGGTTCCCTTTTTCCCTATGTGAATCCTTTTATGTTCTTTTTTTGTGTGTGTTATTGAAGGGGAGTGGAAAGAGCGGACATCCTTGCTTTGTTCCTGATTTTAGGGGAAATCATTTTAGATTTCTTCATTCAGTATAATGTTGGCTTTTGGTCTGTCATAAATAGCCTTTATTGTTTAAGGAATGTTCCTCTATTGCTAGCTTCTCCAAAGCTTTTAATAGGAATGGATGTTGTATGTTGTCAAAGGCTTTTCTGTATTTATTGGGATGATCATGTGGTTCTTTGGCTCTGTTGATGGATGAATTACATTTATTAATTTGTGTATGTTAAACCAGCCTTGTATCTGTGGAATGAAGCCTACTTGGTCATAATTTGATTTTTTTTTCAAGTGTTTCTGGATTCTGTTGGCTAGTATTTTATTGAAGAACTTTGCATCTGTTTTCATCAGAGAAATTGGTCTGTAGTTCTGTTATTTATTTATTTTTTGTTGTTGTTGGATCCTTATCTGGTTTTGGGATGAGTATGCTATTGACTTCATAGAATGAGTTTGAGATTGCTCCCTCTGCTTCTATTTCACAGAAAAGCTTGAGAAATAGTGGTGTTAGTTCACTTTTAAGTCTTATAGAATTCAGTGGTAAATCCTTCTGGGCCTGCATTTTTGCTTGCTGGAAGACTTCTGATTTTTTCCACAATCTTGTTGTGTGTTATTGGCCTGTTTAACTCTTTTATGTCTTCTTGGTTCAGGTTAGGCAGTTTGTATGTCTCCAGAAATTCATCCATTTCCTTTAGGTCTTCCTTCTTTTTATAAGTATAGGTTATGAAAGCAGGCTTTTATAATCCTTTAAATTTCTTGGATGTTTGTTATATTGTTTCCTGTGGCATCTCTGATTTTATTATTTGAATCTCATCTTCTTTTATTCATCAATATCACTAGCGGGTTATCAGATTTCTTTTATGACTTTTCATTTTATGTATAGTTATTTTGTCTTTATTTTATTAATTTCTGCCATAACCATTGTTGTCGCTCTCCATCTACTAGTTTGGGGTTTGATTTGTCCTTGTTTTTCTAGCACGTTTAGTTGCTTTATAAGATTATTATCTTGTGTTGTTTCTGTTTTCTTTATGTATATGTGAGCTATAAACTTTCACTGTATCCCAGAGGTTCTGTTGTGATATGTTTTCATTGTCATTGAACTGTAAGAACTTTCTAATTTCTTCCTTAATTTCTTCTATGACCCAGGTATTATTCAGTAGTTGTTATTCAGTCTTCCTTCATGTGTTTGTGTGATTTCTGTAATATGTTTTGTTTTTGAGAACTAGTTTGATTCCATTGTGATAAGATGTAAGGATTTATCTGAATCCTTTTGCATTTGATTAGGTTTTTGTGCATCTTATGTTATGAACAATCTTGGAAAATGTTCTGTGGGCTACCGAGAAGAATATGAATTGGGTTCAGAATCTTATTTTCAACAGCCAGTTTTTCACATGTTGAAAGTGTGAGACCTGTCATTGCACTCTATGAATAGTTATTCTCTGTTGTTACCCAATAGTTTCAAACAATATGTTATAATTATCATCATATATTGTATGTATGACATTGTCAGACAGGTATTTTTATATTCAATTTGCCATTGAAGAAACTGAGGCTTATAATTGTTTGGTGGGTTATATTATCACACTTTTGAGAAATGGTGGACTTATTTCAGAAGCAGAACTTTGTGATTCCAATATCTTTGCAGTGTACATTGGAGGGAATATTTCTCCAATGATAAGCATTCCAAAGTGTCACCTGCATGCTTTACATGCTAAATTAGGCATGCTCTCTTCCTCTATTTATGTGTCATTTTAAGTTCTGGATAGGACGATTCCTGTCTGTGCCAAAGGAAGGAGAATAATAAGCTTTGCTCAGTTCTCTTTGGAGGAAAGACAGCTAGCTTTCTTTTCAATAAGAAATCTAAAACTTTCAAGTTAATGCTTAACAATCAATCACCTATCAGGCAAACATTCTACACCATAGAATTAAATGTCTCCTATTTCTCAGAAGATATTCTGAGTTAATTCAATTTAAATGAAATTTATATTTTACTAATTATCAGGTTGTCCATTTATATTTTCATACAATTTATATATTTAAGTATATTATTCAACTTGTTTAGAAAATACCACCTTTATAAATAATGTAAAATAATCTCAGCTACATAAACAAAATCGGTCAGCTTACACAGAACTCAATTTCACTGAAAAGATGAAGTGGGTAGATATTTAAGAGACAAAGGTGAGTGAAGTGCTGGTTAAAGACTGTAATTGGAAATGTTACAAGTTGACATATTGAAATTTTTCTGATCATGTATAGACAGTTTCCTTTCAATATTCTACATTGAGTTTCCTGAGAAAGAAGAAAATGGAATATTTTGTTCAAATATCTCTATCTTACCCTTTATCTGCACAGAGAAATGGCAGAGACTTGTAAAATCATGATTCTGGAATGCTAGGAAGTTAAGTGGTCTAGTTAAACTCAAACTCATAAACTCAAATTTTCTTGATACTGAGCCAAAACCAACACCACACTCTGGTATTTGAAGCAATGTATACCCCTATAGGAATTATCATAGATTAAGTTTGGTTTGTTTAATATAGTTTTGAAGTTTATATGGAAGAAAAGTTTGTTTGGCAGTGGGAAGTTTCTCCATGGACATTGAGTCAAATTTCCACCCTCCCTTAAATATTTACAAAATCATTATGCTAGAAGTAACATGTCAGAGATCTCTTATGATAGAACTTTTTACAGACGTGTGGGTGTGTTTCGCCAAAATTCACATACTTATCTAGGGATGAATTCATCTACTATTCATAGATAATATTTCCTCTACTTGCAAAGATTTCTGTCCTAGCAGAAATTTTAGAACATGAAGTACTAGTATCTTATTTTTAAAATAGGCTGAGTCAATGAAATGTTCTAAAGTCCCTCCAGAGTAGAAAAAAAATGCTAATCTTAATTGAGATTAAATCATACCAATATAAACCGACTGATAGCAACTTTCCACCATGACCAGTCAATTGTTTGCATTTCAAAATTCTATACTTCCTGTACTTCACCTTATAGATGTTTTGTAATCATCTTTCTACATGTTTTCTTCATTCCAAATCATTGTTATTTTCTACAACTTGATAAAGACAAGACATATTGATTCTGAAACTAAAAGGTGAACCCATAGTGTAACAAAACAAGATGAAACATTTAAAATCAGAGTGTTCCACTTTAAAAGAAAACAAGTACTCTCATTTAAATTTCAAAATATTAACTTTAATTGCCTATTGCATATACATCTCTACTACTTAATGATACCCTAAAACCTTACATTGTTCAAACATAGTTATCTATCATTATATATATTCAATGAATAATTCAAAGAGTTAAAGTGTTTCCTGAGAATTATCCTCATCTGAAATTATGCAGAATCATGATTTTTCTAAAGCAGGAAAATTACATATAAAATCAAGATAAATTATTACTCAATAATGAGGATAAGTCACAGGGGCACAATTATATTTTAAAGAATACACATGCAGTATTATATCTGATGATTATTTCATTGTTTTATAAAAGAAGATTATTTCCATTTGCCAGGATGTCTTACTGAAATGATCATGCATAACTATCTAATAGCCTAATAATAATTTTGCAATAGTCTCAACAAAAATCATAGGCCATTTATAGTTGGTGGTATCTACTTAGGGAGTAATAGCCATTGGCTAAACAAGTAAAATGATGATGACTAGCCTAAATGTCTCAAAAATAGTTGTGTTCATATGCAAAACATTTTCAAATATACACATAGTCTATTCCTTTCATGTATGAATATATTTTGATAGCAACCATAACAAGACATCTAAATCTATCAATAAATAAAGATAAGAGTCCAACTGAATGTTTATTTTATGAAGGTGACATAAAAGAATTTAGATATCATACAAGGATTCCTAGAGCTATTTGGACCTAACCAAGTTTTAACTAATGATACCTGGATATTGTTACTATGAAACACAGACAAATGGACTAGTAAGTTAATCTGTAGTACTTATGTCTTTGTAGTCCTCTTTTATATTTGCATCTGTTACTCTGTAGAATGGCTAAGTTTATATATCAACTTAACTATGTCTTGGGATGGCCAGCTATCTAGTTAAACATTTTTTTTGGTGTGTCAGAGGCCATGTTATAGTAAGAGATGAGTATTTGATTGGTAAACTCAGTGAAACAGATGGCCTTCCTTAATATGAGAGAATCATCCAATCCACTCATAATTGAATTTAATAAACAAAAAAGAAAAAGGTAGAGTATTCACTCTCTGCCTTAATTATGAACTAAGACATTGTTGTTCCTGACACCTTGGAATGAAATTTACACTGTCAGTGCTTCTGGTTCACAGGTCATCATATTCAGACCATAATTTATATACCTAACGTTCCTGAATCTGCACCTTGAAGGCTTCTTTGGGTTCCAAAAAAAAAAGATTTCTAATTGTAATGAATATCCGTTTACATATAAATATCAATTTACATCTTATACATACACACATATATATATAATAGCTATGCACCACTGGAGCATGATTATCTATATGGAAAAGGGAGAAAATTCATCTGGAAACATGAATTAAATAGTCTGAAAATGACAATGAGTAGTTTGCAATTACATTACTGAAATAATGATTATATCATAGTAGAAGCCAGGGGAATCTGTGAATTATATGCTTAAGCTGAAATTTTAATTTGGATCTATATAGAGAAAGCTAAACAAACTTTATAAGTTTGAAAATACTGGAGGGGTGAAAGGCTAATTCCAAATTTGGGGAAAGTAGCAGTTAATATTATGAAGGAAGAAGCAATGGGGAAGAACTGTAAATTTATGGCAGATGGCTAGTAGGAACCTTGGTGAAGTGCAGGGAGAACTGTAAAGAATGCCCTAGAAGGCTGAACATGGGGATAAGTGAGAAAATTAATACCAGGACTAATATATTACACAGAGAATACCAGTTGCCTTAATGTGGAATGGGAGTAATTGGGCTGGGAACGAATGAACTGAAAAGGATCAACAGAAGGAGAGAAGAGACAACTTAAACTTTTGAGATTTCAGAATATGTGCAATTTAAAGTAAATTGATGCCATACAATTAAGTTTGGTGCACAGAGGAAGACCAGGTTTAGAAGGAAGATGAGACTTTTCATTCTGAGCACAAAGCATTTACTCTGCTTCTGGTAACATTTGTTATGGGGCTTAGGTGAAATCTAGACATGTGGATTTGAAATTAGGGATTATATATGTTGAGGCTATTTATAAAATCAGAACTAATAGGAGACATATAATATAGGTATATATTTATATATGTGTATACATATGCAGATATAATTATTATCTCCTGCTTTTGTTTGTATCTTGAACTATTACCAACCTATAATATCCTCTAGGAAGCCCTCTTAAATTCCTTAAGTAAGAATGATTATCTTCCTTCTGTTCTCTCCATTGAATTTCATCTGCATCATACCTTTCACATTCTCCTTTAAATTATTATTAGGATCATTCCAATCCAATAAATATTTACTGAGGGCCTCATCTGCAGCTGGCCAGTTCTAGGAAAAAAAACACCAAAATGAGTCAGTGTCTGTCTTAAAAAATTAACAGTCTAAACATTAAAAAATAGCAGGCAGATTTTGTATCATTAAACAAGATACAAACAAGTACTGTGAAGCCTTTAAAAAAAAGTAAGTCATTGCCAAGTCTTTTTTCCTCATCTCTGATATACACATATTCACATACACATATACTTGCATAAATCACAAAAAGTTAAGTGGAATTCTCTAACAAAAAATCTATTAAAGTATATTTTCTACATCTTACAAAAGGTGTGTATATCTGAGGCCTAACATTCAGTACCTCAAAAAGTGACTATATTTGAAGACAAGGTCAATAAACAGGTGATATATTTAGAGGTCCTTGAAGCAGAACTAAATTCAGCTCAATGAATGAACTTATAAACAATGGAAATCTGGACATGCAGAGACACCAGGGAAGGAAGACCTTGTGAGGCATAGGAAAATGGTGGCCACCTGCAAGAGATAGAAAGAAACCTACCTTACAAGAAACCAAACCAGCCAACACCTTGCTCTCTTGCTTCTAGCCTCCAGAAATAAAGAAAATAAAGTTTCTGTGTGAGTCATACCTATATAAAAACTGTAAATATAAGCACATTCATTGGATTTGTGTTAGGTCTATACAAGGTAAAGCAAAAATTAATGCTGTGATGGGTGAGATTTTTCATAGCCAAATACTTATCTTGGGGTTCATTTCACTTGGGGTTCATCAACTTATCTGCCCTTTTCTGCTTGTCTCAGACATATAGTAGTTATTGCAAATAAGGGAAACCATGGGACCTCTGTTTCTTTGGGTCTGGCTTATTACACTTAATATGACTTTTTCCAAGTCTTTCCATTCCCTAACAAATGGGGTGGTGTCCTTTTTTCTAATGGAAGTGTAGTAGGAAGACCCCTATTCAGGCAGGCAAGCCCACCTAGTTGTCTGGAGAGACAGAGCCCATTGCAACAAAGTTGTTAACAAAGAAGCAACTTTATTGAGAAGATTCCTACACTGCCTGGTCAGGGCCGCAGCACAGGCTCAGGAGCTGATACTGTGACCCAGAGCAGCCCCCATTCTTTGGTTTTTAAAGACAAAATCCATGAATTTGAGCCCAGTCATGCACAGTTGACCAATGGGATGGTAACACACACAAAGGATTGTACAGACATACCAGACCACACACAGGTGGCCAATGAGGTTACAGTTTATCTGTAATGGCTGTTTAAACCAGCCTATCACTTTGGTTTAAAATGGCACACAAATTTAGTGGGTAAGGCAAAGTCTACCTTTTGGTGGGCAAAAGGCGGAGTTTACCGTAAGCATGTGCAAAAGGCGGGGTTTACTGTAAGCAAGTGGTGTTGCCAGTTTGAGCCAGATTATTTTTATTGTGAAAATACCGTACAGAGGGGTTACAATTGGCAAGATAATGAGTACATTTCTTATCAAGTATTGTTGCCTCCTCCTTTGTTTCCCCTTACCATCCCTTCCCATCTGTCCCCATCTCCAATCTCCAACAAACCACTCAGAAAACCAGAAGTGTGGCACAGAAGCTCACGTGGCAGAGCTCTAGCTGTGAGCTGAAGAGCTGCGGCCCAGGTGAGCCAGATTACAAGCCGTTTTATCGGTCAGTCTTTAGCTCAACAATCAAGGGTTGGTTATGTTGTTCAGGGGAGGGGGACCAGATGCATTCTCTTTTTCATTCCAGGAACTAGACCCATCAGGTCTAAAATCTAGTCTAAAACAAAGACAAAGCTCAAAATGGAATCATATCAGCTTGGGCCCCATCTCAAGGTCCACTTTAGAAGCATAGAATTCCATTCCTCTGGTCTGTCCCTATTGTCACTGTATTTGATTCTGGTACCTTGCATCTTGTATATACATTTATATAATTTGGGGAAGGGAAGAGGAATAACAAAATGCTGAAACAAGGACACAGAATGACCGATTGCCACAATAATACTCACAAGATACTATGTTGGAAATGGACTTTACAACTGTGGGGGGTGGGGTGGGGAAGGGAATAGATAGTAGGAGATAAACAAAGGAGGGGGAAAGAATGCTCAAAAACAAATGTACTCCTTAACTTTACTCATGTAACTGTAATCCCTCTGTGCAGCATCTTTATACAAATATAATTTAAAAAATTCTTAATAACAACAAAAAATGGATATGCAACACAAAACAATCTAGCTAGTACCACTGGCTTGACTGTTAAACCACTTTCAAAATTATAAGGGCTGAGCATAAAATGACTGATTGACTTACCATATCATTGATCCACCATAAACATCAAAACAGTACACATAAATCATGGTTTAAATAGGGATACAGGTGGACCCATCGCAACAATGAGATGTACAGGACTTTATGTGGAAAACAAACTTTACAACTTTGGCGTGAGGGAGGGGAGTTAGGGAGATGGGAAGGGGAAACAAAGGAGGAGGCAACAATGCTTGATAAGACATGTACTCATTACCTTGCTCATGTAATTGTAACCCCTCTGTACAGTATTTTCACAATAAAAAATAAATAAAATAAATAAATAAATCATGGTTAGAAAAGTTTGTTCTATATGGTGACAGTTGGGTTAATCATCAGTGAATAGAGAGAAAAATCGGATACAGCTTTCTTCATTTCTAATTGAAATCCCTCATTCCAGGTCATTGGAAGGGACTCTACTGGTTGTTCTTTGCACATAGCCATGAAACCAAGTCCTAGTATGGAGAAGGGTGAGCCAAGGCAGTGTGTTTGCAGGCAGTGTGTTTACAGGCCTGTAGGAGGCCAATGGTGCCCTTAAACAACTCACACAAAGAAATGCTTTATCAGGCTGGGAAGGTGGCTCAGTGGTAGAGCACTTGCCTTGCATGCATGAGGCCCTGGGTTAAATTCCTCCGCACCACATAAGCAAAAAGAAAAAAGTCAGAAGTGGCTCTGTGGCTCAAGTGGTAAAGTGCTCACCTGGAATTGAAGAGCTGAGGGACTTTGCCCAGGCCCAGAATTCAGGTCCCACGACCAGACCCCCCCCCCCCCAATAAAAAGAAACCCTTTATCTTCACTGTAAGGTCTGCTCCTGGATATCGCAGTCTCCACCCAGTACCGGCGTTACCTAGGCAACTGGCACACCTGGAAGAGGTCACATCTGCATCTGCTGAGGTCACATCTGACCTTTTCCACCTATACCCTAGATAAGGCCTAACCCATTAGGCCCACATGCTCTCTTTCCCAGCTCTTTTCCCAGATCTTTTCCAGGTCTTTCCCAGCCATGTGGAGGGCCAACATGGCCTGGTGTCAACTGGAAGGATGAATAAACCTACCCCTTACCTGAATACCCCATGCGTGGTGTGGTTCTTACTCAGCTACCTCTTTTTAAAAAAACTAACATTCACAAGCCTGGGGCAGCCTCTTCTTTTTTTAACCAAAATGACACTAAAAAATTCCACACAATCTTAGCACCCACTCTAACAAATATCTAAGTAGATTGTGACTCACGAACTAATTTAACTTGCAGATTCTTTTGTACATGATTTGAACTGTTAAAAAAATGACTATCCTTTTGCAAAGAATAAATTTTACATTGCAAATACTTTATAAATTTCAAGCTGTAGCATTTGATTTCACAGATTTGTAGAAGTGCAATGAATTTTCCAATAATATATATCAGTAAGGAATATAATTAACTCAAGGTTAGTAAATAATTAAGGATAAGAAATCACTTTCATTTTACATTTTTTATTATTTTACCACAAGACAATATTCCAAAAATCTGAGCAATGTAAAGTAGTGCAGTATTAGATTGCTGATACTATCTTCCTTCTACCAAGTCTCTCTAAGATGAGGTCCAATGTGAAGTAAGGAGGTCAGGTCTGGCTGGGCCAAATTGGCCACAGGGTGGATTATAGGTCTGGCATCTTGTCTTCATGCTGGGGAAGGAACCCCTCCCCTCCCATCACCTGCCTCCCAGGTAATGGGCATGCTGGGACTCCTGGAGGCAGGGGTGGGCACTTGGCTGATAGGTTACTGAATCTGTCAGTCCATTGAGTGGGGGGAATTTCCTGAGGATCTGCCCCCTGTGCCAACCTATTTCGGCCCATGCCACATGTGTCACTGTGATCCTGTCCTGTGTCCTGGTTCCTGGCTCATCTCCAGTCATCATGGCATCTCAATTCATCTCTTCATTAGAGCTGAATTGGCTTGTTGGTATTGTTCTTGTTATTTCTTTCCTCTTTAGCTGTTTCCTAGCTGTGTTATGTGTATTTATGAGCTGCAGGCCTTTGTAACAACTGGCGGCCTGCAGCCCGTTAACTGTATATTAAAGACTCCAATATTTTATATTTTAACCTATGACTTCTGGGATGATTTACCTTACAACAAACGCATGAGTACAAACTTTAGGATTAAGAATTACAACTATGGGGCAATTGGGCACTAGACAGGTTTTTTTGAAGTGATATTTCAGAAAGGAAGCAAATAGAGATGATTCCTTGTTCAGCCAGTACTTATTTCAAAATTCTCTTTTAAGGTGTTCATGTTCAACAATCCAAAATAATTTGTCAAAACTAATAGAATTCACAAACTGTATAGACTATGATAATGACAATGTACCCTGTGAAAATTAAAATGTGTTTGTGACTCTAACTATCACTATTCCACAATACTGTGAAATATGTGAAATTTATATAATTACCTAATCTCAATTAAAGAAAAAAAAGTGAGAGAAGGGATGGGTTAAGAGAGTTGGGTGACAATCTTGTCAGACACTTTGTACTCATATACTGTTTTGTAGAGTGGGAACTTCTTTGTACAATTACTTAAAGATAATTTAAAAAAGAATTTACAACTCATTCTGATGGCAGCATAAAATTACATTGTGTGTGTGTGTGTGTGTGTGTGTGTGTAACACATTTTGTTGATTCATTCATTTATTGAGGGGCATCTAGGTTAGTTCCATACCTTAGCTATGGTGAATAATGCTGCAATAAACATAGTTGTGCTTTAATATATCCTTGTTTGTGATCATTTGGTAAATACCTAGAAATGGGATTGCTGGGTGATAGGGGAGCTCTTTGTTGTGTCTTTGGAGGAACCTCCATACTCCTTTCCAAAGTGGTTGAACAAGTTTACACTCCCACCAACAAGGAAATGGAAAGATTTAGGAAAAAAATAAACTTATTAAGTGAAGTAAGCCAGACCAAAAGAAATATAGATCCCCTGGTTCCCCTTATTTGTAATAATTAGTATGTGTTTAGATGAATCTTACCAGACAAACAGAAAAGCTCAAAAATTATGTACATATGACCATATAAGATAATGCAAAGTGCAATGAACCTCAAGATATGGACACAAGAGATTTTTCTTTGTTGTTGGTTTTAATGTACAATGTGATTTTTTTTTTGGTTTCTTTCTTTTTTTTTTTTT
>NW_012267273.1:1890330-1943633 GCF_000151885.1 Dipodomys ordii | reverse complement strand
CCCCATTTGTTAGGAAATGGAAAGACTTGGAAAAAATTATATTAAGTGAAGTAAGCCAGGCCCAAAGAAACATAGGTCCCATGGTTTCCCTTATTTTCAATTACTAGTATATGTCTGAGACAAGCAGAAATGGTCAAGTAAGTAGCTGTTAGTCAAAATGAACCCCATGATGGGAATCAATGTATGTTTTTTTCTTTCTTGCTATTGTTTCTAACATATTTATAAGACTATTTCTTTGTTGCTTTATATGTCCCTCCCCCATGGTATAACCCCTGTTTTCATTGTATTTGATGTATTTGTGGAGGGGAAGGGAAAAAACAAATTGTTTAGATAGGGATACAGGTGGACCCATTGCAACAATGAGATGTACAAGATGTTATGTCGAAAAACGAACTTCACAATTTTGGCCGGGGGTGGGAAGAGGCGAGAGGGGATGATGGGAAGGCATAGGAAGGGTTGGGAAGGGGAAACAAAGGAGGAGGCAACAATGCTTGATAAGAAATGAACTCATTACCTTGCCCATGTAATTGTAAACCCTCTGTACCATATTTTCACAACAAAAATATAAATAAAATAAAATAAAGTTGTTATATATATATATACTCGTGTGTATATATATATATATATGTGTGTGTGTGCATACATATAATTTTTCTAAAGTTGAAAATATTATAGAAATATTTAACCTGTTAAATTATTTAAATAGTATACATTGAATGTGTGCTACATAAAATGAGGATATTTCCCCACTTTTTTATTATCATCATCATTATTATTAACATCACCATCATTTTTAAGTATTTCATAAAGCAGTTTCAATTCAACATGTCAGTTTATGAATATATCTTGATCAGTGTCACCCCTTAATCCCACTCTTAGTTCTTTTCTTTCCCTTCATATTTGTTAAGCACATTGAGAGTTATTTGATATAAATTATATATTTCTGAATCTTTTCCTTATTGCCTTGAGATTCCCATCCAGTCTATCAATTGAATTTTTTAAAATAGTGACCAGTTGCCATCTGTGAAAAAGATAAAGATCTAATTAAATTGTCTTTAGACATAAGTGGAGAAAATTGTCCTGAAAAAATAGATCTTTTAATTTCAAGAGCCAAACCATGACAAAGGCATCATGAATGCTGTGTTTGAAAATCTGGTCGTAGAGCCATAAGGGAAAAGGACATGAGGTATATGCAATTACCATGAAGAAAGTATAATGAAATAAGATAAAGTAGTAACTTACATATAGAAAGCAATGCCTGATCACCTGACATCACAGACTGTAATGAATACAGCTCGCTCTCTCTCTCTCTCTGAAATGGTATTATCCTAGCCACCACATCCTACATTAAGTCCAAGTTGATGATAAGGATAACTAAAGCAGATGCTATAGATGCTCACACAGCAACTGCTATTCATAACTATTTATAATAGTGCTTTTTGCAGTCTTCCCTATCAAAAGTGTTTCTGCTTTGCAGGCTAAGAGCTCTAACACATTAGAACCCAGAGTTGTGAAGTTATTAGGCACAAATTCCCCTGAATATGTCCCTCAGAGTGTTAGTAAGAACAGTTGCTATTTTTGTTCTTGGATCCTGAATGCATATATGCCTTGTTTTTCCTTTTGGAAACACAGATACAGGCCAAGTTTTTTGATCCAAGAAGTACAATATTTCCTAGAAGATGATTATACATTCTTGGAAAGTGCTGTTTCTGATATGGTCTTTGGTTGGGCCTTCAACAGACACATACCATCCTTTTCTTCTGCTTTTATACTGTAACTTTCAGGTGCTTAGTTATGCAAGATCAGTGAATCCCATGGTGATGATTCTGTTTGCAGGCCTCTTTTGGTCTACAATGAGTGCTTGGTTTGATATAATGTTACTTGAGGTTCTTTACTGGGGAATTAAGCACTGTGTACATCTTTTCATAGAGTCACTGTTCAAGACACTCAGAGTAATAATTTCAAACATATAGTCATCATCTAGGTCCATTCTTGGTAGGACATTCTTGTCCATTCTTGTCTCAGTAAGGATGGACCAAATCCAAATGTAGTTGACTTGTCATCAAGGAGCTAATTGGCCTTCTCAGGAAATGTTGGCCTGTCAGTGTTAGTCTCTCTTGCTTACAGTAGATATCTGTGACTGACCACCTTGGTAAATATTAGTCCATACCATTGGTCTCATGTCAGTCTCCTTTCCTGTAATCATAGCCATTTTCTGTGTTGGCCAGTGACAGAAGTTAATTGATATCATTGGGATAACTGATTTTTACCAGGAGGTGGTTACTGTCTCTTCTGTGGTGGATATTTCTTAGTAGATATCTATAAAAAAGATTTCAGGCTTTTTCTCCTTCCCCAATGTCCATCTACAGATCTACACATAGATGCCCTTTATAGATTTAATGTGTGAATTGATTTAGTGGTATGCTACAATGATTTTGCCTTTGCTGCTCTGCTAAGCCTCTCAATATCGCACTTTACCGTAGTCATTTATGGCCTCTGTCACCTCTTTCTTCTCTACTTAGGTTTCTCATTTTTAAAATATTTTGAGGGATAAAATAATGAGAAGCATAAGTCTGAGTAGAAAATTGAAGGAAAATAAATACCTATGACTTCCACCTGTGAGTGCTCACCTATAAGAACAAGTCATAAGCTTGGCATGTGATTTTAGATTTACATTTTTATTAATATGTACTGTTAGGCTTTTAAAGAAGAGGCTTCTGAGCAAGAACACCACCACGTACATGGTGTTCAGGTAAGAGGTAGGTTTCTTCACTGTTCTGGCTGGCACTAGGCCATGTTGGCATTCCACGTGGCTGGGAAAGGGCATCTAGGGTAGGGCATCTAGGGTAGAGGCGGGGAAAGGTGTGGCCAGGTAAAGGGAGGTGGGACCAGAAGGGAGAAAGGTGTGGCCACATCAAATTCACATGTGACCCCTTCCAGGTGTGCCAGTTGCCTGGACTGAGACTAGGCTACAAGAAGGGGGAGGTCTGCTCACCATCCAGGAGCAGACCTTAAACTAATTATACAAAGAGGTTTCTTTATGTCATTTCCTTTCCATACACATATGCCAAACTCTTATTTATTTTTATGTTCTGCTTACAGTTGTGATCTTATTTCTCAGTTATGAAATTTCATTTATCTAAAAGTTCTCTTGCTATTTTGCAGCTCTACAAAACATACTAATTTATTTTTAATTTACCAGTGCTGGAAAGTTTGTGAGGTAACATCAAGGCATATTATAAGAACTTATTATTTACCCATTTCACTGTAATTGATGTTGGTATACTTGGTGGAGGGGAAGGGGAAAAACAAATTGTGTAAATAGGGATATACGTGGACCCATTGCAACAATGAGATGTACAAGATGTTATGTCAAAAATGAACTTTACAACTTTGGGGGAGGGAGATATGGGAAGGGATGGGAAGGGGGAAAAAAGGAGGAGGCAACAATGTTTGATAAGAAATGTACTTTCAGGGGCTGGGAAGATGGCTCAGTGGTAGAGCATTTGCCTTGCATGCCTGAGGTCCGGGTTCGATTCCTCAGCACCACCTAAGCAAAAAGAAAAAAGCTGGAAGTGGTGCTGTGGCTCAGAGCTGAAGAGCTGAGGGACAGTGCCCAGGCCCAGAGTTCAGGCCCCACGACCAGATTCAAAAAAAAAAAAAAGAAATATACTCTCATTACCTTGCCCATGTAATTGTAACTCCTCTGTATGGTATTTTCACAAATAAAAAAAGTATAATGAAAATAAAAGAATATTTACAGAAAATTATGGAAATTGTTATTGAGAATGCTACTATCATAGTTGTCTTCATAAAGAACAAAATTGATATTCTAACAATAACTTTTATTTATATATTTTCTACATTAGCTTCTATTCTTTGTACCTTGTTTTTTCACCTGCTTGACTTAATACCCAAATGATTCTATAATAAAAAATAAAGCAAATTCAATACTCCCCAAGTTAAATCTTATTCCAACAACCCAAAGAAGCAAATTAAATAATTTAGTTGTTCTAAAGTTTAATCATATTCTTTGCCAGAAAAGTGCACTTAATATCTTAATCAGCCCATTTATGCAGTTTTAATATTTTAGTGAAACATTTGTCCTAGAATACATATCATGGAACCTTATCAAAGCTCAACTTATCTATGACTTTTATTACTATTATATAAAATGTGATTCAGCAAAATCTTATTTTTTCAATGTATCTCATTAATATTTTGCATAATTTTCAATTAAATATTTACCAGATGACTACTATAGTTATTTATTTATTTACTTTTTGATCTGTTGTGGGGCCTGAACTCTGGGCCTGGGCGCTGTCCCTCAGCTCTTCAGCTCAAGGCTAGCACTTTACCATTTGAGCCACAGCACCACTTCCAGCTTGTTCTGCTTATGTGGTGTGAGGAATCTAATCCAGAGCCTCATGCTTGCAAGGCAAGCACTCTACCACTGAGCCACCTTTCCAGTACATTTTTTAATATTTTTACAACTTCTTTTCCACATTTCTTTCTACCTCTACCTTATTCCATTATTCAACACTGGAGACTAGCAATAAGGTAGATATTGGGATCTTGTCAGCTTCCTGAATTCATTATAAGTAATTTTTGAATATACTGAACTGAATTTAAGATATTGTTGCTAAAATAACTATAAAAATGTTGAATTAAACACTATCAGTGTTCTAAATCAATGATGTGAAATAATTCCCAAGGCTTTATAAACAGAGTGACTTGTGATTTAATACTCAGCATTTCTTCTCAATTTTTTATAAAATCATATTTATAAGGTAAATTTGGCAAGAGGTCAAATACAATGGGCCCTGAGTAATGTTAATTGTTGGTACTTTTCTGTCTTTAAAGTGTCTCATAATTTATATATTTTACATAAGTCAAACCCAATACCCAAATCAAACACAATCTTAAAAACTGCATTTATACAAAAGTTTCATTGATATTCTGTTGCTGTCCACATGGTTCAAAAACAAGCTTATTTATTTTTAGATCTTTCATGTGTTTCTTGTGTTGGAAAGTACGCAGTAAGTAAATGGAAAATCCTAACCATAAGAGAATACTTGCCAAAACCTATGAATGTTCATGAATTATAGTTGACACTCCAGATCCAAAAATAGACTGCAATTTAATTATTTCCTTTGAAGGAAAGTGAAATGACAATAACATTTAAATAGATGTTCCAAGTAAGTGATCTTTTTTTCAGAAAACAAGAAATAGTAGAGTGATATCTAAGCATCCTTCCCAGAGTCAAATCAGGCTGCACTTTTTATTATAAACAATCACAACCAGAATCTCTCCCTCACATGTTAGAAGACCCAAAGAACTTGTCAAAACAGAGTATCTGCACCTCATATTCTACATTGTTTATCCTTTGCATATGGTCAACAAAGAAGGTATTTGGATCTCACAAAAAGGTGCCTCAAGGTCAGATCTCAACAACATTCATGTTATGGCAGCAGCATATGGATTTAACTCTGGCTAGCTGTTTTCTTAATCAGCCATGGTCTGAAATTAGGAGACCTAAACTATTAATTGTGTTTCACTTTTGCTCTGAATGATAAAGCTCCTATTCACAACAGTGCTAGATTTCTGTTAATACTTTCTTTTTGTGTCATGGGCTTGAACTCAGGGCCTAGGCTCTGTCCTTGAGCTCTTTTGCTCAAGGCTAATGCTCTACAATTTTGAGCCATAGTGCCACTTTATTGGAGATAAGAGTTCTATGGGAACTTTCCTGCTGGGGCTGGCTTTGAACTGTGATCCTCATATCTCAGCATCCTGAGTAGCTAGTATTTTATGTCTGAGCCACTAGCACCTGCCTTAATACTGTTTTTATCCTGTAGGTAAGAAGCTGTTTCACAGCCATCAAGTTCCTCTGCTTACATCTTGGAGCACATGTTGAGTCACAGGTTTATTCCTCTGAATCTTAAAACAGTAGTGGAGCTGGTGTTAACTTACATCATGGTCTTTCCTCATAAATACAATGTAGATAGATACATGACCAGAGTTCTGACTGCAAAACAACATAATGATTACAGATCTATTCCACAAGAACATGAAAGAGATAATGTATAAGTAGCCCAATATAACTATTTAATGGACCAAGTATTTGTCTTAAGTACTTGGATGTATTTTTTCCTCCATTATTTTTTAAAATTCTTTCCTAACACATCAGGTATATGTGTGCAGAGAAACAGCATAAACAGAAGTGTGGTAACAAGTCCTGGGTTTGAGTTCTTGGTTTCAAACCTGGCTTTGCTATTTAAAACAAATAGTCACTTTACCTTGTTTAACCTCTGTTTCCTCTGTTTCCTTACAGATAAAGTAAGTTGAAAATCATTTACTTTTAATTAATACAGTTAGAAATGTAGTTCAACTGCCTAGTTTTACCAATCTCAAGAAATAATGTTTCCAGCCGGGCGCTGGTGGCTCACGCCTATAATCCTAGCTACTCAGGAGGCTGAGATCTGAGGATCGAGGTTCAAAGCCAGCCTGGGCAGGAGAGACCATGAGACTCCTATCTCCAATAAACCACCAGAAAACCGGAAGTGGCGCTGTAGCTCAAGTGGTAGAGCGCTCGCCTTGAGCTGAAGAGCTGAGGGACAGCACCTAGGCCCAGAGTCAAGCCCCATGACCGACAAAAAAAAAAAGAAATAATGTTTCCATATCTGATGACTCAACATAAAATATTAAGCACTTACATGCTCAGTGAAGAAGAATGTACATGTCTCCTGACTCTACAGTCCCTTTTTCTCTATAGTTCACCATTACCAGGTTGTTTATGTCCCTAAGTTGATGTTGGTTGTCTTTTTCAGGTGCAAATCAATCAGAAATAGGGCACTGTACTTTATGAAAGAGGACTTCAAAATTTCTGTGCCAAATTCTCCTTCTAAAGTGAGTTTTGTATAAATTACCAAATTCTCTTATCACGCGTGAAATAACACAGTTGGCCATGGAAGCCAATTCTTGAGCACCAGAAAAAGGGGTTTCTAATCAGCTGAAAGGTGGTAGGAAGGAGTAACAGGAAAATCTGGGGATTCAGAATCGAGATCATTTAGAACCCAAAGTGACTTTCATGCTGTGTAATTCTATTATTCTTCCCATTATACACTCAGATGAGACTAAAGAGAGATTATTTGATGATGCCTCTTTTTCACTGTTCCTAAATCAGAAGATGGGTATCATCACTTACCCTATAGGCAAGCCTCAAAGTCTCACACTTATTCAATACCTCTGGGCTGTTGAAATGATTAAAGACCCATGCTCCTCTTAAATATGAACTCCAGCATGAACAATCCATGATAAAACTGGCCTAGGTTCTTTGTGTGACTATATCTCTGACGAACATAGACAAGTGTTTTGACTAGTTCTGTGATTACAAGGCCAGCTACTTCACAGCCTCATAGCTTCCCTTCTACTTGAGACACTAGGTGGAATTTCACCCATAGCAGCAGCTACTGGTAGAGATGAACTCACTTATAGGACTTGCACTGTTATAACACAGCTGAAGTAAAGGGTAAATGAGTTCATTAAAAACAATTGCTTTAAGCTTTAAAGGGAAGATGTCAGAGTAAGTTGTTTTATTTTTCCCCTCAGCTATAAGGAGCTTCTGCTCCTTATAGCTAATACAAACATACCGATGTAGATAGATTCTAGAATGGAGCTTTCTTCCAATGCCCCTCCACAGGTAGCAACTCAACACTGTAGTAGTATTACAGGCACCAGCAAAGCAGAGAAAAGTATGTCCCACATATCCTAAGTATGATTTTTGGCAAAACTTAAAATGTCTTTTTCAAAAACAGTATAGAAGAAAAGCCTTGTACTTGATAAATAGGCGTGCTGCAAAAGGGATTTAGTTATTGCTATTCAAAACATAATCACATATTGTGTGCTTTTTGTTGGGCAGTTGCTTTACTGAATACAGAAATAACTGCAGAAGATGGCGATCAGATTTATGTCCACTTTCTTTAACCATCTACATAGTTACCGAAAAGTCAAAGCTGAGGTCGGTACAGAACAGACTTTTACAAAAGTACAGATCAAGCTCTTTCTAATCTTTCCAATTTTGAAATTTTCCATTTCAAAGTGCATGACCATAATGCTGGCTAATAACATAAAAATAACAGGGTGTATTTTTGTCAGTAACTAGAGTTTTCCTACCTCTACAGTTTCTTAGAATGGTAGAAATAAAAAAGCAAGCTTGTAACGGTAGGGTAAATTGAAATCAAAGGTTTATTCCTTGGTTAAGTTAAAAAAATTATATGTATGCACGTCCATATGGAACATACACATAATGGATCAGTTCACAATATATATATATATATATATATATATATATATATATATATATATATATATATATATATATATATATATATATATATATATATATGGAACATATACATATAGTTCCATGCAGCAGTTCACTTATAACTAGAACAGGAAAATCTTACTTTATTTAGTCTTACGGAGTAGTCTTTTATTTGTCCAAAGACAATGGAAGATAGTCAGTGCTTCAAGATGGGGCATATTTGATCAGCTGGAATCAGACAGGCCTCAGTACTTTAGACTAATATCCACTCAGAGTAAATGGATTTAAGAACACATTCTCACAGTTGTGTTTCCCATGGTGCATAATAATAGCAGCTAGTATTTATGTAGCTCTGGCTATATGCCAGGTACATCTCTAAGAATTGTATACATGTGTCTGGGAATGAGTTTCTATCAAACTTGACAGCAGCCTTATAAGGAAATTTCTAATATGAGTTCTTTTATACAGATGGTAAAAATGGAGGGCCACAGTCACATCATTCAAACATAACAGAGTTGGAATCAAAGTCAAAGGCATCTGTGCCAAGAATGGCATCACTTGGGCATACCTCAAATCATTTCACCTGGAGTCAAAACCAGAAGTTGCCCTAAATTTGGAGAAAATAGGAATAGCGTCGTCTCCAATTTCTTCAGGTGATCTGGGAATGTTAGCACTTTTCAGACTTCAGTGATTGTCACTCCATCTAGCAGAGGTCCTGGGTCATTCAAAAGACTTCAAAGATTAAGCTGGGCACTGCCAAGGCATTGGTCAAGTTTTGAAGTCCTGTTCTGTGAGAAGGACTTAGAGTACCAAGAATTTACAAAGATAAACTGTGCTCTAAATTCAGCGATGGAATGAGTATGCATTCCTCCACAACTCGGGAAGTTTAAACTCTGGAAATGGTGGCAACTGGAGTTGAGGCCTTTGAAGGTGATAAAAATCATATCATATGTTGAGAATAGAGTTCTCATGATAATTGTAACCTCTTTATAAGAAGATACAACAGAGAACTGTCTTTCTCTCAGGCTTTTCTCTCTCTCTACCAAGTGAAGATAGAGAAAGTGGTTGTTTACAGCCTAAAAAGAAGGCCAATATCAGAAACTGATCATGTCAGTACCTTGACACTGGAGATTTCCAACCTTCATTAACTATAAGAAGAAATAGCTTCTGCTTAAGCCACCCAGTGGAAGAGATTTTTTAATCAAGGCAGCCTGCTGACTAAGACAGACACAGGTTTTAATGACAAAGACAGGACAGGTTTACACATCTGTGTTTGTGAAAGATTGAGATGGGAGAGATAAGAGGTTTACTGGTAGAAATATCTGTGCCCTTTAACAGAGAAGGAAAGATAAATATTTGTCACTAAAGCAGATGACACATTTAACCATTATTAACAATTATTGAACATTTAATGTGACATTTTCTCACTTAGAACCCCCTCAAAACTCTTATGAGAAACTGAAATCTAGAAAAAAAAAAAAACGTGGTTTTCCCAGTGCACGAAACAGTAACTGGTTGGAAAAATCGAAACCCTATTTCTGATGCCAAAGCCTCCCATTCTGTTCAAGCATCACATAAAAGGCACCCCGGAAAACTGGGCTTTCTCCAGCAATATTACTACATACAGTATATATAGTGTATTATATATATATGTGTATATAGAGATATATATATAACAAATACTCACATATATACATATGATAGAAATCCAGAAGACATGGTGAAGATTTCAGGCTTTTGAAAGGAGCAAAAAGGTACTCTTTTCTAACGCCTGTTTAAACACAGAAGATACCAATTTCTTTTTTGTGAAATGACTTGCCCTTTTAAACAATCCACTGTGAATAAAGGATAATATCATTCACTATTGGACATATTATATATTGATCTAAAACTTTAAATTTTTTCTGAAGGAGGGTTTGTCTGACAATGGAATCTTGTACATGTGTGATTTAACCTAAAATCATATCCCCTGTCAAATGAAAGAGAAGACTAGAAATGTTTTATTGATTTTAATTTAGAAACAATACAATTTACAAGATAGTCTACTCTTTCTGAACCAAGAAAGCCTACACTGTGAATTCACTGACAGCTAAGAAGTTAGATAATGTCTATCAAGTTCTTGAACTATGAGTATAATTTTGTTTGAAGCTCTCTGTTCATTTAAGCATGGTGTTGTCAAAAACAGCCCCGTACTTAAGAAAAATTGCCCCACAAATTAAGGAAGATATTCTTTGTCAGCCATCTGGCATGCTATTAAATGAATGATTTTTCTTTTTTGACCCAGCCAAAGATTTCAACACAATCTACCACCAGATGTCTTCTGTTTCCGAACAAATAAAGATTGGAAGCATTTTCAGACTATCAACAAATGTTTAAATAGTAACGGATCTTGGCTCCACTTAAAGAGTGAAAAGCAGTAATCATTGTGTTCTGAACTTGATCTGTACTATTAAGTTTTCTCTAGATTTTTATGGCTATTTTATACATTCAAAGATTCTTCCAAATGATAAGGTAAATGACACATTCAGAGGCAAATGATAAATATCTGAATAATATCAGAGGCAAATGATAAATATCTGAATAAAATCCAATATTACAATCAAATATGTCTGGCTTGTTTTTTGACGATTAATCAAAGGGACTCCAAAATATGTTATGCATTTATTCTGTAATTCCCTTCCCTTCAATGCTATTTTTTTAATGAAAATCTCATTTCTATATACTGTTTGTCCTTGATTTTGCTATGTGTGGCCACCTGCCACCATGTAATCAGGTCCTTCCTCACAGCCACAGATAGAGGAGCTGAAACTGTCTAGAAAAGTAGAAGTCACAAGTCAGAAGCTAGGCATCTTACATTCTAGGGGTTGAGAGACTGGCTTACTTTTCTCAGTGCATTTGTTAACATCCTTCCAGGAAATGGGGCTGGCATCTGTTCCTGAGCTGGTTCCCAGAGTTCAGGGGAGGAACAGCGCCTGATGACTTGAGGGCTCAGAACATTTTTAGGCACATCTAACACCTTCAGACAGGTTTTAATAGAAAAGGCTGATAACTTAAAGACTAAAATAAAGCATTTCCTTAACCAAGTTTTGTTGCTATTGCTATTTTCCTAGGTGCTTTACTGCACACGTTCTGTAAGACTCCAGAAGCAAAAGAAAACATTCCAACTTCCTAATGCTTTCTGTTACTCAGACCAGACTGTAGTTGAAATGTAATCGCTGCATATAATAAACTCTGAAAGAGGTTTGTTTGTTTGTTTGTGTTGCAGGTCTTTAAGCTGTCCCTAAGCTTTTTTATCTCAAGGCTAGTGCTCTACTACTTGAGCCACATCTCCATTCTGGCTGTCTCCTCCTCCTCTGCCTCCGCCTCCTCCTCCTACTTTCCTGCATAAGCTGACATCAAACTGTCATCCTTAGATCTCAGCTTCTTGAGTAGCTAGAATTACAGGCATGGGGTACTGGCATCTGGCCTGTTCATATATTTTTATTCTCATCACTAAAGCAGTATGATTTCTTCACAATAATTCTTGATATTCCATAAAGAAGATACTGTGTTTTCTTATAGATGTCGCTTTTATTCTAATGTTAACTATAAAACAGTATCTCTGAAAAGACATCTTCAATTGAGAGAGGTAATGAATTAATAAATTAAAAGAGTAAATCCCTCTGATTCTACTAGTTACCTTAAAAAGTTACATAAAGGCAAAAAGAAAAGGGGAAGGTAGGTGTTCTATATTTAAATTTGGTTAAGGAGGGTGATTATAGACTAAAACAACTTCAGAAGCTAAAGAAAAATAGTAGTTAATTATGGGGCTGGGAAGATGGCTCAGTGGTAGAGCGCTTGCCTTGCATGCTCGAGGCCCTGGGTTTGATTCCTCAGCACTACATAAGCAAAAAGAAAAAAGCCGGAAGTGGCGCTGTGGCTCAAGTGGTAGAAAGCTAGCCTTGAGCTGAATTGCTGAGGGACAGTGCCCAGGCCCAGAGTTCAGGCACCACTACCAGACCCCCCCCCCAAAATAGTAGTTAATTAGATCTTGTTTGGGAAAAAGATAGTTTAAATATGGACTGAATATTAGATAACATAAAGCAATTGTATTAATTTTGCTAAATGTGACATTTATGAAGCTATTATGTTAAAAATATTTTTCTTAGAGATATAAAATATTTAAAATAAATAATAGATAAAATATTAAATTTTTAATTAATTATATTTTTTAATTTTGTGCCAGGGATCTAATGTCCATACTTGCATATAATACGTTTCCCTCTACTACTTATCTAATCTGAGCTCAGGATTTATTTTTAAATGTATTTTTTTTTCTTCCATGGGGCTTGAACTCTGGGATTGGGCACTATTCCTGTGCTCGTCAGCTCGAGGAGCACTCTACCACTTGAGCCATAGCACCACTTAGAGTTTTCTAGTGATTTATTGGAGATAAAAATCTCATGGACTTGGGGCTGGGAAGGTGGCTCAGTGAGGCCCTGGGCCTTTCATGCCTGAGGCCCTGGGCTCGATTCCTCAGCACCACATAAGCAAAAAAAAAAAAAAACCGGAAGTGGTACTGTGGCTAAAGTGGTAGAGCGCTAGCCTTGAGCTGAAGAGCTGAGGGACAGCGCCCAGGCCCAGAGTTCAGGACCCAGGACTGGACCCTCCCCCCCCCCCCCCAAAAAAAAAAAAAAGAATCTCATGGACTTTCCTCTCCAGGCTGGCTTTGAACCACAGTTCTCAGATCTCAGCTTCCTGAGTAGCTAGGATTACAGGCAAGAGCCACTGGAGCCCAGCTTGACTGCTTTTTTTTTTTTACTTGAGCCACAGAGCCACTTCCAACTTTTTCTGTTTATGTGGTGCTGAGGAATCGAACCCAGGGCCTCATGCAAGGCAAGCACTCAACCACTGAGCCACCTTCCCAGCCCCTTAAATAATTCTTTTTAATTTAGTCTTTTTTTTTTTTGTGGGTCGTGGGGTTTGAACTCTGGGCTTGGGAGCTATCCCTGCGCTCTTCAGCTCAAGGCGAGCACTCTACCGCTTGAGCCACAGCTCCACTTCTGGTTTTCTAGTGGTTAATTGGAGATAAGTATCTCACGAACTTTTCTTCCTGTGCTGGCTTTGAACCCTGATACTCAGATCTCATCCTCCTCAGTAGCTAGGATTACAGGCGTGAGCCACCGGCCCCTGGATAATCTAGTCTTTAAAGCATAGTAGCACAACACCATTACCATTTCACTTTACTGTTCCTTTTTAACTTGATTTTTTATCCAGATTTTACACATTGAGTTTTTAATAGCTACTTATATATCATTATTTACCATGAGTCATTCTATCTACAAGTAATCATAAAATCAAAAGAAGAATTATTGTCATGTAACAATAGATTTCCTTTAAAGAATAAGCATAATCACATTTGGGAAAGCTAATTTTAGGCAATAAAGCTGCATGAAATTAATTTTTGGAAGATGTGGTAATCTATATGAGTGAAGCAATAAGCAGTGACAACTATCTCAAGGTGATTGCTAAATCTAGATTTCCAAGAATACTTTATTCCGGAGCCCGAAGCATTAGAAACTCCCCAGGAGAGTTTGTTTTGGGTACCTGTTTCCTGGGTGTTCACATAGCAACAGTTTCTGTCAATGTATTCCACCAAATGATGCAGTCACCCTTCTGTCTCTTTCACTTCAATTTATGAGCCACACTGTGTCAGGAAAATGATTTCTGGAATAAAAATATGCTTTGATTTCCAATAAGGAAATAACAGAGAAAACTCATGGAAGACATAAAAGGCATTGTCACATATCCAGAAAGGATTGGTTAAGCTCTTTGGATAATGAGTTTCAAGAAAATATGAAAGACAGCATTCAAAACAATCTGCTATATTTATCCCTTACTATTAGTAAACTCAAACCAAAACAATAAAGGCATTATTATCAAGTAAAGTAGCACCAGCTTTTGTAAAGTAGCTGTAACAATTTCTGACATGACATTTCAAAGGCAATACAACAGAAGTTTCCTTAAATTGTGAACTAGTAGAAATTGCTTTGACAATTTTCACCTTATTTCCTGCCTTCCCCAAGCAAAGCTTTTGTTCTTGAAAATATAATGTCTGAGAAACTAATCCAGAAATGTTTTCAGAAACTACAGACATATTGGAGTATTTTTCCCTAAGCCATTGAAAAACTTTTGAATTCAATATTCATAAAAGAATCTTAAAAATAATTACTTCAGGTAATTTATCTTTCTTCCTTTTACCTTCTTATTATGATTGCCTTATCACCTTTTTATTGCCTTGTTACTTTCCAGTAATAACTTCAACTCAACTATGGACTCATCTAGTAGGACTCCTATAGACTCCTGTAGAAGGTTATCCTTACAGATGAAGGCAATTGGTTACCTCATGGGACATAGACACTGTGATATGACAAAGAGAGAATTAGCTTTACTGTGGAGAGGGTATTTATTTCTCAGAACCTTTTCCAATCTACAGTGTAATTCATCAGCTCAACTATCTGGCCAACACAGGGTCTATTGGTAAATTCTGATTTGTGGATTGGACATATTTGATATTTTACTGATATGCAAGGTAGATATTGAAAAGCCTGACTCTTTCTAACACACAAAGTAAAAAGAGAAATGGAGAAAAATTTGATGAATAGAGTAAAATATTAGAATGTATCTCAAAAGTTAAATAAAACTGTGGCATGATAATGTCCCATATGAAAATATCCTCAGGTACCAAGATAGGCAGCACAAGCCCCAATCTGGCAACAATGTCAACAACAGAAGCTTGACTTTTCTCACATTTGAAGACATACCATAGGGAAAATGTTTCACAGATTAAAATATAAGAGTCAGCATGGAAATCATACTAGTTTTCATCACAAAATCATATAGGCCTACTTCGTGGAAATACATTTCATCATCAAGTACAATTTACAGCCAAATTTGTTTTTCAGTAATAAATATATTCTATATAGTAGAAAGGACTGCCCATAACATATATTATGTATATCTTATTATTGTTATTTCAAGAATTATCATTAATTATATACTTCTCAAGGATTACATCAAGGAAATAAATTTAGAAATTCAGAGTTTTACAAAGATTTACAACATTGTTTACACAATTCATAGGTAAATAATTGACAGTAAACCCTCAGACTAACTGAATCACTAGATAAATTGTAAAAAACAAAAAAACAAAAAAAAAAACTCTTTCCTGTCAACTAACTTACTGTTAGTTGACTTTCATCAATTCCTGAGTAGAAGATACCCACCCATACCCAGAGGATATTTCAGAAGCATTCCAAGAAGTAGCCTTTGAATAAGAAGCAGTTCTGATGGATTTTTTTAAACTACAGTTCTCTTTTGTCCACAAAAGACAAATTCAAAATGTGTGTTATTTTAGTTCTTACCAAATATGGTAAAATGATTCATACCAAAGGTGAATAGTAAAATCCTGCCTTTAATCTCAGTTCTTCAGGAGTATCATGTTTTTATTGAATTATCTTAGGGTGGAATTTCAAAGACAACGTTCATGCAAGTTTCAACTGGATTCAGTAAAACAATTTGGCACACCTGCCCAAAACAAAAGAAACTATGGACAAGCATGAATTTAGTTGTTATATATATCAAGAATATGTCTCAGATTTCATTTATTTCTTAGTTACTAGATATTTGCTTTATTTTAATATCTACCCAGGGAAGTGATGTGGCATTTCCATAATCACCGACGGAGTTTCCCTAGTGTCCTCAAGAGTATGTTTCTAGTGATCTCAGCAGGAAAACCAAAAATATTTCCTGTCTGGTGATGAAATGCAGAAAACAGAAAACATAAACCAGGATGTAATTTTGATTTTAAGCATCTTCAGACAATAAAATGAGGCCTCTATCTGTGTTCATAGAATTATACTATATCTCTCACTAACATTAATTTTTCAGCTTAGTTCATAACAAGTCTTACCCAACAAGATGAAAGGCTAGTTCACATTTCTGTAATAATTAACAATGATGCATACAGTCTAGAAATAATTCAACAAAAAGCACTGGTATTTGAATGGAGTTTATAAACTATGTCAATTAATGGTATAACCATAGACAGTATATTGCTATCAAGTGTTACCAGCCTTAGATATAGAAAATATTTCCACCTCAGTTGTTATATGAGTCTTAAAGAATTTTTAATATTTTAATTTGAGGCTGAATTTAATCATGTTTATTTGAGTGTAATAATCTTCCTATGGTAGCCTCCATGCACTGATTTTTCAAACAAAGAGACACCCATAGATTTTGAAAGCATGTTGAACAGTGAATGAATTCCGGTTTGAAAATGTATTTTTATAAGCTATCTATCTATCCATCTATCTATCTGTTTGTTTTGTCAGTCGTAGGGCTTGAACTCTGGGCCTAGGCATTGTCCCTGAGCTCTTTAGCTCAAGTCTAGTGCTCTACCACTTGAACCACAATGCCACTTCCTGTTTTCTAGTAACTTATTGGAGATAAGAGTGTCACAGACTTTCTTGCCCATGATGAAGTTGAACCTGGATCCTCAGATCTTGGGCTTCTGAGTAGCTGTGATTACAGTCGTGAGCCACTGGTGTGTGGCCTGTATTTTTATTTTTGTTTTATTTATTTTTTTTAATTTTGTGGTCCTGGTGCTGTATGGGTCGTGTATGGGGTCCTTGAGCTTTTTCTCTCAAGGCTAGCACTCTACCACTTTGAACCACAATGCCACTTCTGATTTTCTTGTGGTTAATTGGAGATAGGAGTTTCATGGACTTTACTGCCCAGCTGGCTTTGAACTGTGATCCTCAGATCTCAGACTCTTGAATAGCTAGGATTATAGGCATGAACCACCATTAAGCATCTAAAAATGTATTTTGAAAGTACAATCCTCATTCATCCATATCACAACCACCCTACTTATTTGTGACATGAGGCCCTCCAGGGAAGAATATTTTATCTAACAAGGCAATAATATGTGACTTTTCTTTTTTTTTAATTTTATTTATATGTTGTAAAGGTGATGAACAAGGGGATTACAGCTACAAAAGTAAGGTAATGTGTACATTTCTTTTTATACATTGCTACCCCCTCCCTCATTTTCTCCTGTTTCTTTTTAAAAAATATTTTTGTTGGCAATTACCCCTGAACACATAAACCCCTGGAGAAAGGTATGACTAATCATGTATGACAAAATGCTAACAGGCATTGTAAAATAGTTCAGTGTTACATAGGTATATCTATCTTAACTGTCAGAGACTAGTTCAACATTGATACTAAATGATGAGTCAGATTATTTAACACTTTTCTACTACAACAATAATGAACAGTAAAAGAGTTTAAAGTGATCATGGATTTTGTGATGAAGTGATATTGAAAGGATTTTTGATTGGTTGTATTTTATAGCAAAATGTACTAATAATCATAAAATTATACATTATTTGTATTGTCAATACATCCATTGTGCAGGCATTCTAGTTTGGGGTCTTATTAATTAATTTGTTCTTTCTTTTCCACTTTAACCTGTGATAATGGCAACTGATGAAGACTTTACCAAATATTTGCTATGTACATTCAAATTTTACCATATGATTATGTTACTACAGAGCCTATATTATCTTATACTACTTGCATGTCCCTTCAGTCTTTTACTCTCAGTGCTTGAGGTTACAAAAGATAGAAAAATTTCTGGGGCAGTGATACACTGAATATCTTGAATTACCATGGTATCTTAGTAAATATTTGCTTGCCAGAGAGAAAAGCATGTTTCCAAAATGTTAAGAAAGAAGATAGAAACCTATAGTTAAGAAAAATTAATTGATATATTTGTGTTCCATTACTTAATGAATAAGCATATATTACAAGTAAACCAAATGTAGAGAATCCTTCTAGAAACCTTATGTAGGAAAGGAGAATGTCAAACATGAGAGGTTAGAGAATATAAACCAGAGCACTCCAAAATTCAAACCAAAGGGACAGAAGACTAAACTAGATGAAAGTTTATGTGTTAATTTGAGGTAATATTATTTAATATGAACTTGAATTGCCTTGAATTTTTTCGAAGAAAAGTTTCCTCATATACAAAATGAGGAAAATAATAGTACATTTCTCATGACATTTGATGATTCAATAAGGAAATGATCTTACCACAATGCTTCAACAATGTCTACTGGTATTTGATGTGCAATGAGTAATGCAAACTAGATAAGAACTTGGAAATGGAGTGGAGGTGCTATAGAACAAAACACTCAAAGGAAACTGGAAGCATGAATAAGTACGTCAAAGGCAACTAGAAGATGGTTAAGATATGAATGAGCAAAGATGAATTGGGTGGTATTAGTCTATTGGGATGGAGTAATAGAGGAAGGATACACACATCATGTTTGCCAAACCAAGTTAATGAGAGTAGAAGATGTGGCTTGCAGTTTACCATGTTGTAATATTGTCAAAGGAAAAGAAGAAAATGTGAGCAAAAGACTCAATGTGAATAAAAAACTAAACAATCTGCTTTTCTTTCTCAACAGGGACAAACAGGGGTTGCTGATTTTTACATTTCAACTTAAAACATCACCACAAATTTATAGAAATTATCTAAGGAATTGAAGATAATGAAATGTATATTATTGACCACTTAAGAAACAGATTTAGATTTAAAGCAGACACCAGACTGCTCTGCTCAATAACATTCCATACTCAGATAGATCTAGACACTGACTTTCAATGTAAATTGTAGTAACTAATCTATTTTTACCTAGCAACTAAACATGTTTGGCCTGCTGAAGTCTATAAGTAGAGGAGAAGAGTGCAACAGTAAACAGGAATTACTTAATGAGTCAACTGTGTGTCCAGCCTTGACAAAAGATCTTCAATATTACATCAGTCTGATTACAAACCAACAACTCATTAGATCTCCCTAATAAGGTAGTATGCCAAATGATATATTATGCTTCTTTAGTCAGAATGAACATACCAAAATTAGAACATACCAAAGTTCCTATATATTTTATGTTTCATGAGATATTATTTTTAAAAGTAGTGAAAGTTTTTATTTTTAAATTCCGGTTTTTAAAGGAATAATTTTAAATATAACACAGGTCTCAATACACTTCATTTTGAGTTGTAAAATATTTATCTTAATATTTGATTGACTGGAACGTGTTAAAACATGGCCGCTATGTGTGTGGGAAGTATAAGTAATTAAAACATAGGAGGTGTATGCAAATAAACAATTTGGGGTCTTGGTAGCAGTTCTTCACTTGATCTTAGCCAAAAGGCTGAGAAGCAATTGGGTAGCTGTTCTTGTTATCATAAAATTTTAGTGCTAAAAATGGAAAATCCTCAAAGATCTTGTCTGTCCTGCATTTTCCTGCATATATAACTGATATTGTTATCAGAATAAATGTTTCATATATAAAAGTTTTTAATCCCAGTGGGATTAATGTCTTCATCAATCTGTCAGCCTCCTGAAGAAATCAGGTCCTAAAATATGAACACAGAGAACCTCTTGCTCTTAGCCCATGTTTCTACCTTTTGTTCATTCAGTTCTAGTTCTCAATTTCTTCTTAGATAACAAAACCCCATCAGATGGACTAAATAAAACTCATAAGATTTAAATAAATATGTTACTAGTGGAATGGTATTAGAACAGACAGATCTACAATTAATAGGTATGATTTCAGACAAAGTGTTGTAACATTAAGATAGATATTTAACTGCTGAGTGAAAATCAAAGGGTATTTGAGGACCAATGCTCTTCCACAGAATTTTCTCAAATTAAACCACTCAGGTATCCCATTCTTCTACCAACGAGGTCAATTCTGACCCAGGATAAAGGAATCCTATTATTTCCTCTTGATGGAGCTTCCATAAAGGTTAATCACCAATCACTGCATTCCACACACTTTTATTAACAGCTTAAAGATATGTACAGGACTGGACATTGTTTCTATTCAGCTCAGTTCAACACACATTTACTCAGCACAGAAGAGTAATAAAGAAAGCGCAGTGGGTGTGAAGGATTGTAATGTGGGGCAGCAGGTATCACTCAGCCTAGCTGTCATGAAACAATGAATGACCTGTTGCAATCAGCTGTGGGAAACAGGTGGAGTTATGACTCATACTAATGGTGGTTGTTCATCCCTAGAAATTTTTTTCATTTCTTCACCTTGATGGGCAAATCTCAGTAAGTCCCTGACATGTCTTGTATGTGGGAAAGGTGGTATACCATAAAGGTTAGCTGTCACTTACTGGAGAGGCAGGAAGTAGTCCACAACTATCCTGCATACCCGGGGAGCTTGCTCTCTAATTCAGTAAGAATTATAGAAATATGGAAGAGACTTCACTAAATATTTTTAACCCAGTAAACATCTCCCAGTAACTCTAATTGTGTGTTAGTTGAAATCATTATAAATACCAATACATATAAATATATCTTGAATAAAATAAGTGGGCTTTATTATCTATTATAAGCTTTAGTCTAATACATGATGTCTAATGTTGAGAAAACTACTGTAAAAATCAAGAAACCGGAGAAAGGAAAATTTGGGGAGCAGTTTATATTAATTAGGTGTGAAATTTGAACTGGTTTAGCACAGCAGTCTTTACTACAGCTGAAATACTCTAATGTAGATCCATAGGTAAAACAGAAAGTCCAAAATGACTAAAGTTTGGAGGAAAAAAGAGACAAGAATTTCAGGCACATCTTCTTGCACCCCATTTTCACTACCTATTTCCTCTTTTAAGTATGCCCTGAAGCCTTCAGCATTTCTCACAGCGCAGGTAAAAACACAGACACACCAATTTACATTCTTTAACCACAAGAATGAATTTAGCTCGCTTATCCCTGTATCTTAGTACATAACAAAATTCCTAGCATGTCATAAATATTAGGTAAATATGATGGAATAAATGAAATAAGCAATGTATTCATCCCAAGATTTATATAAAATTGCCTTTAAAACTGTATTTTAAAAAGATTGACTGCAGCATGAACAAACAGAGCTGCTTAGCATGTACAAGTACCAGAAAATAGCATATACAAGTATCATAAACAAATCTATGTATATTTAAAGTGTAATAAAATATATCCTCAAAAAGATTTTTTTTGCTTTACTACAGTAAATATGATATTCACTGATTGTTGGTCTTCACCTATACAAAGTAAATAAAGTTTTTGGGTTTTTTTTCCATAATGAGCTAAATGCACTAGTGTGCTTCAGTAGACTAATAATCACTAATAATCGCTCAGCCTGAGCCTAAGTTGTGACTCATTTGTTATTCTTTTAGATATTCTTTCCTATTTTTGATGATCTGACAGACATTTAAATGAACCATGTTCATTAAAGCTAGGTCATGTTCCTGACCTAGCTTTGCTTCAATTTCTCATTGCTTCTGCATGGCTCAAAATTAATCCTCAACTTAAAGGTTGCAGGATCTATTCTCCAATGCAGAACAAAGTGCTCATTCTTCAGTAATCAAAAGCTATATTGATTGATTTAAAAGTGGTCCAGTGGAGCACTTTCCTCAAAGCCTTCCTTGGTTAGGAATATTCTGTTTGTTGAGGATTAACAACCATGTAATGTTTGTTGGCTATCATAAACTGTATTTAATTTATATAATATATGTGAGGAAACAGTTTTTGGCGGATACAGACAAATGTCTTCTTCAAAATCTTCTGTCAGTAGAGCCTTTTCGGGGGGAAGAGTTTCATAAGCTAAATAACAATGTCTTGGAAATAATGAAAACTAGAACATCGACTGAAGAAGTGCCCTTGTTGAAGTATGAAGGCTTATCTTATACAAAGGAAAATGCTCAGGGAGGGGGTTTATCTTACAGAATGATTTAGTTTAAAATATTTGCTCAAAGAGAAGAAAACATTGCATAATATTCCTTAAAACTTTTATTATATGCAATTTTGTCTAAGTTGTGAAAAGGAAAACAGTAATTGAAACTATTCACTAGAGTATTACTACAAATGTTAGTAAGCGTAACAAACTTATAATATTATCTCTTTGTTGCTTTGTATGTCCCTCCCCCACAGTATAACCCCTGCTTTCACTGTATTTGATGTCGGTAATTTGTGGAGGAGAAGGGTAAAAACAAATCGTTTAAATAGGGATATAGGTGGACCCATTGCAACAATGAGATGTACAAGTCGTTATGTTGAAAACGAACTTTACAATTTTGGTGGGGGGGGGCGGGGAGGATTGGGGAGAGTGGGAGGGAGGATGGGAAGGGATGGGAAGGGGAAAGAAAGGAGGAGGCTACAATGCTTGATAAGAAATATATTCATTATCTTGCCCATGTAATTGTAACCCCTCTGTACAGTATTTTCACAATAAAAAATGTTAGTAAGCATAATTTTTAGCATATACAACATTTCTTTCATATGCATCACAATTTCAAAATAAAAAGGAGAGCTTTGTCATCAAGGGAACTGTCTACCCTCATTTTATTCCTTATTTCAGGTGGACAAAGGAAGAAGACTTCAATGAGAAAAACCCCATAAATCATATAAGACATAAATGGTGGGTTGAAAGGAACTTTCTGTTGTTATATATACGTAAATCAAAACCCTGCACAATATTCAGCAGAGAAGCTTGAAATCTCAAGCATGCTGCAGATGACAATGAACATCTTCCTACCTGAAGAGTAGTAATGGCTTCAAAAACCATGGTTAGTATCACAAGAGAAAAAGAAGCAGGTATAAAATGACCACATAGCTATTTCCAAGCAATTAAAAATGATCAAAAAGAACTAAAGCTTTTTTTGAGTGGTACATATTATTTACAAATATATATATATATATTAATTCCTAAATATCTCTTTCACGCATGTCTTTCTAGACATTTTTTTCCTATTATCTATTCAGCACGTTCATATAAATATGTAAAAGTATATTATATCTAATATGACTAACACTGAGCAAACCCTAACCTTTTCTTTCTCCAAATGTTTTTATCTCTGTTTACAACAACTACTTCCAATTGCTTAATTAAAAAACATGGTATTATTTTTTAATTCATTTGTTTGTCCATTTCCCCACTTTTCCAGAATCCTATTCACACTGAACCATTCTCAACCTGTTTCTTCTCTTACACCTTAACATTTAACCTATTTTTATCATCAGCAGAGAATTGAAAACTTGAGGCTTAAGAAATATAAGTAAATTTTCTCAGATAATAAATTGCCTGTCAAGACTCAACAAACCTATTACCTTCTAGTATTATAGACAATGCTAACTACTGAACAACTTTTTTCAGTCTAACTTGGATATGAGACCGAAAATGAGTAATTTAGACAATTACTGTTGCAGGAAAGATTCAGGCTACATTTGAATATTACCAAAATTATAACTTTCCAAGGAATTTCATTATCACTCTAAACTGTATTGTCTGTATTACAATTTCAGAGCTGATTATAGGTCACAATTTTATAAACATATCAACATAAGAACAACATATCAGATTTAGTCAGGGCTTCTTTTCCTCCCTATCATTAAATAAAATTACTGGATGCAAAACATTCTGTATCACATTGTATACAATTAGATGAAGAAGTGTGTGATTGTGTGTGTGTGTGTGTGTGTGTGCGCACGTGCACACCTGCGCACTGATACTGGGACTTGAACTCAGGGCCTGGGCATTGTCCTTTAGCTTTTTCCTCTTAAAGTTCATACTCTTCCACTTGAGTCATATGTCCACTTGTGGCTTTATGTTAATTTACTGGGGACAAGAGGCTCATGAATATTCCTGCTGTGGCTACCTTTGAACCTCAAATCTTCAGATCTCAGCTTTTTTAGTAGCTATGTTCATAGGTAGACATGAGCCACCAGCACCCAGTTTTGGATGGAGATTCCTTAACTCCTTTACCAGGAGTGTCAAACACATCCTCTGATCTTGCTCACACTGACTTGTTTCTTTCCATGTGTTTGACAATTGTCAGATTTATGAAATTGTAGAATATGCTGGTGACCACATTTCCTCCCTCCTTCCCTCTGTAGTTCCCGAATGCAAGGATTGTCTAAATTGTTTTGATTCTTTTCCCTAATGTTTTTGTTTCGCATATTCTTCATGATGTCAGAATCTATCATTTGTAGGGAACTAAAAAGGCTTGAAAAAACCACTATGTTTACTGAGTATAAACATTGTTTTCAAGTATTTAATGGGTCAGTTGCTCTAAAGGAGGCAATTCCCAGACCATTTATTTAGTGCTTCCCTGAAGTTTCTGTCGCATTTTGCTTTAAAAATCTCAACGTTTGCTCTTGTGATTCTTTACCCTTTTAGAAGGGATGGGAAGGGGAAACAATGAGGAGGCAACAATGCTTGATAAGAAATGTACTCCTCATCTTGCCCATGTAATTGTAACTCCTCTGTATGGTATTCTCACAATAAAGAATAAATAAGTAAAAAAAAAAGAAAAAAGAAAATACGGTTGCCTATTCTGAATGGTACTGGAATGTTGGACAAAAAGATTTGGGGAATAGTCATTATTTTGTGACTCAGAAATTTTTATATAATACATTGCAATAATTGAGTTTTTTGTTACATTGGCTAATAATTCTTAATTTTCTTCATTCCTCCAATAATCCAGGAATTCTGTCCTTACCATGGGAAGATATGTTTCCATTAAAGTTATAGTAGGCCAGCTGCTATCCCTTTCTGTTATAGGAAAGACTAACAAGTAACTGCTATAAGAAAATCAGAAGAACCTCTTTCTTTTATTTCATTCTTTCCATTTATCTTGTAAATATTCTTGTCTTTAGTGCTCCTGTCATGAGTTGATTTAATAAAGCCTATTGCCAGAGTTGGACTTTCTCAGTAACTGAAGATACCTAAAATGAGATCATATTTTTTGCCACAAACTTAGATTCAAAAAGTAAGCTACCTGAAATATATTAGGGTATCCACCAAAATTTAATACAAAGGCAATTAGGACTCATAAAAATCTACAATTGATCATTTCATTCAATAAAACCACTTTATTCCTCCATGGTATTATGTTGTACTCTATTTCTAGTGTCAGAGTGCCTTTATTGCCTTCAGTTCCATGCTCATCAAGTCCTTTACTGGAAGCACTCTGCCATTCATTCACAATCCACCCCCCCCCCCCCCCCCCCGTGCTCCTTAGTCTTGCTTCTGCATGCTGCTCACACTGACACTCAGAGCCAGGCAAAGAACCACCTCTAAACCAGTCCTATGAAATGCTACTGGCATGAAACTGTGGGAAGCTGCAGGCCATGGTGAGGTCACTAGCTGTCCCTCCCTTGGGTCTTTACATGAGGATCTATTAGAGACAAGCCTGTCCTCATTCTGGGTCTTTACATACTTGAGAATCTATTAGAGACAATGTAGTCTACCCATTTTCCTATGCTGAAATCATGTTTCTCTATTTCTTGTATCAGTTTCTGAAGTAGTCATGGAGAAGTTCTCTGTAATATGGTCTTAAAAAATGTTTTTCAACAAAACAAACTTTACAACTTTGTCTGCGGGGAGGTGGGGGAGGGGGGCAGATTAGAGGGCAGGGATGGTAAGGGGAAAACAAAGGAGGAGGCATCAATGCTTGATAAGAAATGTACTCATTACCTTGCTCATGTAATTGTAACCCCTCTGTATGGCATTTTCACAATAAAAACTTATTAATAAAAAATTCAAATAAATTGTTGTAAAGGTGATGTGCAGAGAAGTTACAGGGACATAAGTCCTGAAATAAGCATATTTCTTTTTGAACCATCTCACTCCTTCCCTTGTTTTCTCCCAGTTTTTACCCCTAAACCTCCCCTTCTCCCCCTCCCCCACCCCATAATATATTTTTATGCATCTGTTTACTATATACTGATTCCAGAGCTAGAGAACTGGGGAGTCAGAGCACAGACTCACCCTGAGAACAGAAACTTAACCTCTCCCCACCCATTCTGAGCAGCTGCCTACCTATCAGACAAGATAGGTCCGCTTCAGTGACTTAGGTTACCAGCCAATCTGTTTCTACAGACTCACCATTTCACATAGCAGTGTGAACACATTCTCTAGGCAGAGAAACTTTAATCAGCTGCAACAACAATATCATGTCTACACTGAAACATTTATCATTGCAAACCCAGTCAAGCTGTGAGTGATGTCCCAACGTTTAACCCTAGCACTTGTGAGGCTGTGGCAGGAAAGTCATGAATTCCAGGCCATCTGAGTTACATAAAAGACCTTGTCTCACAAAAAGTTAAAAACAAAAACAAAAACAGAAAGAAAGCCTGGTGAAACCATGAGACATAGCAGCAGTTTGCATCTCCAAAGATATCATAAGAAACTTCCAAAACACTTCTTCCTATAACCTTACATTTAAATCAAAAGGATAAAATTTTCCTACAGGAAAAAAAGTCAAATGGAAAAAGAAATTTTTATGTACAGATAATACATGCCTGATCTTATGACCATAAGTTAATTTCTGGGATTATAAAAATCCATTTTTATTGTGAAAATACTGTACAGAGGGGTTACAATTACATGAGCAAGGTAATGAGTACATTTCTTATCAAGCATTGCTGCCTCCTCCTTTGTTTCCCCCTACCATCCCTTCCCGTCCCGCGCCAACCACCCCCCCCCCAGTCTCCTCCTCCTCCCCCAAAGTTGTAAAGTTCATTTTCTGACATAACATCTTGTACATCTCATTGTTGCAGGGCCATCTGTATCCTTATTTAAACAATTTGTTTTTTCCCTTCCCTCCACAAAGTATACCAACATCAAATACAGTGAAAACAGGGGTTATCCTGTGGGGAAGGGACATAAAGAGCAACAAAGAAATCATCTTATAAATATGTTAGGCAATATAAAAATCCAATTTTAAAATTTATTTTATAATTAAATTATAATTCTTTTTACAAGTAAAAATCAAATTATAAATTTTCTGCTGCAGAAAATGAGTAGTGATTTTGTTTGATAAACAAAAGGACAGATAAAATGACTTCTAAGGCATTACACATTTTGAAATGTATGCATTGACCGTGAAATTATTAGTTTATGTAAGCATATGTGAGTTTCCTAGAAGGTTCACCCAAACTGGGAGACCTTTCCTTAATTGGGGACGTGATCACTTCCTACTCTTCATTGTGATCTCTATAATACCACACAGAACCACCAAACCAATGACTCACTATACAAAATGCCAGAAACCTTCTTACTTTGGGGTGATTAAAGTACCCTGTTAGTTAACATGCAGGAGTTGTTTGCAATGAGACACTGCAATGGGACACTATGAGGCCAGCCCTGGTCTCTGTGTTGATATTCAGCAGCACCAATGTATTGTGCCAATGCAAATTATTCTAGCTGGGCTCTGTGCTCCCATTTTCACATCTGCTTTCCTGCATGAGGTTCCAGACTACTCAATGTACCAAAGTTCATACAAAGTCTGTAGTCTTCTTTTTTCTCCTTTATAGGATATTTGAGGTAGGACATATGAAGTGACAAAACTGCTTCTATATCTTTGAGGAAGAGGTAGTTGCATGTTCAAGCTCATCGAGATTTATGTCTCTAGATATGGTCCCACTAGATCTGAACATAAACTATCAAACAGATAAACTTAGGTAAGTATTTCAGTTTCATTTAATACAAGAAAACCATACCCTTAATCGAGATTAATTCAGGTTAAGATCACTAAAGATGTCACATGAACATCCTATGTCCCTTGAAATTATGCAGTGAGAAGAAAGCAACATTCTGTGTTCATTTTACAAACACATCTATGATGTGGTTATAAAAATTTCAGATACATCCCAAATGATTGACATTCCATAAAATGCTTGACCAGAGCTCTTGGAAAGACACTGGGAGAAAGCATAGGAAGGGATAGCATTGCTCAAAAAGAAATGTACTCTTTACCTGACTTATGAAATGGTGGCCCCTCTGTACAGCACCTTAATAATAATAAAAGCCTACTTTAAAAAGAGAGAGAGGAGCCAGTGGCTCATGCCTGTAATCCTAGTTTCTCAGAAGGCAAAGATCTCTGTCAGCTTGGCAAGAAAGCCCAAGAGACTCTTATTTCAATTAACTCTCACCTAAGAAAGTGTGAAATGAAACTGTGCCTCAAGTAGTAAACAGCTAGACCTGGAAGAAAAAGCTTAGGAATAGCACACAGGTCCTGAATCCAAGCCTAGAACATGCACAAAAATAAAAAGATACCAGATTATGAGTGGAAGGGAAAGACCAAGTTCCAGATGGGAAGAGACTAAAGAGGCAGAACAACTAAATTCAATATGATGTCCAGGTTCAATATTGAAAGGGAAAGGATGTTAGTGGAAAATTGGTGAAATCCAAATACCGTCTGTAGTTTAGCTAATAGCAGTATACCCATATCCATAATTCTGCAGCTTTAACAAACACATCCTGCTTCTGTTCAGATGTGCACATTAGTTGATGAAGGATGAAAGGTATACAATAACTCTATCCTATCTTTGCAAAATTTCAGTAGACATAAAATTAACTTCAAACTGAGTCCTCAAAAAATATCAAACTTTTATTAAAAATTAACCAAACACTAGCTACAGAAGAGGAAGGCCGATTATAGTCATAATCTGAAAGTGATGTAAGAAGTTCCTGATTTGTATTACAGACAGAGCCATAGAAAGAAAGAGAGACATACACACAGAGACAGAGAAGAGACAGAGACAGAGACAGAGAAACAGACAGACAGACAGACAGACAAAGAGACTTAAATTATTTTCTCCTTTATAGATTACTGTATATGATATAATGAACTCACCAGTAACCAAGCAAAGTAACTTGAAGTTTTATAAATGGGCTAAAACTAAGCATAAAATTCCAGAGGAAATAAATGTCCTGAGAACTGCATTAACTGTTTGATTTCTTCATGTTTATCATACTTCGTATAAAGAAAGGGATACCTTAGAGTTGTTGTTGTTGTTGTTGGTTTTTTTTTTTGGTTTGGTTTGGTTTGGTTTACCTAGTAACATCAATCTTTCATATTCATTTCCTTAGGTAAAATTTTAATGGAGCATTAAACTTGATAAGGCACATTTTATTTCTAACAACTATTTACTTAGCTCATGCACAGAATGTGTGGTATGCTTTCTAAATGGCATGACACTATTTTTGTTGAAAGGGGTATGTGAGTTCAAGGTCAGGGTCTAGCAGATACCCATAAACCATGATGCAACAGAAACTACCACCAATTTCCAAAAAGCCTGACTCTCCACAGTGTAATATGGTGTTGGAGAAAGACTAATTTCCAAGCCGTGTTTCCTCTCAATGGAGCAGTGTGATAATGGGCCCATATGATATGAAGGAACATGGTTCAGAACATTTAGCACAGCACTGAAACAAAGTGTTTGTGTGATGACTATGTTCTCCACCTTACTTTGGATTCCCAAAATGACATAGTAGAAAACTATAACACCACAAGTAAAGGTGAATTAGATGGCTAAATCTTGGAAGGCAGCTTCCCAGAAAGCATCTGGTTATAGAAAAATAGATAGATAGACTATTAATATAATATACACACATATATATGTATATAAATAGAGACAGTTTGTGTAAACAAAGGTTTAGTAAACATCTCAGAATTGTTTGCTGTAATGACTAGGGTGATAGAAACAGTCTTATCCTTTTTTCCCACTTTCCACTATATTTTTATGTTTTTTATACAAATGTAACATATTCTCATTTAAAATAAGGCAAATAGCTACTACATGGGAAAAAATTGTAAGCACTTATTAACCTCTTCTTATAAGTTTGAAATATTAACCTGCTTGCAATCAAATTTTTGAAAAATGACTTCCTTTTTCTGGCTAATAGTGTCTGAAAGTGCAAATGAACATTTTGTCGACTTTGGGGCACATGTCACCAACAAGATCACATCTCAAATATATATATGTCATTTTTGTATGTTGATCACCTAGATGAATTATAACAAGAAATTAGAAGGTTATAAAGAGGGCTAAGGTCTTAGCTCAAGGAATAGAGAGTCTACCTAGCAAGAGGGAAGTTGTCAGTTCAAACCCCATTAATGCAAAAAAAAATCCCTATAAAAATGCTAATATATATGAAGTACAGAACTGAAAGTCACAGTAGTTACTAGCAGTATTATCCAGGTAGCTCTTATTATTTGTGTGTATACGTCCCAATAACACTAATCAGAAATTTGTGAATAATAACCAAGTGTGTCACTTCCAGGCTAAAGAGCCCTGTACAGATTTCTATGTCATGATTCAATGGAGGCAGGAAACCAATGTTGAGATGACACAGTCGACATCAATCATTGCTTGTAGTAAGTTGTCTGGCAACCTTCCAGGGAAGCAGAAGGTCTTTTTGTATTTGCAGAACATTGAGAGTTCTGGGTTGTATTGTCCCTGAAGTATAAGCTAGCCTAAGCTAAGATGAGACACTGCAACCTTATCCTTCCTTCCTTCCTCATTGCCTTTAAGAAAACAGTCTAAAATATTTTGGTTTTAAAACAGTTATAATACCATAGACTAGTATTTAAATTGATGAATACAATAGAAACAAGAGAATTATTTAACCATAATTTTTTTTTACTTCTTTTAACCCTACTCAAGAGGTTTCAAAGTCATTTGCTAAGTAATCTAGACAGATACCAGTAACTGGCTTTCTTTCATTCAGTATGTATGCATAAGCTAAATGGAACTCTAATTTAAGAAAAAACTCTCAGGGCCAAGAAGGACTGTTATAAGGGAGAATTTTATTAACTAAAATGAATAGAACAAGGGAAAATATTAACATAATTTCAGCTTGCATCTAAAACTACTGGCTAAGCCCTCAAACGCAAATGTATGGGACTCACTAATACATCTCAGTTAACTGAACAAGCCAAGATGTTCGGCATCCAAAATATCCAGTCCTGCACTGCCTCACAGCACTGAAGTGGCTGTGGCAAAAGTACACACGCAGGTTGCCCAGGACAACAAAAAACATTTGCATGTGCCCTTGGACTTGGTGTATTCCTAAAGAAGGGCATACCCTGTTTAAAGCATCTCTTACTCAAATGAAAGTCGGTGATGTATACACTCCAATGTACCTACAACATTTTCCAGCCTAGCACTTCAGAACACAAATTCCTAAAGATTTAACGGTGTGCATTCATTGTTCAGAGCAGAGGGGTTAGGGCTGGCTCTTTCACTGTTCCCAATGTAATAGTCATTCCCCCCACCCCAAGATGTACTGTGGAGAGTGGAAGGTGAGAAAAAGCATACTAAAATCACCAAGGTAAAATTTTCCAACTACTTCACCTTCCTGCCCCTCATTTCCAGATCCTGATATGTATTTGTTGGACAGAGAAGTGACGGGTGGGAAGGGCCTGTGTGATCTTGCTCTACCCCCAGTTTACAACTCCCCAGACAAAGAAAAGAGAGGTTCCTTTTTATTTTTTTTGAAAGTAACTTATTGAGGGAACAGGACAGACAAAACGTTCAGCAGAATAATCTCAGTGTTTCTGAGATTGAACCAAATGTTTCCTCACGATTCTCTTTCACACCTCTGTAATATCAGAACAGAACAAGTTGTTCCAACTTTCTCACTTGACACTCACATTCCAGGTAAGAGAATATCTCACAATCCTGACAAACACCACAGAGTGTTTGTCAAGCTACTTGTTGGTACTTCATTAAGTCCTAACACTATCATTGTCGACATATACTGTTCTGTATAACTTCCCTACATTTTCATTTCTTTATACTCAATTTTACCCATTCATAGCATACCTATGCTATTCTCTATAATTCATTTTTTTTCTGAAATAAATAATCAACTTTATCTGATATTTGTTATATAATTTGATTTTCAAGCCTCAATGTTATTTTGATTATACCTCTCCTCTCTCTACTGCCGGAGATTAGAATCAACTTGGCTGTCTCCTATTACAGCCATCATCTTTAGTCTCTACCAGCGTCCTTTACAGGTTATAGCAGAATATATGTTGTTTTCCAACTCAAATCTCACCATATTATATACTGATTAAAATATATTGTTTCAGAATGGGCTTCCAGACAATGTATTACTTTTTAGTTTACACAGGATCAAATTTCAGAAGATTTGATCTTCTATAGGACTCAATGTCCACAGCATTCTTCATTCTCACCAAACTCATTAATGTATTGAAAAGTGTCCCTGAACTTTTTTTGTGTATATGTGACATATACAAATGTCTTATGCTTGAAAATGCTTTCCCCAGTTTGCTTTTTATTAATACTTATGTACTTTTGTTAAGTAGCTATACAAAGGAGTTTCAGATCCAGAAGTCAGGTTATGACTATAACGCTAATTGATGAATGTCACCCCTTCAATCATTCTCCCTCATCTTTCTCCATATCAACACTACATGAAGTTACATAGTTCATAACATATTATGCACTGAATATAATCAGGGAATTTGATTACCTTACTTCTCTCCATTTATGTGGCCTAAACTCCCTCCCCACCACGTACAACTGTTTATCAGTTGTTCAAAAGAGTTATACCATCGGACTTCTTCCCTAAGTATATCATGCTTTAGTCAATTTGTTTGCAAGTATATGCATGTAATGCTGTATATGTTATTATTGTATGCAGGACAATTATTAATACCATGTGTGTTTATATAACAGACTAAACGCTAATCATTTTACTCCATGTTCTAACAATCAGTGAGAAAACAAGTGTACAGATAACCCCCAAACATTCAAAAAGGCAGAGTATATGCTATTTAAATGCCTTTTTAAAAAATTACCCCCAAAAATTATAAAATATACATCTGAATTTAAAAATATAAAGTAAGCTAAAGTGATGAGCGCATGCCTGTAATCCCAGCTATTCAGGAGGCAGAGGGAGGAGGATTGCCAGGACAAGCCAGCCATAGTAAAATCAGCATAGGCCCTGCTTCAATCAAAATTCCAAGTACTAGAAGCAATGCTCACGTGAGTTCCTGTTCAGCAAGTACAAGGTCCTGAGTTCAAACTCCAGTAATGCTAACTATAAATAAATTAAAAATAATATTAATAATCACAAATGGGCTAGAAGGCTGGTTCAAATGGTTCAGTACTTACCTAATGAATGTGGTATTCTCTCCAGAACACCAAAGAAAGAAAAAGAAAAAAAAAATATATATATAAAGGCAAAGAAACTTTCAGGATATTTTAAGCTATAATAATGCCATGAGTATGGACTAAAATATCATTTCCTTGTGAGTAAAAAATCCAAACTAACAGTAAAAGGTGTCAAATATTACACACAGGTATTATTCTTACACATAAAAAATGTGAACTTTGGGGCCGGTGTGGCAGCTCTAATACACGAAGTTTTCATTAATCCCAGTTCCAGTGACCTTCACCTCAGTCCTTTGCATTCTTTTGGGTGGAGACCTTATGGTGCAAGGTGTTACTAGAGCACCAGACCTTGTATCGACCTTCCAGGAAGTGTACAGAAGGAGCTACCAGTTGACGAAAGCACCTGTGGGCCATTTCTCCAGTTCTCCTTTCGTCTCATTTGCCAGAACTGAGTAATGTGAGCACAGGAAGGCAATAGAAATTTGAAAATACAATGAATTCCGTGATATATGTGTGTGTGTGTGTGTGTGTGTGTGCTTATCTAACATTTGTGTTCTCTTACTATGAGAAAAGATGAAGGATATATATTTAGAAATATTAACAGTCATTGTTTTGTCCAAAACAAAGATCCAATAAAAGCATATTTAACAGGAAAAAAAAAACCACCTGAAACATTTCTGAGATTTGAATTGAGAGACCCAAAGTCTGAGTCGTCCACTGGCATCAAATCACAAAAACGGCCCCATGACAGAAAATGGGGGAAGCTGCTACAGTTCTTGACCACATATTTGCTTCGTCACCATCTCCAGTACAAATGTGTAATTACTATGATTTTGATTTTAATGTTCCTCAAAATTTCATGCATTGAAAACTTGGTCCTGAATGCAACATTATTCAGACAGGGGGTTTTGAAGGCAATTAGATTATAAAAGCTGTGCTATCATGAATAGATTAATCCATTTATAAGTTTATAGCTTAATAGTTTACCAGAGGCTGTGGCTAACTTTAAGAGGCAGGACCTGGCAGAAGGAAATAATTGACTGGTAACATGAAGAGTGTACTTGAAGAGTGTTGCTTATCTCTGGCCTCTTGTACTCTCTCCCTCTCCTCCCCTACCATGTTCTCTCCTCCCCTCCCCTGACCTTCTCTGTCTTTGTCTCTCTTTCTCCCTCTGTTTTTCCCTTCCTTTCTGGCCACCATAAGATTAGCAGCTTTGCTCTAAAACACTCTCCCAAACACAACATCCTTCCTGACTCGAGGCCTAGAATCAATAGGGCCAAGTGACATGGACTGAAGTGTCTAACACTGTGAGCCAAAGCATATCTCTCCTCCATTGAAGTGGTTTGTCAGGCATTCTGTCATAACAACGGAAGTTCCACAATGTAATGAGGATACATTTTACTTTTCTCTCTTATATTAGAACACTTTGCTTCTGCTATTTACAACAAAAATAATACTAACAAATCTACCTCAAGATATTTAGTCAAAGCTCCTTACCCAAACTAATGCTGTCAATGTGTGCATGCACACACACACACACACACACACATACACAGAATCCCAAAAAATCTTGGAAAGTGCTGATAATATACTTATTAGCAGTCATCTCCCCCAACAGTAATAAGAAAAGAGCAGAGCTTCCTCCCTCTCATCCCATCGCTGTGTACATATAGCTCAGTAAGGGAGGAAAAGTACCTATGGAAAATTCAGTTTGACTTTAAAGTGCTTTGAATATATATCTCAAACTATACATCCCTACGTAAAAAGCTGGGACAAATTTCTTCTATCATGATACAGACCAAATTCCAAAATTTGGTAATACCTCTCCAAGCATTGTTTGGGAAAGTATCCATTCATTCCAATTTCCAGTTTTCCACATTTTCAGTAGCACTTAGGATTGTCAGTCCTTTAAATCCCCTAACCTTATGGGTGATACATGGAATCATATTACATTTTCATTTCCAAGATTACAAGTAAAGTTGTACATCCTTTAATACATTATGATTAATTTGTGTTTTTGCTTTAATGAATGATCTGTCCCTTTTTAGTTTTATATTTTGTTTTAGAGTTCTTACTTTTATCCAAGATTGTATTGAAATATAATTAACAAAACATATATATATTTAAGGTGCTTGATGTTCTGACATGAGTATATCATGAAAAATTATTATGCAAATCGAGTCAATCAACTAACTTCATAGAGCTACTACTTTGTTGTTACAACACTTTTGATCTACCCTATCAGCAAATTTCAAGTATGCACTACATTACTTTTAATTATAGTTTCCACATTTTATATTAGTCACATGGATGTTTTTCATCTACTATATTTGAAACTTGTACCTTTTGTGCTTATCATCTTCATTTTTGATGTATATATTTTCATGATAGATTACAGATACTTTACAGATACAACTTGTCAGTTGTATAAATTGCAAATTATTTCTTCTGTTCTGAATCTTTTTATCTCACTACTTCATATTTTCTTTTAATAATTTAAGTCATTAAATGTATAATTTTTCCTTATAGTTCTGTACCACCTGTGGCCAGTAACACACAGAAACACACTCGAAACATCTACTTTGTAATGAGTGATCACATTTTATCTCGTGATTTTGACATAGTACCTTGAAATAAGACTGAATAAGACTAGGGATTTGGTGAGGTAGAGTAGAAAGGAGAGGTTTGGGAGGGAAAAACAAGTAAAAACAGGTTAGCTAGCCAATCTAAAACATCTTTTTGCATTGCCAAATAACTTCAGGCACAAAATCAGGCTGCACAGAAAAACAATTATGTCAACTGATATCTCTTCTCTGATCTATTTTTACTAATTTTAGAATGCAGCAGAGACAAAGTTACTTTGAGTTCTTAGTTACCACAGTTGCCTCTTCAAAACTTTGCCTTAAGCTCCAAGTGTTGTATATGTCATCGAACCATTACATAGATGCAACATCACTAGAATTGGTGTCAAGGGGGAGGGATAACAAATTAATAATTAAGAAACAAAGTAAGCTCCTCACTTCCATTCAACTCCCACTCAAATAAGAACCAAAGAGCCTGGGAAATGCAGTGAAAGTGCATAGCTATTTTCATAGCTATGCCTTATCAGCACACTTGGTCATCTTTCCTGTAGTTCAGAAGTAAGAGCAAAGAAGCAGAACTCAAATTTTAAAATTAAGTATTAAAAATAAGTTCAAATACAGTAATCAGTTTTACTTAAAACCCATAAGCTTCTCGTACCTGCTTTTTCCCCCAAGCTCTTCTTTCCATCCCAGATCATCCCTATCCAAAGCCATTCCTCATTATATTTAACCTTATTATTGTGAGGGGACTCCTCATAATCACTCATTGCAACAGTGTTAAGAAACACATTGGGAGGCTGAGATCTGAGTATTGTGCTTCGAAGCCAGCTGCGACAGCAAAGTCCGCTAGATTCTTACCTCCAGTTAACCACCAAAAAGCTGGAAGGGGAGCGTTGTGGCTCAAGTTGTAAAGTACTAGCATCCAGGCCCTGAGTTCAAGACTGAGAACCAGCATACAATAAACCAAACCACCACCATCACCACCAAAACACAAAACAAAAACAAAACAAACAAAATAAACAAACAGGGCACTTTTCACAGAAATGATCTGAGTATTTCACCCTTAGCTTCTCTTTAACTAGGGACACGTTTAGAAACTTACATTTGACCTTCCAATTCTCAGATCATATCTTTCAAAAGCTATGTCTCTTCCAACTAGTCTCATCAAGCATAGACTTGGCCTGCCCATTCAAGAAGTTCTACACCCTGTGGCTGCTGTATGGAATGCCAGACATGCACATGCGTGGCCTTTATCAGAATATCAATCTGCATGCCACAGAATACAAAGTTAATTCAAAGGAGTAGAATAAAATATATCCAAAGAAGGATACTTGACCCATTGATTTTAAAATTTGACACCTTTGTGAAACAAGTACAATATATGACTTTGAAGAGTATGAAATATATATATATATATAAATATAATTTTATAAGTATGAAAGGGGTAAAGATTACTTTTCAACTGAGGTAATGCATACAAAAGAAATTAAATTAGTTTATCTGCTTTCCCAGTGAGTAATTATCGAAATATATGAAACATATACAAATGCAAAGTTTATGTGTTTTCCAAGCCCTGTAGAACCTCCCACCTAAACTCTGTTGTATATATTTTCTTTGATAGTGTAAATGCCTTAATTAATAAATAAGATATGGTTCATGCATAAACTGTTGATACAACATGTCATGTAAGCATTAAAATAAACATTCTTTTTTTTTTTCCCCCTGGACCTGAGGCTTGAACTCAAGGCCTGGACATTATCCCTCAGCCTCTAGTGCTTTACCACGTGGCTCTTGAGCCATTGGACCACTTCCAAAGTAAACATTCTTAGTGTTTCTCAGTGGGTTGTTAAATTGTGTTAAATAGACATTTTTTTCTTCAGTACTGAGAATGGAACTCAGAGCCTCTGGTGCTTTATATGCCACTAAAGTCACACTTCCCTTTCCAGCCTTTTAGTAGTCATTTGGAGATAAGTATCTCTCATGAATTTGCCTGGGCTGGCTTTGAATATTGATTGTAGGATTTCAGCCACTTGAGTAGCTAGGTCTACAGGCATGAGCCACTGGTGCCTGGCTGATATACTTTTAAATTTTTAAACACTCCCCTGAGTAAAATATGTAACCAGTTAGGTAATTTCTTATTTAATAATTTTACTGATCAGGTCATTATAAAACATGCTATTCTGATTAGTGGGTCAACTGATTTTCCCAGTTTGTCTATTTTTTAGTTTGTCTACAAAATGAGAACTTAATTCCCAAAGCAACTCTCTCAATCAGTCCAGACTGTTACAGATAGTTTTCTGTTTAATCCCAGACAAATATTACTATAGAATTTTTTAATTTTTCTTTATATAAAATACAACTGCCTTCCAAAATACTTTCTTCTTTCATCTCAAGAATCTTAACTGGTCTTCAAATAACCAGTTAGGAAAATCATGAACGTTTACTGTGTCAAGAGCACAAAAATGCCATTCTGATAAGCACTTGCAAGGACATGTGCCTAAAATAAGCTTTAGTTTATTTCAGGAGCTGACTGAAAGAGGCTCATGAGCTAAAATTTTCAGTCAATAAATCTGACTAAATGTGAACCATGTTAGGATAAAAATCAGCCTGAGCTTCAGGACTTTCCCAACCAACAAAACTATGTTACAGTTGTTATTATGTCCAAACTTTCATACATTCCTAAATATACAGATGTAAAAACCAAAGGGCATTAGTCACAACTTACAGACACTTACAGTATCTGGGCCATTATATTTTCTTCACTGGAGAAAAAAAGAACAAAAAGAAAATGAGAGAGAAAAAATGAGAGGAAAAAAAAGAAACAGATCTTGAGCCAAAAGCCTAACCCATGATTACAAGTAAACTACAAAATTATACCAATAATGTTGATAAACCAGAGAAATTATTAGCATGGTAGCCATAAATTGCCTCAGATGAAATTTGTCTTAACTATTGTTGATTTTTTCACTTCTTTTTAAAAAAATTAAGCACTTAGGATCAAGTATTTTTTTTCAAAAACATGCAAAAACAAAACTGATTAAAGCACAATATATTAATACAAATGTTCTAAAAAGCTGTACTGACTTTTGTGATTTATCATGGTTAATAAATCAGTTTCAAATAAAAGAAATTAAAGAAAATAGATTCTATACTAAGAAGAGAAGAAGAGAAAAATTAAATAATATTTTAAATGGTGCCTTGAGTCAAATGTACAGTTTGTGTGGATAATTTCTCTTCATTAAGTATGTTAGTAATTATTTAGTAATATTTTACTATTTTCATAAATTATTTAATAATTACACTATTACAGATGGATAATATTCCATTTGGCCAACTAATTTTCCTAGTCTGTCTACAATGTTTAATATGCTACCATTTTTTTCATAGATATATTATTTTTTAGGCCACAGGAAATGAATTAAAATCACTTTTCTGCATCTATAATAAGAAATAAATAAAAATACAATCTTTTTAGTGTAATTATCAAGCCCACAGTTGATAGTATTTAGTAAATGGTTAAGTATCTTTCTTCTTTTTCATTTTGTCTGTTTTATTGTAAAGATGTTGTACATGAGTAAGGTAATGAGTACATTTCTTGTCAAACTTTGCTACCCACTCCTTCCTTGTTCTCCCATTATCTCTTTCCTCTCCCACTCTTCTCTGCCATGTTGTAAAGATCATTTCTAACATAGTGTCTTGTAAGTATTCTTTGTTGCAATCGGTCATCCTGCATTTTGTTCAGTATTTTGTTAATTCCCCTTCCCTTCCCTTCTTCCTTAGCAGGAAGAATAGTGCTGGAGAAATATCAATACCAAACTTCAAACTCTATTTTAAAGCTGTAGTTATAAACACAGCTTGGTGATAGGAAATGTACTCATTACCTTACTGGTGTAACTTAACCCCTCTGTATACTATTTTTTACAAAGAGTAAAAATAATAAAACAGTTTGGTACAGACACATGAACAGGCAAGTGGACCAATGGAATAGAATTGAAGACCCAGACATGATCCCAAAGACCTATGGCTACCTAACCTTCGATAAGGGAGCCAAAATGATCAGATGGAAGAAACATAGCCTCTTCAAAAAATGTTGCTGGCAAACTGGCTATACAGATGTAGACATTTGAAGTTAGAGCTTTATATATCACCCGGCACCAGAATCAACTCCAAATGGATCAACGACTTCGGGGTAAAAGTAGAGACCCTGAAAATATTACAGGAAGGGATAGGGGATATATTAGGGCTCCTCCACACAGGTCAAACTTTCCTAACTAAAGATTCAGAAACACAATAAATCAAAGGCTGGATAAATGGGATCAGATTAAACTGAAGAGCTTCTGCATGGCAAAGGGCACAGCTAGCAAGATAAATAGCCTACAAATTGGGAGATCTTCACTAGTTATCCAACAGACAAGGATCTCATATCAAAATGTACCTACAGCTCAAAATATTAACCCCTTCCCCAATAACAATTTCCCAAAGAAACAACCATGCCATTAAAAAGTGGGCTAAAGAATTACAAAGATACTTCTCTGGAGAGGAAATAAAAGTGGCCAGTAGAAGCATGAAAAAATGCTCAACATCTCTGGCTATAAAAGGAATGCAAATGAGGGCTGGGGAGGTGGCTCAGCGGTAGAGCGCTTGCCTTGCATGCATGAGGCCCTGGGTTCGATTCCCCAGCACCACATAAGCAAAAAGAAAAAAGCCGGAAGTGGTGCTGTGGCTCAAGTGGTAGAGCGTTAGCCTTGAGCTAAAAGAGCTGAGGGACAGCGCCCAGGCCCAGAGTTCAGGCCCACGACCGGACCCAAAAAAAAAAAAAAGGAATGCAAATGAACCGGGTACTGGTGCCTCACACCTGTAATCCTAGCTTGCTACTCAGGAGGCTGAGATCTGGGGATAGCGGTTCAAAACCAGCCCTGGCAGGAGGCCCAGAGTTCAAGCCTGACAACAGACAAAAAAAAAAAGAAAAGAAAGAAAAGAAATGGAAATCAAAACCACATTGAGATTCCACCTCACCCCAGTTAGACTGGCCATACAAATAACAGATGCTGGTGGGGATGTGGCAAAAGGGAAAATTACTACACTGATAGTGGGAAGGTAAGGGGGTCAACCAATCTGGAAGGCAGTATAAATATTCCTTAAGAGACTAAACATAGAAATCCCTTATGATCCAGAAATCCCTCTCCTGGGCATTTATCCAAATGATCATAAGCTACTGGCACAACTGTTCATTGCAGTATTATTTACAATAGTTAAGATATAGAACCAACCCAGATGCCCCTCAATAGATGAATGGATCCAAAAAATGTGGTATATATACACAATGGAATTGTATGTTTCTATCAGAAACAATGGCATTGCCCCTTTCCTAAGGAAATGGAAAGACTTAGAAAAAATCATATTCAGTGAAGTAAGCCAGACCCAAAGAAACATAGGCTCTATGGTTTCCCTCATTTGTAATAATTTGTATATTCCTAGGATAGTCCTTGCAGAGACTCATAGTAGTGCAATAGCTAGATACTTATACCCACACAAAATGATGCTAATTGAAAAGCTCTCCAAGACATGGAAACAACAGGTCATTTTTGTTGTTGTTGTTAACCTTTCTGTCACCAATGTATTATATGTAAATAGCTCTTTCTTCTTATTTTATTTCATTTTTCTTTTTCCATTGGTTTATTTCTGGCAATCACTGTTTTTGATTCTGGTATCCTCTGTCTTGTATATACATTTATCTGTCTTCTTCTTCATCCTTCCCTTACCCTCCCTTTTTACCATAAGAGTGAAAAACCACTGACTATGGGAAAAGGAGAATTGTTCCAGACTCTGATGGCAATAACTCCTAAAACAGCAGACCCACTTCAACATCCTCTCAGTTAGAAGAGAGCAATGTTACTTCCCTTCCTTCAATAGCTTGTTGACTATGAAGTGAGCTACATATAAAGAATATTCTCAAATTGTAATATCCTACATAAATATTAGATGTTATTAGCAGTATTTTAAAATTAAAGCTAAGAAGGCTATTTGGATTTATGAAAAAAATTCACAAAAGAAACAAATCAAAACTGCAAGTAATAATTTACCACCACCATTTTTATTTATATACCTTAAACTTCAGTTCATAAAAAGTTCCAATAGTCATTTAGGTATCCATAACCTTAGGAGTTGAAAATCACTGCCAGTTTTAAGAGCCTAATTGTTATTCCATGAAAAACTTGGAGACCAGTAAAGATAAAAATCTAGGTTACAGTAATTCACACCCTTAATTATATAATAATATACATATCAAAAATTTCCAAAATATATTTCAGAATGGCAGAATAGCAAAGCCAGTTTTCAAATGGCAAAATTAACATAATCCTTAGGAGTAAGAGGGAGGTGGGTAGTAGAGTAAATAGAATACTAACATCTTGTGCTTATAACCATTACTTCTTAAATATAATTTTATTGAAATTATCAACGGTGCTGTACAAAGGAGGTTTCCACTTCAAATGTCAGGTATTTGGTGTATCTCTTTTATTGGACAATGTCACCCCTTCATTTACTTTCCCTCAGTTTCCCCTTCCCTGTCTCTGACCATGGATTGCATAGTTTCTTTTACACATATTATATACTGAATAGTGTGGCTGCATTTGTTCACCCTTCTTCCTTCCCTTTCTGTACACCCCCTTTGCTCCACATCCAATAACCATCACTTTTAAAAGACAATGAAACATGGCTGAATCTTTTCTTTAGACAGTCTATTTGAAAAATGTGGGAGTTAGATATCCTTGCCCAAAGCCGGGTATTAATTTGCTCCATTTTAAAAGAAGATATAAAATGTGGGCCAAAAGCAATATGGTATAACAATAATTGAGATAAGTAGGCATTCATTCTCTAATCTTGCTATTAAGCTAGTAGCAGTGAACTGAGGAAGAGATTTGTGTAAACTATAGGACAAACATGTAGAGACTCTAGGTAGCCTAAGAATGTTCTGGAACCAGAGCTCTCTCCAATAGGGAAACTCTAAACTAGATAGAGACAAGGTAGCATAAAAGAATCATTTCTGAAAGTTTGAATTTGAAACATCAAAAGGGAATTCACAAGGTCATAAGGTTAGTTTAACTTACTATGTAAGAATTTGGGAGCCCATTGTAGTAGTACATGACTGAAATCTCAGAAAGGGGCTGCCGAGTTAGTAGAATCACAAGCTAGAAGACAGTCTTGTCTACTAAGACAGAGTAATAAACAGATGTTTAAAAAGGAATAATGAAGTCACATATCCATATTTTAATCCCAGATGTTCTGTTACTACAAACCTTACAGCAAGTGAATAATCTTCTCTGGACTTCATTATTCTCATCTTCCAGCTCACAAAGACAAGCAACCATGTACTGAAATAGTCACATTCCCTCCCTTAAAGATGTTGTGCCAGGTTTTGTTACAGAGATGCAAACATAACACATTAAAACCAACAGTGGGGAAGAAAGCTTTGAGTGGGGTCTCTATTGGCTTTCATTCCTTTCTGAATAGTCTCCTCTTGGGATGACTTATGAGAGCCTGTGATCAATATGAAGAATAAAATGATGAATAATAAGATGAGATAGATAACACTAGATCTTGCTCAACGGTTGTTGCGAAGGTAAAATGAGATTGTGCTTGATACACAGTAAGCCTCAGAAGTGTTATTCATTTGTCTTTTTTATGTCATAAGTAAGTGTAAGTCATTGAGCAGAAGTAAAGAAGAAAGAAGCAACTGATGATGAAACAGAAAATTCTCAATATAGTGCAAAGAAAGAGGTGCTGCGATGACCGGAATCACCCTGCTTCTCAGCCATGTTGATGCTGAATACTGCAGGCTTGGTCAGAATTTCCTGGCTTCCCTCTCAAATTATGTGTGTGTCATGACAACATACACTATTCGCTGATGTAACCTGAGGATAGCGCGTCCTTCAAGTAACCAAATTTACCAAGGCAACCCCATTTCTTTTTGAGGAGATAGTGACAAAAGAAACACTACATTCACTGTATCAAAGAGCTATTTTCTTTTCAGATTTTTCCAAGTCTCTAAACTGTTCTGTCCCTGGAGTGTCAATAATTCTCGCTGGACACTTGTAGCAATTCTGTATTTATTGTCACCAGTCTCTGTATCAAAAAATCCCCTTAAAACACATTACATAATACCCACTTAATGGGCATTCTTTTCTCTTTTTATTCATTTTCTCTTCTTTCTTTTTTTTCTTTTTCTTTCTTTTTTTGACAGGGCTATGTGGCCCAAGCTATAACTCTAGATCCTCCTTCTTTTGTCTATCAAATAGTGAGGTATATACTACTAAACTTTTTCTTTCTTTTGTTTTTGCTCATGCTCCCTCTCTCTCTTTCTCTCTCGCTCTCTCTCCCTTCCTTCCTTCCTTCCTTCCTGCCTTCCTTCCATAGAGGAAGTATCAAAAACAATATACAACAAACTGGAATGACTCATAGGAATTGTCTTTTTTTTCTCTGTTTTCTTTTTTATTCAGTTGGTTTGCCATTTCATTTTTAAAATTTTATTGTAAAAGTAATGTACAGAGGAGTTACAGTAATATAAGTAAGGAAATGAGTACATTTCTTGTTGAACACTTTACCCCTCCCTCATTTTCTCCCATTTCCAGCCCCCAATTGTCCCCCCTCCCAAGTTGTAAAGTTCTCTACCAACATGGTGTCCAGCAAGTATTGCTGTTACATTGGATTGCCCTTTCAGGAATTTTTATTTTTTTAACAAGATCCATAGATGACTACAAATCCTTACATTCTTCATGTTTTTACTTAAAATGAAAAGCATTATTTGTGTGGCATGTGAATTGGAGTTGTGGGTGTTCAAACTGTCTCACTTACTAACATGCGTATAATAAAGAACACTTGGTAGTATGGCAAACTAATAATATAAATCTATGCTCATATCAGAGGTCAAAAGGAGAAAATTTGAAGTTTTCTTTTTTTCCTAATACTGTGATTGAACTCAGGACTTAATATTTGCTAGGCAAGTGTTCTCTACCTCTTGAGTCACACCCCATTCCAAAAAAGTTAATTCTTTGAAAAATAAGTGCTAGTTTATTATCAGCAGATGATGTTTATTAAACATCTTCTTTGTTGTGTCCAGGGTTTAGTAAATTTCTTTTCATCAGCGCACCTCAGATGAGATACAAAAGGATTAAAATGTTTCCTGCAGATATCAACTTTGGCCATCTTTTGAGAAAAATACTTCTACTTATATTGATTAAACATTAATGCAGTATTTACTGAGATTTCATATGCTTATAAAAGCAAATGATTATGCAGCAGAATTTCTAATATAAATTGGAATTTGTAAACTAAATGAATTCATTTAAATGCATGACTATATGTTATGCATAGATGACAATAATTTTAATTTATAAATTTGTACCTTTATAAATTTAATGAGCTGTTCTGCAGCTTAGAATACTTTGATTCTGTTTAGAAAGAACATATTGTGTATGTATTAAATAGTGATGTGTCAGTGTGAACAAAATTCCTCTACAGGTTTATTGTGGATAATTGCAGAAATTTATATATACAAGCAATTCTGTATGTCTAAGCAGATTTGTTTCAAATATAATATCTTGGTTTCATTATCAAATTACTAATGTTTTTGTTTTTTGATTTTTTTTCTTTTTTGTCAGTCGTGGGGCTTGAACTCTGGGCCTGGGTGCTGTCCCTGAGTTCTTCACCTCAAGGTGAGTGCTCTACCACATGAGCCACAGCACTACTTCTGGTTTTCTGGTGGTTAAATGGAGATAAGAGTCTCACAGACTTTCCCCATGCTAGCTTTGAACTGCAATTCTCAGATATCAGCCCCCTGAGTAGGTAGGATTAGAGGCATGAGTCACCCACCCGCCATTTCATTACCAAATTATTAATGTTATCTATAGATATTTAATTAATTTATTCACTAGGTTATTAGATAATTTTATATTTAGCATTTGTGATACAGTGTATTAAAAGATGGATCCTACTATATTATCTTTCAGGAACAATTTTTTAGAAACCTTGATTATACAGTCAAAGTATCCATGGAAAGATCTTTTGATGACAACTCAAATGAAACACACTGTAGTAACATTAAGTGTTTTGTGACTAAATTCTATAAAGGAAAAGATTAAACACTTAAAATTAAAACCCTAGGGCTGGGAAGGAGGCTCAGTGGTAGAGTAATTGCTTTGCATACATGAGGCCCTGGGTTCAATTCCTCAGCACCACATAAGCAGAAAAAACTGGAAGTGGCACTGTGGCTCAAGTGGTAGATCTCTAGCCTTGAGCTGAAGAGCTGAGGGACAGTGCCCAGGCCCAGAGTTCAGGCCCCATGACTGACAAAAAATAAAATAAAATAAAATAAAATAAAGTCCCAGTTATGATTTGGGGAGATTTCTTCATTATTCCAAGCATTTTTAATATATATATATATTATTGTAAAGATACTGTACAGAGGGATTAGAGTTACATAATCAAGGTAATGAGTCCATTTCCCATTGAGCATTGTTACACCCTCCTTTATATTTCCCCTACCATCCCTTTTCTCCCCAACTCCTTCCCCCCCCAAAGTTGCAAATTTCATTTTCAACATACTGTCTTGTACATCATCATTGGTGCCCAGTTGACATAGATCGTAAATATTCCCCAAAATACATGGTCTTTGTAGGCTTGGTTGCCAACCTGTGAAACTAATAGTGGTGCTAAAACCAAGAATTGGAGCCAAGTGGAAAGAAAGTAGGTCACTGGAGTATGCCTAACTTCCTTCCTTCCTCAGCCTTTTACTTTCAATGAACTATAGGATTGGAATTTAATGAGAAGTAAGTACATAAGCTTAAGACTTTATTTTAAAAGCTGAATTTATCAATTGCTTTAATTCTCAAGATACTATCTAAACTGATTTGATGTTTTATGATCATTAGCATAAACAATAACTAAAAAGAAAAAAATATGAGAGTCAGATGAAGAGTAGGAACAACAAAAGGGCCCTAAAATAAAAGGAAAAATGTTTGAACAAAGGACCAGAAGAAAACATATAGTAGAAACTAAAGTGATTACATAGGAAAATAGGAAGGCCAGAGAAGCAAAAGTAATAAAAATGTATCTGCAAAGCTTTTAGGGGGCAGACAAAAAGTATGTCATTCAAACAAAGAACTGGAAACTCATCTTCAGGATATTATAAAGCCATTAGTTGGTTTTAACAGGGAAGTAACTGTTGTTAGAAAGTGTGTTGCCTGGGGCTGGGAAGGTGGCTCATTGGTAGAGCACTTGCCTTGCATGCCTGAGGCCCTGGGTTCGATTCCTCAGCACCACATAAGCAAAAAGAAAAAAGGCGGAAGTGGTGCTGTGGCTCAAGTGGTAGAGTGCTAGCCTTGAGCTGAAGAGCTGAGGGACAGTGCCCAGACCCAGAGCTCAGGCCACACGACCGAACCCCCCCAAAAAAGAAAGTGTTTTGCCAAATCATAATGACTAAAATCCAAGTAATTCACAGAGAAAACTAATTAGAAGATTCATTCTTGCTTTAGTGAAGAAAAGGAGAAAAAATAATTAGGAAAATAGAATTTGGCATGAAGGGAAAAAGCAGTTCATATTGAAGAAGTAAAATTAACAGGCAGTATAGATTAGTTATAGTAGGAAAAGAGATGGAATTCAAACATTACTACCATTTAGCCTCAATATTTTCGCAAGTAACAAAGTGGCTGATGGTATGATTCATGGTGACAGAGAACAAGGCAAACAAATAGCTTAAGAACATAGGTAGAGGATCTGGGAAGGTGGCTCAGTGGTAGAATGATTGAATTGCATGCATGAGGCCCTGGGTTTGATTCCTCAGCACCACATAAGCAGGAAAAGCTGGAAGTGGTGCTGTAGCTCAAGTGCTAGAGCACTAGCCTTGAGCTGAAGAGCTGAGGGACAACAAAAAAAAAAGAATAAAAGAAAAGAAAAATGAATATAGGAAGAAAATACTGTGTAAGTTAATCGAAGTCACTTTTGAGACATTTAATTGAAAAGCTAGGACAATTAGTTAAAAGGGACTGAGATAAGCAGAAAGATGACTCAGCCTATAGATTACAATTGAACTGAAACGAATGGCTTACATAGAATGAATATAAAGAGCAAATAGCAAACATATCTAAGGAAAGTCAACATCATCACTGCATGTTGTAGAAAAGTTTGAAGAGAGAACTTCATCCATGCTTAAAACAAATTAGATATGGCTACAAACATGTTTGAACATATACCTGAGAAATTTATGCAGAAAGATCTGATGACCATCTACATTCAGCTCTTCTAGGATTTCAAATATCACTTACCCTCCTCCATGCTATAACAGATGAACTCACAAACACACAGCCTTCATTTTATGAACCATTGTTTAGAAATGCTTTTCTCTTTCAAATCCAAAAGTCTGTATTACCTGATCTATGAACTGGTAATACCTTTATATAACACCCAAATAATAACAATAAATTTTTAAAAACAGTCTACCCACTGGGAGCATACCCTTATATACTTGGCACACATATGCCATAAGTTCAATCTCTAGTATCAAAAATTAAGACAATCAGTCTTCTAAGGAGGAGGTCATCTTTCATTTGACAAAAAAAAAAGAAAGAAACTTGAGCATTTAAAAATTTTAAAAAATGAGGTACTGAAAGCTTGTAAGCAGTTTCAGAAAACACATAAATTGCCCTTTGGATGATTTATGTTTTAGCACAGTCACCCATCAGGACAACAGAGGATCTTGGAGAGGAAGTCAGCATCTTCACACCCAAGAAGTGAAAACTTAAAAGAACATGGTATCAATTTGACAAACGTTCTGGTACTCTCAGTTGCTGCTGGGATTTTAGGAAAAATAATGAAAGGCTTATCTGTTTCAGTAATGTAGGAATGAGTAATTTGGTAACATTATTCCTTGTTTCTTTGATGTTGATGTTGATGTATACACTCACATCGTACAACCATTCATATATATTTAAACCCCCCAAACTCTACTGGAGAGTAGGGTCCTAAGCTGTCAAATGAAGTATCTACACCAGCTTGAGACTCATCCGCTTAAGCAGATCGATTGTACTCTCATACTTGCCACATTTTAGAGGAAGGCCTGTGGAGTTTCTCTGGAAACCTGCAGTTGCTCAGCAGTTGACCTTTCTGCACGAGGGTCTGTGATACCTAAATTACTCGTCTTCCTTCTGAATGGTATGTCCTCTGAACTCTCACCTTACCTGGTCAAAAGAAGTCAGTCATTTGGGAATGCTTATTTGAACCATTTCTTTTTTTTTATTGTGAAAATACTGTACAGAGGGGTTACAATTACATGGGCAAGATAATGAGTACATTTTTTATCAAGCATTGTAGCCTCTTCCTTTGTTTCCCCTTCCATCCCATCCTCTCCCCACCCCTTGCCCACCCAAACAATCCTCCCCGCCCCCACCAAAATTGTAAAGTTCATTTTCGACATAACGACTTGTACATCTCATTTTTGCAATGGGTCCACCTATATGCCTATTTAAACGATTTGTTTTTCCCCTTCCCCTCCACAAATTATACTGACATCAAATACAGTGAAAGCAGGGGTTATACTGTGGGGGAGGTACATACAAAGCAGAAAAAAATAATCTTATAAATGTGTTAGAAACAATCTCATGAAAGAAAAAAAAAACATTTGAATACATATCTTAGGGTTCATTTCCCTAACATCAACTTATCTGACCTTTTTGAACCATTTCTGAATTAAGCTCAGTCTCACCTCTGTCCGGCTCAAGTTTCTTTCACTGTTCTGGATAAAATAAACAAAAAACAAATGAACTTAAAAGAGGCAAAATATCAGCTAATATTCAATTCCTCAGTCTAAAAATCTCTCTGAAGAACATGAAGCAACTAAGGTGCTAACAGTATAGTCATTATGAACGTTTACAAAAGGAAGTGGAAGAGCCCCTGTCTCTGCCATGGGAAGAAAATACCAGACTTTGCCAGAGGTCAAGCAAGGATGAGACACGTAGGGCAAAGCAAGGCATAGACTTGTATCAGCTTAAACACATGAGAAATCCCAACTAAGACATATATCTACAGCCTATCCTAGGTTGCATGAATAAGCACAGCCTTGCCAAATCAACAAGATTAAATTGTTAATTAATCTAGACAAAACCTAGCTCTTCCTGGACCTAAAGATTCTCCTCTGAGAGAGATTCTACATGCAGTATCTATTACCTCCAGAGATGATGGTTTTCAACAATAACACCTGGGAGAGTTTTTGCACCATCAAACATTTTACCACATGCAAGAAAAATGGCTCATGATTGAACTGTATACTTTAGGTACATGAAAAATGTAACTTCCACTTATTCCTTTTTTTTTAAAGGTGAAATTGATAGCTAACCTTGAAACCTTTTGCAATACCCTTTAAAATCTTTCCCTACCTCTACTCAGAATTCTTTATATATTCAGTGGCCACTAAACATGGAAAAGCCTTGGGAAAAGGAGATACAATGTGCTTTTCTAATCACAATAAGGACCATGAGTATAGCATGAATAGTTTATTTATTATATTTTATTTAAGTTAAAGTAAAATAACCAGCAATCTACTCCCTCCACTATGGTCTATCATGTTAATGAGGTACTAGTTGAGATCTAAGCAAATACTCTTTGACATTCTCAGATGATGTGTGTCATGACAACCTGAAGTGACTTTCAATATTCTAGATGAACATGCAGAGTCTATTCATGACTGTGATGCACTGTGTAGGATGGTTCTAGGTAAAATATGTTAACCAATGGCATCCCTGCCAAAGAATTTTAAACCAAATGCAGTCTCATGGATTGTGGTAGGACATAGTATTATTATAGTCATGGGCAATATTTTTTTAATAATTAAAAGTCTACCTTATGTAACAAAGACAAAACATCAGATGAAAGTCTCTGAATATCTAAAGGAAATATTTCAAGTTTCTAAAATGTTTACCATCATTCAAAGAAAGAATTAGAAGGATTTAAATCAACTTGAATGGAAAGCCAAACTGAACAACTATCAGTAATAGAAAAATGGAAACTCTTAAACAAAGACACAGGATGACCCATTGCAACAATGACACCAACAAGACAGTATATTGGAAATGAACTTTACAACTTTAGGAGGCAGGGGAGGAATGAGGAAGGTGGAGGAGGAGTGAGGGAGGTGGGGGAGGGAAGGGATAGTTGGAGAACAACAAGGAGGGGTTAACAATGCTTGACAAGAAATGAGTACATTTCTTGTACTCATTGCCTTACTCATATAACTATAACCCATCTTTATAGTAACTTTATGATAAAATGAGATTTTAAAAAGGAAACATGGAAACCCATTCATAAAGCACAAGAAATCTTCAACTCTGTGAGGGAGTTTAAAACACATAGTTTTCGAGAAGGATTTGACAAAATATCTAAACATTTACAAAACAAGTTCACCCTGACATTTTAAAAAATAGTCATCTTTAGTAGACACATAGGAACACATCAACTTTCAAGTAGGATAAAGGAAAATAACTTTAAAACACATTGTAAGAATAAGAACAACTCCAAAGTCACTAAAACAATGCTTGAGAGTAAATTTCCCAGCTTCAGAGAAGGGGCAATTTCCCATTTCAGAAAGGCATAACACTGCTCTGACAGGATGCTAAAAGTACATAGACAGAGCAAACACATTTTATTTCGCACTTTATCAGGAGAAATAGTTTAATAAAAGAAACTCTCTAATAGTTTAATAAAAAGGAACTCGAGTGTATATGGAACAAGTTCTAAATTATAAAACCAGAAAAAGCCCAAGAGAAACCACGTGCTCAGATCGAGTTCTGACTACTGTGAATGAAAAAGACAAAATACAGTGAATCCCTGAAATTTCACTTAACAAGCATATAAAAAAATGAGTACTCATAAAAAAAGAGTTCAAAAAGTTTTGGGGAAAATCAGAGATGTTCCTGGGTTATATACAACTAGTCTTGACAGGGGTGTGCCAGGTGGTCATGCTTACTCATTTGTAATCTATTTTAAAAAACTCTTTAAAAAGAAAATAAAACGTGAATCACAAAACATCAATTAAAGGACACAAGACAGTTGAAGGCCTAAAAATGCAAGTCTCCAAATGAGATATCTTCACTTCAAGTGACAAGGGAAACAAAAGCAAACAAAATATAACAGTTAGAAGAGAAGGTATAAAAAGTTCAGATGAAACTTTAATTCCCTCTTAATATTCACAGCACAGCAAATTCACTGTACAATGGAGACTTCTTTTCAAACAAACAAACAAAAGAGATGGACATTTGTAATGTATTTCTGAGAGACAACTTAAGCAATTCAAAACTAATTTCATTCAAAAAGAAAACACAAAAAATAATACTGGTAGTAAATTGGATCAATGTTCATTATACACATGTTGTAAATATTATAATGAAACTCCTTTGTAAAATTATACCACTAAAATTAAATTTAAAAATGAAAGTTACAACTTAAAATAGATCACAGAATTAAATGTAAATGTAAAGCCATAATACTTTCAGAAGAAATTAATATCCTTAGAAGAGAAAAAATATGTGCACTTAAATTTGACATTGTCTTTTACATATAATACCAGAGGTACAATCAACAACAGATGGACTTTACCGAAATTAAAATTTTCTGAAAGGTCATATTCAGTGAATTATATGTTGTATGTTTGTAGCTCCTGCTACTCAGAAGGATGAGATCTCACAGTTCAGAGCCAGCCTAAGCAGGAAAGTCGATGAGACTCTTACCTCTAATTAATGTCTAAAAGTCAGAAGTAGAACTGTGGCCCAAGTGGTAGAGCCTTGAGTATAAAAACATAGGGACAACATACAGTCCATCAGTTCAAGCCCTAGGACCAACACACATACACACACACACATACATACCAGAATCAGAGAGAGAGAGAGAAAGAATGAAGCCACAGACTCGAGAAAATATGCAAATATATCAAATAAAAGACTGTTATGTAAACAACTCTTAAAAATCAACAGTAAGAAAATAGATGACCCTAACTGAAAAAAATGTAATTCCATTGTGTATATATACCACATTTTCTTGATCCATTCATCTACTGAGGGGCATCTGGGTTGTTTCCATATCTTACCTATGGTAAATAATGCTGCAATAAATATAGTTGTGCTGGTAGCTTTAGTGTGGTCTTGTTTGTGATCATTTGGGTAAATGTCCAGAAGTGGGATTGCTGGGTCATAGGGGAGCTCTATGTGGAGTCTTTTGTGGCACCTCCCTACTGCTTTCCAAAGTGGTTGAACAAGTTTACACTCACACCAACAATGCAGTAGGGTTCCTCTCTGTCCACATCCCCTCCAGAATCTGTTGTTATTAG
>NW_012267273.1:1858789-1890051 GCF_000151885.1 Dipodomys ordii | reverse complement strand
TCCTTTGCCATGCAGAAGCTCTGCAATTTTATGCAATCCCATTTGTCAAACCTTTCTTTGATTCGTTGTGTTTCTAGGTCTCTATTAAGAAAATTTCAAGCTGTGCCAAAGAGACCTAGGGTTTCTCCTATTCCATCCTGTAATGTTTTCAGAATGTCTGCTTTGACTCTGAGGTATTTGATCCATTTGGATTTGATTCTGGTGCAGGGTGATATATATGCATCTAGCTTTAGTTTTCTACAAGTGCTTAACCAATTTTGCCAGCACCATTTACTGAAAAGGCTATCTTTCTTCCATGCTATTTTTTAGCTCCCTTATCGAAGATTAGATGGCTATAGGTATTTAGATTCATTTCTGGGTTTTCAATTCTATTCCATTGGTCCTGAGGTCTGTTCTTGTGCCAGTACCAAGCTGTTTTGATTACTATGGCTTTGTAGTAGAATTTGAAATTTGGTATTGATATTCCTTCAGCACTGTTCTTTCTGTTAAGGATCGTTTTTGCTATTCGGGGTCTTTATTGTTCCATATGAATTTTTGGATTGCCTCTTCTATTTTCTTGAAGAATGAGGTGTGGTATATATAAACAATGGAATTCTATGCCTCCATCAGAAAGAACAACATTGCCCCATTTGTTAGGAAATGGAAAGACTTGGAAAAAATTATATTAAGTGAAGTAAGCCAGGCCCAAAGGAACATAGGTCCCATGGTTTCCCTTGTTTGCAATAACTAGTATATGTCTGAGTCAAGCAGAAAAGGTCAGATAAGTGGATGTTAGGAAAATGAACCCCAAGATAAGGACTCAAATATTTTTTCTTTTTTGCGATTGTTTCTAACATATTTATAAGATGATTTCTTTGTTGTTTTGAATGGCCTTCCCCCATGGTATAACCCCTCTTTCACTGTATTTGATATTGGTATAATTTGAGGAGGGGAAGGGAAAAAACAAATCGTTTAGCTAGGGATACAGGTGGACCTATTACAACAATGAGATGTACAAGTCGTTATGTCGAAAAACGAACTTTACAACTTTGCTGGGGCGGAGGATCAGGTGGGACAGCGGTATGGGAAGGGATGGGAAGGGGAAACAATGGAGGAGGCAACAATGCTTGATAAGAAATGCACTCATTATCTTGCCCTTGTAATTGAAACCCCTCTGTATGGTATTTTCACAATAAAACAAAATGGGCCAAGGACTTTGATATCTCACTAAAGAAAAGAAAATATACAGATGGTGAATAAGCATCAAAAGGTTGATTCATCCCCATATGCCATCAGGAGTATACAAACTACAACCACAGATACAACCACACAGTATACTGCCTAAAATTCAGAAGACTGACAAACCAAAATATCAGTGAGAATCTGGTAGCACAGGAGTTCTCAGTCATTGCTAGTGGTACATCCACTTTGGAAAACAGGTTAGTGATTTGTACAATACTAAATGCAGCATTAGCTTATGATTGAGCTGTGATGCCCTTAATATATAACCAAAGAGGTTGAAAACATGTCCATAGAGAAACTTGCAAGTGCACACAGATGTTTATTGCAGACCTATTCCTGACAGACATAAGTTGGGGGCAACCAAAATATCCTCCCATAGGTGGAAAATAAATAAACTGTGGTACTTGTAGACAGTGGGCTATTATTCAAGGCCAGTGGGAATATTTAGGGATGTGTGTTTCTATAGTACTGGCAACCTGCCAATGAACATTTATGTATTATCTCTAAATGCACCAAAAGTGAACAATAAGATGATAGGTGAAATAGAGGTTCATCAACTCTAACAATGTACAGTACTATCATTATTTTACCCTAAAAATAAGAACAGAAAAAGGCAAGATAATTTTTCTAAGGTGTTAACTCAAATAAAACAGGAATAAGGGGAAAAGAAAAAAAGTGCAGAGTCTATCTAGCCAATCTGCTCTTTTAAATGGCTCTTGTGAAAAGAAGTGACAAACTATTTTGTCTTCAGAAGTTTTGGAGTGTACTAGTGTCATTAACTCAGTGAACAAGAACTGTGTCAAGGTTTACTGGCATCTCTTTAAAAGTCTTATTTTGTATTGCTTTGGAAATACTGGTCTTTGAACATAGAGCCTTGGATTTCTAGGCAGGTACTCTAACTCCTGAGTTACACTTGTAGCACTTTCTGCTTTTATTATTTTTCAAACAAGATCTCCCTTTTTATCTAGGCTTGCCTGGATTGAGATCCTTCTTCTTAGGATACCTATGTAGCTGGGATGTCAGATGCCTGCCTGTTTTTGTTGTTGTTGTTGTTGTTTGTTTTTTAGTATTTTGTTTTTATTTGTTGGACTATAGTGGCACCCTAACTACAACTACCAACAGGAGCATTGGTAAAATTATTAATTCTTCCTCAAGGCATGGCAAGTATTACTTTAAAATCTAGTCATCCCTTACAGATTTATCTATTGCAACAATGAGATATACAAGACGCTATGTTGAAAAATGAACTTTACAATTTAGGTGGGGGAGTGGGGGGGTGGAGGGGTGTCCTTGAGGAAGTGGGAGAGACTGGATGGTAGGGGAAAAACAAAGGAATAGGCAACAATGTTGGGCAAGAAATGTACTCATTACCTTGCTCATGTAACTGTAACCCCTCTGCACAGTATTTTCACAATAAAAAAAAACTTATTTTAAAAAATCTAGTCATCACTGGAAAAACACTAATTTTTTCCCATTAGCTTCTGGTTTGAAAATTACATTTAAAAACTTAACTATAACTTTAAAATCTCAGATCATATTAAAAGAAAAGGTTAAGGTGTAGAATCTATTCTAAAGTCTTGTTCATTCTGATAAAATAATATTTCACCAATTGGCATTCACTTAGACATAAAAACAAAACCAAAAAAAAACCAGAAAAGACTAGTGTAATATTCCCTCATGTCTGATTGTCACTAAAGATTTTCATTTATCCAGTTACTCATGGAACACTGCTATAGGACATTTCCTTTCCTATTTTTTTGTATTTTTAACTATTTAAGATTTCACAAGGTAAGCAACAGGTTCTTTAAAAGTTTAAGAACTAAAATATCTTACTAACTGAAAAACAAAAATCAACAAAGCATAATTATACACAGAATGCTATTTGTGTGTGTGTGTGTGTGTGTGTGTGTGTGTGTTTGTATCTGTTTGTGTGTGTATGTGGTGTTTGTTGAACATTTACCTTGGTTCCTAAGAATAAGAGTCAGTATATATGAGTTTTTTTACTTGATCATAATTTAGTAACAAAGAGAGGTTTGGCAAGACAATTTTACTTCTTAATATCTTCTTAGCATTGTTAGAAGTTTGTATTTTTGTTTGCAAAAATTATATATATAATGTTCAAGACCCACCCTGAGAGCTTTTATCACTAATGTGTTCAGATAGTCTGTCCAGTAGAGGGCATGGAAGGCTTAACATGGAAAACATATGCTTAGTTTAAAAGCCACTGGTTAGCTGTGGTTTTGCCCTGCAACTCTGAAAACCCACTGCATTGTTTCTTCCTCCACCACAGGATGGAAAATATGTGTCATCTTAACATGAAGCAACCCTATTTACCTAAAAGCCAAACGCAACAAAAAAAGGAAGTCATCAAAAAATGGAAGCTTTTACTTTAAATGTGTCAGCCTGTTTTGTTTTGTTTAAAATATTAACTTTGCAACCTTTTAAGGAAAGGTTTCTGTCTGAACACCAGGTATTGTTTTAACACTTAAAAAGACTAATTCTTATAAAAATGATCAAATCAATAGCTATTCCTACTAGTCAATCACAATTTTCATGAAAAATTGTTAGCCTTAGTCTGAAAGGGATTCTGAAAAGCAAATACTCTAAACAACACAATCTAGGATAGTCTCATTTAAACTAATTTCTTCCTAGTGCATATGTGGATTCATTTTGTTAATATATAGAAATGACCGTCTTCCTCTGGTTCGGAGATCTCAGAAATTTCACTGTTCATTGGTTTCTTCATCTCCCATAATCAATGATTTTCCAGACAGAACCTATTCAATATTGTAAAGTTGACACTACAAATCTGCAACATTATACTGATATCTAGTAATACATATATATGTGTGTGTGTATATATATATATATATGTAATAATTATGTCTGTGTGAACCTTGAAAAGATATGGTTTGATCACTGTTTTGTTCATATATATTCAATTTGAGAACCTTTCCTATAGTACATTAGAAATTATAAAAGGTTTTCCATGTAAGATTTGCATAAACCCTTATGGAGCTGACAAGAAACACATGATCCTCTTAGTACTGATGAGAAAACGGGGCTGAACAAGGTGTGAGGTTACTGTCACAACAGTTATTTAGTATTTACTGGTTATGCACTGTCTCTAATTAGTTGTTCAGACTGACACAATCCAGCTCATTCTTGCTGGGCTGGCTAGTCTCTTGCTCTCTCTTTTTCCTTCCCTCTACACTCCTCCTTTTCTCTGTTTCCCCACCTCCTGTCTGTCAGAATTCCTGACCTACAAGTAAGCTTCAATCTCTATAAGTATACCCAAGGCTGTAAGTGAAAAACAGGTTTGTACTATGGAAGAAAATCAAGTCGTCTACACATTACAAATGTTTAATGCAGAAAATATGTCTCTGTGTTACACATAATTAGTAAATAAATATGGTAACATCAGAAACAGAAAGTGTATGTATGAATGTTATGCACTTCTTTTGGAAATATAGAACATAGGAGTACAAAAAAGTCAACCTGACAGTCTTGTAAACATGTTTTAAAGAATTACTGAAATCTGAATACTTTCCCTTTCTATCACAAAATGTGTAACTGTTCTCTTCAGTATTAACTGCACAGTTGGCTCTCAAGGCAAACTTAGAGCTCCAACTACTGGCAGCTCAACAAAGAAATGTGTTGGCTCGTTCCAATTTTCCAGAATATGTCTCCAATTCTCTTTTAATAGACCTAATGCAAAGTAGGTAGTGCATCTGTAGCCTAATTAATACACTATTGTCAATTTTCCTGCCTGCTTAGAGTCTTGACAGGGAAACCACCTTTATTCTATTACATCATTCTACTATTATCTGAAATGCAGTCATTTTGTAGTTGAGGCCAATTAATCGGAAGAGAGGAAAACCTGCAGCTGGAAGAAATTACAGATGAAGTAAACTGCTTACACCTTTCTACCATTCCACCCAACCCTAGACCCACACATTATCAATCCAGTGTTCTGGTAAATTCTAAGCTTCCCTAGAGTGACTCATAAGGAAATCCTGACTCCTTTCACTCTTACAGTTCTGTGCATTAGAATTGAAAACTCCTTTATTCTTTAAATTTCTCTCTCTTATTTCTCCCCGTCTGGGGGGGGGGGGAGGGGAAGTGCTTTGTGTTGGTCGTTAATGCTTTAAAGGCTCCTAAGAAACTTGTCCTTCAGCTTCACAGACCTCTGTAAGCCACGTGTCTAATGATCAAAAATGCAAAGCCCATCATCCAAGCACCTCTGAGTCATGTCCTTCCCAGGATATTCCCAGGCAGGCTGCAGAGCAGGTCACACCACCTGCGCTGGAAAGCCAACCTATTTCCTTCCTCCAATCAAGTGAGTCTGGAGCTGCCTCAGTTTACACACCGGGTAGCATGGCGATGAGTAAGCAGGGCTGGGAAGCGCAAAGGAGGAGCTGGAGTGGGAGGAAGAGAGGAAGAATTAAGGCCATTGAAGTCTGGCACCTGACCTTCCCTTGCGGTGGGGACGGGGTGAGGGGAGATGGGAGACTGGGGCTTCCCCCCCCCCCCACCCCCGGGGCTTCCCCTCCCCCGCCCAGGCCTGTAGCCAGGCTCAGCCGCGGTGCAGCCCGAGCCTCGCCTTCGCCCGGCCGCCACGCCCAGACAAAGGTCACCGGCCACCGCTCACACTGCAGGCTTCTGTCTGCTCCCACAGGGATCCCTGCCAACCACCGCAGTTTGGCCTGCGTGCGCACAAAGCCAGGGCGCCTACGTCAGCAGCGCCCTCGCCTCCAGAACCTTTGGTAGCAGCCGTGACTGCCGCGGGCCGGAGCCGCCCCGCCCTCAGCCGGGGCGAAAGCGGACCAATCCTCGCCTTCGGGAGGTGGGGTCTACGCCGCGCGGCTCCGCCCCCACGCCGCTGCTTGAGTTAAAAGGCGGCGAGGCGCCCGCCTCGCCACAAACAGCTGCGGCGCCCGCGGGGTAAAGTAGAATGCAGAGTGCCATGTTCTTGGCCGTCCAGCACGACTGCGTACCCATGGACAAGAGTGCAGGCGGCGGCCCCAAGAGCGAGGAGAAGCGTGAGAAGATGAAGCGGACCCTGTAAGTATGGGCTTCTGGCCCCCAGTCCATTGCCTTGGGAACCGTGAACGCCGGGCTTGCTGCAGACGCTGCACCCAGGGGTCTGCATTCTGACTAGCAATGGTCTCCTTAGCCCGCGCCCCTGCAGGGGAGGAGGGAAAGGGAGAAAATGAAAGCTGATTTGTCCAGTGCATCTGGGTGTGATGCACTCGTGTGCTTGGAGGGCGGACGCTGCAGTAGGTGTGAGGAGCTGGGGTCCTGGTTCTGCATCCAAGAAGAGTTCGGACCCTGGGTTCAGACCCATGGGTTGCCATGAGTTCAAACCTGTTCACGGGGCTGCCAGGTGGAGACGTTTTGGCTGGCTCTGCGCATATTCGTTTTAGATCCCCCCCCCCTTTTTTTTTTACTAGCAGAACAGCTCTCATCTGGTCACGACTTGTAGGGAATTACTGTTCTGCAGTATCTGCCCAGAAGGAGGGCTGTAGGTGGGCCCAGGAGAGGAGCTAGAGGGAACCCCATCTCTCACGCAGCCTGGGACACAGCATCCAGCCCAGGCCGGAATCTCCTGGTCTGAGGGTGGAGAGGGAAGAGGCTTGAGCCAGCTCAAAGCAGATCCGCAGGGGGTGGTTCTCACCTGCGACGTGTCTCCATTGTGATTAACCTGGGAGACACCAGCAGTAGCATCTATGCTTTTTGAACTGTGGCAACTAAATGTATTAAACTAGCTAGGGTAGCCTTGTCCTTAGGTACAGGACAGGATGAGTATATGACATTGTGATCAGTACAAAAGATGCTGTGATTAAATGCCAGGAGAATAAAGATTCTTCTTGCTTTGCCTTATTTTATCTGTAATGAGTTTGTGACACTTTAGCAAAAATACTTTCAACTGCAGTAGCATATTCACCTATTACTTAGTGAATATAAATATGCATTTTTTAAACATTTTTAGTTTGAAAGATTGGAAGACCCGTTTGAGCTACTTCTTGCAAAATTCATCCTCTCCTGGGAAACCCAAAGCCAGCAAGAAAAGCAAACAGCAGACTTTCATCAAGTAAGTTTGGCATCCAATACTTGCAAATATAAAGAACTAACTGCTGAACTGAAAAGAGGAACAGATGTACATAAGCTAACATATCCGACTTCTCTTGCAGACCTTCTCCTGAGGAAGCGTTACTGTGGTCAGAAGCTTTTGATGAGCTGCTTGCCAGTAAATGTAAGTTCATCTCTGGAATTAGATCCATTGCAAGTATCACAAGGGCCTAGGAACATTGCATCCACACCACAAATAAGATGCTTTTGAGAGGAGAATTAGTCTTTGACAGAAAACTAAATGGAAATGTATGGTGGGAATGTCAGGTGGGGGAAAAAAGTAGCCTAAAAATTAAAATCTTAGTCACTTATAGTTGTCAGTTTTTCTATTGTATCCAGTTTTCAAGAGCAGGGTTCCCTGATAATTTATGGCTCTCCTACAGATGTTTCTCATAGACAGCAAGGTTAAATATATTTTTGTAGCAGAGTACTAACTTAATCATTTGCCTACTGGCATATGACTACTTAAAGAGCTACACTTAAAAGAGTCTTACAAGTTTTGAGTGAAATATAGAAAGCAAATAATTCCACTACTAGAAAAATATAAGGTGTTATTTAATCACTCATTTCTTCCTCTTATGTGTGCTCTCTTCTCTCCTTACAGATGGTCTTGCTGCATTCAGGGCATTCTTGAAATCAGAGTTCTGTGAAGAAAATATCGAGTTCTGGTTGGCTTGTGAGGACTTCAAAAAAACGAAATCACCCCAAAAATTATCTTCTAAAGCAAAGAAAATATATACTGATTTCATAGAAAAAGAAGCTCCAAAAGAGGTAAGAGAAAAGGGTACCTGCTTGCTGCATAATTTGGAAACCAGAACAGTACATGCATCAAGATCATGTGGAACAAGGCATGGAAATGCCCTCTACCTTGGATAAACTAGCATCTAATTCAATTTAAATTTTTCCAAAACTGGCTACATTTTTAATTTTTCAGATATTTAAATTTCAGTCTCTTAACACTGAATACCAAATAACCTCCCCCTCTTTTGTTTGATTTTAGATAAACATAGACTTTCAAACCAAGACTCTGATTGCCCAAAACATACAAGAAGCTACAAGTGGCTGCTTTACAACTGCCCAGAAAAGGGTTTACAGCTTGATGGAGAACAACTCTTATCCCCGTTTCTTGGAGTCTGAATTCTACCAAGACTTGTGTAAAAAACCACAGATCCCTACAGAGCCCCATGCTACATGAGATGAAAGAAAGCCCCCAAATGGAGGACATTTTTTTTTTCATTTTTCCTAAGAGGAAAGGCTGTGATCTGCTAAAAAGACTGACCTTGAATTCAGGCTGGGTGTTCAGAAAGCATCACTCAGAACTATTGATTCAAAGTTGGGTAATGAATCAGGAAAGCCAGGAGCCTAGGAGAAGCTGTGTCGGAATGGCTTCGCTTACTGTGTGAAAAACCGAGGATGGGAACAGTGGTCCAAAGGGTGTACCTCACTACAAGAGCAGGAGTGTGAGATGAAAGATACAGTGTAATAACACTGGCCTAAATGGTGTTTAGGATCAATAGATCTGGGATTATGTGGCCTTACCTAGCTGGCTGTACATCTTTTCCCTAAACAGTGTGTGTTACCACATAGTAGTTTTGGTTGTATTTTAGATTTTTAGTACTAAATAACATGTTTACTATGTGCAAGGGTATTGGAGTTCTGAGGTCTGCAAATCATCAGTACTGTTGTCTGTGTATCGCTGAAACTGAAAAGGTTTGTTTGAATTGTTGATAGTGTGAAATGGAATGAATGTTGTGTAGAAAACTACAGTGTCCGTTATGAGTGCCAAAAACTGTCTTGAAGGCAGCTAAACTTCGTCGTGGTCTTTGAATACTTCTAATAAATTTATTTTGATAAATAATGTCTTTGAGCTCTTGGAAGTCAGATGTGACTCTATTTGATTTTAATAACTGTAAATAAGGCAAATAGAAAAGCAAAGGTCATTCTGGTAAAGACATCCCGATTGAAAAGTTCTGGTTTTTTCTTTTTTCTCTTTTTTTTAAAATTGTTTGGTCAGTTGTGGGCATAAACTCTGGACCTGGGTGCTGTCCCCAAGCTCTTCAGCTCAAGGCTAGCGCTCTCCTACTTGAGCCACAGTGCCACGTCTAGGTTTTTCTGCTTATGTGGTGCTGAGAAATTGAACCCAGGGCCTTATGCATGCAAGGCAAGTACTCTACCACTTAGCCACCTTCCCAGCCCTGACTGAAAAGTTTTTGTGCCTATGCAGTGGGAAATGACAGTCCTTGTGATAAAGTGATAGTTAACAATGAAACCAGACTCTTTATAAACATTATGTTGACCTAACAAACTCAAATCACATTTGTAGAACCACTTTAAGGTCACACATTCTGATAAAAAATTGTATAATTCAAGCTTGTTACTTAATGGAAACATCAGTCCTTTAGCTAAAGGAATAAATATGATAAGTAAAATAACATGACGGTGAAAATCGCCAGAATTATTCACTTAACTGCATTCAAATGAAGAAAGAAACTAAATAAGGTGAATGTATACCTGCTTTTTAAACTCTTAGTTCCAACCTCCCCCACAGATAATGGCATGAGGTTTCGAGTTAACACACCTGAAAGCTTCCTGCCAGCACCAGTCAGTCTAAATCTCAGAATTTCCCTACACCTCCTGTTGCATTTGATTAACAGTATGGGAAATGAGAAACAAAATAAAGTGTATTTTTACTTCTTAAATTTAATCCAGGAGTGTAGTTTATCCTAGTTGAGAAGAGCTTGAATTTGTTATGCACCAAACTAATTAAAGAAGAATATACCATTCCTCATCAGACTAGTTTTCCAGTTATTTGGTTATAATTTTAACAACAGTAAAACTTCATCTTGGAGTTGGAAGACCTGAACCAAAGTAATTACTTTCTCTAACTGTGATCTTTTGTTCTCCATAATCCACCCTGGCTCCTCATTTTTTTTCCCCCTTGGGGCTTGAACTCTGAGCCTCTGCACTGTCCCTGAGCTCTTCAGTTCAAGTCAAGGGCTCTGTCACTTGAGCCACCGTGTCACTTCCAGTTTTCTGGTGGTTAATTGGAGATTAGAGTCTCATGGATTTACCTGCCTGGGCTGGGTTTGGACCACAATCCTCAGACCTCGTCTCCTGGGTAGCTAGGATGACAGGCATGAGCCACCTGCACCTGGCTTGGCTCCTCATTTTAGACTCTCCTACCTATTTCTTTGGGTTCTGTAAAGCAATAAGGGACTTTAGAAATTGTGAAGCACTCAAAAGTGCCTTTGCATATGGTTGGTCAAGACTTGACCTCCAGTATATTATTTACATGTGAATGTGCTGATTTCTATCTTAACACTCTAGTAACAAGAACCACACACTGTGACAAACTGAATTGCCCAATGCTGTCTCACCACCAGCCTGAATATATGTTATATAACTAACATAAGACATAATCCATAAAGGAATCAATGAATTCTGAAGGGTTGTAGAAGCATTGACATGTATTATAAAAAATATAAGTATATCAACTCTACATTCTCCTTAATTTGTAAAGATTCTTTCCAATGTAGAAAGCAAGGAGCCATGCCATCTAGCCACTTTGCCAGCAAGTCCTACTTACTTTACCTGACATTCTTTTCAGCTTACTCTCTGTCATCTGCTGTCTAAATACATTTGTCTCAACTATCTCCTCCCCACAAAAATGTGGTTCTGATTTTTAACTAGGGATTCTTCAGGGCATACTTTTGATCATGGCTCTTGTTTCTTAGAAACTCTGGAAAAATCTCCCAAGCATTTGGATAAAGGCAATATGCTGAATATGGCCAAGCACCTGTAGGGCTTAACCCATCCTTGCCCACTGGCCTACTTTTGTTCTCTTAAACATCTACATCCCCAAATGGCCTTTGCACTTAGTATTTCCTCTGCAGAGTGCAATTTTAGCTCTTAGTCATTACTCACGTAGCAATGCAATCGGCACTTCCCCGGGGGGAACTACTCTGGCCTGTTTACCTAGGTCAAATCCTTTTTTAGATGTCACAACAGCAGCCTCTCTAGTTTAGAGCACTTTCAAGTTTGAAATTCTCATCAATTGCATAATTATTTGGTGATTCTGTCTTCTTCAACTACATTGCAGATACCATAAGCGAGGAGGACCTGGTGTTTAGCTGTTCACTGGAGAATCTACATATCTAGAACAGGAGAGAATCTGGCATGCAGTGGGGCCACATAACTAAATGGATGAAAAAATATTGAAAATACTGTAATCAATTTTTGGTGAAATAAGAATTTTCGATCAATGTATAGAGAAAAAAAGGACAGTTTTAATGGTGTGTGTGTGTGTGTGTGTGTGCATGTGTATGAGATAGTGTGTTATGTTTCCCAAACTAATCTTAAACTCCTGAGCTCAAGTGAGTCTGATACCTCAACCTCTTAAATAGCTAGAATCACAGGCACATCTACTGTGCCCAGCTTCTAATGTTTTAAGATTTTAAAAGCCTTACTGGATCAAATATCTACAAACACCTGCAGGCCTTCTCGTTTGGCAATTAATGAATATTTTTACTTGACATGATCTCTGTGACTTTTGACTTTTCTTAGAAGAGTAAGCCAGGTTAAAAAAAGAAAAAAAAGTGTTTTGACTCTGCAGACTGATTAAACCACAGGCTTTATTCAAGTGGTATTTTCCAATGTTCTCTATTGTAGAACAAACTGAAATAGATTTAAGATTAGAAACCACATACCTCCACAAATAAGTATTACTTTGTGTTCCAGATTCCCAAGTGTTCACACGGTTAGGATCTACAGTCCACTCATTTTGATAATGTATTATTGTGTCCATATTTTAAACCCAAGTTTGTTTCAAAATACAGTAATTTTATACAGTCACCTAAAACCAATAGAAAGTTGAATCCTATTAGTCAGGGATAGCAATAAATAAGTTTCAATTAATTTAATTAATGTAATTAACATTTAAGAGGAAAGAGGTTTTTAGTAGTAAGATATTTGTGTGCATAAGGCGGTAGAAGGGTATATTTGAGCATTTTGGGTTGAGGAGTGAGGAGTGGGTATAACTGTCTCTGTCACAGATGAGAATATTATATGACCTTGAACAGTGCAGAGATTATAACACACCAACCTATGTCAGGCAGGCACGGTGTTCTAAGTTTAGTTTCCTAGGTTAGCCCAAAGTTAAGTAATTATTAAATTAATTAATTGAACAAATTATTCTGAATTTATGGAGACCATAGCTACTATTTAATAGTGAGTTGATGTATACAGAAATTTCAAGGCATAGACGCCTTTGACAACAATTGGAAATCAATTTATCGATGGCAATGAGATGAGTTTTATTTAACTATTTTCAGCTAAGGTACAGCTGGGAGTTTCTTGATTGGAGAATAACAACCTTGCTGGGTGCAGGTGGCTCACGCCTATAATCCTAGCTGCTCAGGAGGCTGAGATCTGAGGATTGCGGTTCAAAGCCAGCCTGTGCAGGAAAGTACGTGAGACTCTTATCTCCTATAAATTAGTTAGAAAAGACCAGAGGTGAGACTTTTATCTCCAATAAACCACCAGAAAACTGGAAGTGGCACTGTGGCTCAAGTGGTAGAGCGCTAGCCTTGAGCTGAAGAGCTCAGGGACAGGGCCCAGGCCCAAAGTTCAAGCCCCATGACCAACAACAACAACATAAAAGAGAATAACAGCCTAGAAAGGACCTCACTTGTGGCCTACAAGATAAAAAGAGGGATCAGCAGGTAAAGAGTCTAAGGGTATAATATTTAATATAGGCCAGTAGTAGCCATGGGACAGGTAGAGTTGTGGCTCAAGTGGTAGAGGTGTAGCCTTGAGCAAAAAAGCTCAGGAAAAGAACCAAGGCCTTGAATTTAAACCCCAATAGTGCATGCGCATGCACACACACACACACACACACACACAGAGGTATGCGTACACACACACACAAACATTAAATAGATTTTATAAGATGAACAATCAAAACTTCACCTTAAGGTTCTATCAGGTCTTACTTCTTGATATCCCAGACACCTTTACCTTTCTCTTCTATTGAGAAGTTAGATTAGTCATTTTATTACTGTGACAAAATAACTAAGAAAACCTAATGGAAGAAAGATTTATTTTGTCTCATGGTTACAAAAGTCTCAGTTTCAGGCCTGGTTGATCTGACACATGATTGAAGAACATGGCAGAAGAAAACCATCCATTTCATGCAGCAAGAGACAGTAAAGGACTGAGTATAAGATACACTATTCAAAGGAATCCTTCTTCCATTCTGTTACTACTTCCTGCAATCAGATTCTACCTCCTAATTTCTACCACATTCCAATAAAGTCATCAAATTATGAAGCCACTAATGGATTAGTTTACTTAAGGTGTCAATGATTTTATGATCTAATCACTTCTTTTTTTTCCTTTTTTAAAATATATATTTTTATTGTAAAGATACTATACAGAGGGGTTACAGTTACATGAGTAAGGTAGTGGGTACATTTCCTATCGAGCATTGTTATCTCTTTTGTTTTTTCCTTACCACCCCTTCCCCCCCACCTCCCCAACTCTTCCCTCCCAAGCAACAACCCCCCCCCCCAGGCTGTAAAGTTAATTTTTGTCTTGTACATCTCATAGTTACAATGGGTCAACCTGTATCCTTGTTTCAGCATTTTGTTATTTCCCTTCCCCAAATTAGAAAAATGTATATAAAAGATGCAGGCCACTGACATCAAATACAGTGACAACTGGGCTTATACCATGGGGGAAGAACATACAAAAGAAACAGAAAAATCACATAGTATAATATAAGTACATTAAAAAGAACAGCAACAAAAATAAAACCTCTTGTGTCCCTATCTTGGGGTTCATAGGTCCCATGATTTTCCTTATTTGCAATAACTAGTATATGCCTTGGATAATCTTACCAGAGAAACTGAAAAGGTCAAAAGCTATGTACATGTGACCATATAAGATGATGCTAAAAGAAATGAACTCCAATCACTTCTTAATGTTTGGATCTACCAAGTGGGGATGAAGCCTTCAATACAGAAGCCTTTTCCAGTATACGTCATAGCCAAACCACAACATTCAACAAAGACAATACTTACCATTGCCATCCTCTCATAATGCCTCACATTATGTGTCTTTCTTTCATTCTATTCCTGAGAATGTTGGTTGAATATTTATTTTCTTAGGGAATTCTGAGCTCAGGCAAATATATGAATTCCCTATTACCATTCAAGTCAAGACAAATCTAGTGTCTATAGCTAAAACTGGACTAGGATTTGGTCTGCCCCAAGATAAGTTTTCAAATGTTTTATTCTTTTTTTTTTATTCTTACATGCGATTGTTTCTAACGTATTTATAGGATGATTTCTTTGTTGCTTTGTATGTCCCTCCCCCACGGTATAACCCCTGCTCTCACTGTATTTGATGTTGGTATAATTTGTAGAGGGGAAGGGCAAAAACAAATCATTTAGATAGGGATTCAGGTGGACTCATTGCAACAATGAGATGTACAAGTCATTATGTAGAAAACAAATTTTACAACTCTGGTGGTGGGGGGGGAGAGGGAAAGAAGAGGGCAGAGGGAGTAGGAGATGGGAAGGGATGGAAAAGGGAAACAAAGGAGGAGGCAACAATGCTTGATAAGAAATGTACTCATTATCTTGCCCATGTAATTGTAACCTCTCTGTACTAAGGGTATTTTCACAAAAAAAAAAAAATTCAAATAAGAAAAAAAAAAAAAGAATTTGATCTGCTTTTTGCCTACTCACACTTGTTTTCTCCCTCCTGACCAGAAATAGTATATTTTGTGCTCTCTTAGTGTCCCTAAGGTAATTTTTCCTATTACAAGGTCAAAAATCTCCCTTGTGAAGAAACGGTCTGTTTTTCTTAAATGTTATTTTTAACACTTAGGTCAAGTTTCACCTCTGTGAAATATTCCCAAGTGTCTGTCTTAACCTCAAAACTAAATGATTGATAGTGACTACTCTGAATATATTCTAATTAATTTTCAGAGTAACTACCGAAGTTTCATTAATGGAGGATACTCAGTACACCTTGTGTATTGATTGTGTGACTTATGGATTGCTTGATTAAATTATCTTTATTAAAAATGTGTGCAATAACAGATGATTCCATTTTTGCTTAATTCATTTTTAAATGACAGTTATTTTAGGAATCTACATAATTTTTAACTTCCCAGAGAAGTACATGAATTTTCTGTTGTCTCACAAGTCCAGGTATACTCCTACATCGAAGGCTAAAAATAACAAAGATTCTGGTTTGTTTAATGCTCATTCAAACTTATTTCTTGCTCCTGATGATAAAAATATGATTGTATATTTTAGTATTATAAATTTATATAAAATTAAAGGTCTTATTGTTGGGTTTTCTTAAATCCCAACTTAATCTGGTATTTATATAGTTTGAAGAGTGTAGTGACCTATATGGAAACTTCTCTTAGGAGTGAGGCTGGTGTTTATTTAGCCGGAGTTTGTCTTACACATGCATAGACGTCATGGCAAAATCAAAACACTGAAAAAGGAATGGACCAAAAGAGAGTAAAATGAAACAATTTCCTGCTGTAGACTTTAGATAGAGAAGAGACCAGATATTTAAAAAAATATATTTGCCACTTTCAATGTCATAGGCCTTTCTTCAGCTCCATTCCAAATGACTCTGCATTTGGCTGAAGAATGTGATCCCAGGTAGTGCACAATGAGAGCATTTAGAAACTGCACTATTGAAGGAGCTAAGGAACACATCCCACTCATATGAGCCTTAGTATGGCTTGATAACGGCCAGTTACACATTTTTAGTTTGAAAAGAGGGAAGTATGACTAGGGACGTTGTTCGGCAGTAGAGTATTTACTTAGCGTGTACAGGGCCCTGGGTTTCTTCCTCATCACTTCCAGTTAGTAAGGAAAACTTAAAAACTGTGAGTAATAGGCAATCTCACAATACTGAAAGTCTACTTGGATTTGTGTATTTTTTCTGAATCCACTGAACAGTTAGTTCATGACTCAATAAGTGCTTGAAAATTCCAGCATGCATATGATTTTTATCCTAAGTGTATTGTCTTTAGTTCCATGTTTAGTCCTTTGTGAGTCAACTACTTTCAGAGTAACTGTGCCATGTGCCTTCTTGCCAGCATTGCATATACATGTGATTAAACTTTTCTTTCCTCACAAAAAAATTGGCATTTGTGATAAATTCTGGTAATATATTCTGTATAAAAATTTTAAACTATAAAAATACCCATTTTCTAATGAGACTTTTTTTTCTGCTGAGCACTGGGTGGTCTTCACATAATCTCTACATATGCCTTACATCAAACATGTGCTTTGCAAATACTTTCTCCAAATCTGTATCTAATTCTTCATTTTCACAAACAAGTGCTTTTAATTTGGTGAACTTTAACATATCAATTCTCCCTTTAGTGACTCATGCTTTTGAAGGCAAGCTTAGGAATTGTTCCTCCTATTAGGTCTGATGTTCTCAGTTCTTTTCTGAAAATTTAGTGTCTAACAATTAATTAAATGATCCATTTTAATCCAGTTGATGTAGAAAGTTCACTTTTGCTTATGGATATCTAATTGCCCCAACCCACCTTAAAAGCCTCTCCTGCCCTCTGCTTTTCCCCAGGAAGCAAATGAACACAGAAGAATGGCTGGCTCTAAATGAAGCAAGCGTCTGCAGGAGCTGCAATTATGATTGGATGAGAAAGAAAGGGAGATCCAGTGCAGCAAGGAGCTTGGCTGCAAAGGTGCTCAGGAGGTGCAAAGGAGGTCAGTGAGAAGCAGGGTGCCCAATGTCTCTTGGCAGCAGCTAGGATATCAAAACTCTAAAGAATGAACTTGCTTTCAAGCTGCAAAGGCCAGACTTTGCTATAAAACAGAAAAAAAAACCCTAAATTAATAGTCGTCTGGAATAGAAGATTAGGCAAATGATTGCTACCTTTAAACAATCTGAGTGAAGATTGTGCCCATCTGAGCTGTCTACCGAGTAGCACCACCAACTATTCAAATAAGCCTCCAGAGTTGTCTCTGAAGGTAAAACTGGAGGAACTCACCAGGCAGTAGCACTGGCTTGAGTTAAAACTAAAACAGGAAAAGGGAACATTACAAAATAAAAAGTGTCCTATGAATGGGGTCCCAGAAGCCAGAACCCCAGAATAGGAAGCACAGAATTAAAGAAGTAATTGTTACAGTGAAAAGGCCACTGGGAGAAAGCCGCAGATGAAGTCTTTCAATATAGAAAAATGGGACCAACAACTGCTTACAAGTGTGTCAGCTGTGTCAGGAGGATTGAGACCTAACAAAGGAATGTAGGTAAGAACAGCTGACACAGAATTTGTCTTTAATGCCTGCTCAACAAATAAACTTCTCCTTCCTTCCACTGTCGAACCTGAGTGACTTTACAGACCTGGTTTAAGTCTGTCATGAGCCTGAAAGATAGGACTTGAACTCAGAGTTTTACCCACAGACACACTCTACCCATGATAAATGTCAGTTTTCTCTAAAGCCCAGTCCTTAAGAATCAACGAAATAGCTGACAGGAATGATGTAAGCAATGGTTGAGATGCTGGACATTTTTCTCAAGTTTTTTCTAAATATGTTTGCTTTAGTTTTCTCTATTGTCCTGCTGTGGAGGAAAGGGAAAAATATTCCAAAGTTAATGATAGAAAACAGTTCCCGGATGGAGGAAATTCAGAGAGCATCACACAGGTTGGAAACACCAATAATTTGAATGTCATCTTCATACTGCCAAAAACTAGTCAATGAAGGGAAAAAAAATCTTTGAAGTAGCCACAGGGAAGCCTCTAGAGTCTCTGATCAGAATTAAAGTATGATTCTGTTCAGCAATCATAAAAGGAAAGTGCAATAAAATAGTACTGTTAAGAAAATTAACACCCTGTCCATTTAGCAGCCTGTATTTCAACAAAATTAAATCTTCAAACATGAAAATAAAATACTTCCCCAGACAAGCAAAACAAAAGCAAAAAAAACCAAACCAAAACAAACAAACACCACAGAGGTTGGGGCTGGGAAGGTGGCTCAGTGGTAGAGCGCTTGCCTTGCATGCCTGAGGCCCTGGGTTCGATTCCCAGCACCACATAAGCAAAAAGAAAAAAGCCAGAAGTGGCGCTGTGGCTCAAGTGGTAGAGCGCTAGCCTTGAGCCTTGAGCTGAGGGACAGTGCCCAGGCCCAGAGTTCAGGCCCCATGACCGGACCAAAAAAAAAAACAAAAAACAAAAAAACCACAGAGCTAATTTTTCCCCCTCATCAGGACTACTGGATGAAATGTTAAGTTCTTCAGAGAGATAGAAAATGATCAGGTTTCCGGGTTCTGGTAGTTCACATCTGTTGATATCTTATCTGAAGATGGTGGCTCACAGCCAGCCCAGGAAAGAAAGTCCATGAGATTCGTATCTCCTATTAACCACCAGTAAATTGGAAGTGGAGCTGTGGCTCAAAGTGGTAGAAGCATAGCCTTGAACAAAAGATCTCAGGGACAGTACCCAGGCACTGAATGACAATATAAATAATGAAAAAGATCAGATCTCAGAAAGGAGTGCAAGAGAACCCCTGAAAAATTAAAAATGTTTATTTACTCTTAATTTATCTAAGAGATAAATATAACAACTTATTAAGTGATTTTGGCATTATGGAGAAAGGAAAGGAATAAGGAATGACAACACTGCCATAAGAACCAAAAGGAGAATTAGATTCCCTCACAGGACACAGAGTAGTATTTGAAGACAGAGTTACAGAAGTTGTAAATGCATGATTAACCTAGAGAAGGGTTGAATATGTGCGGTACAACTCACATGCTCACAGTTCATTCAATTGTAGGAGGACAAGGTACATTGGTTTTGAATCTAATTAGAATGCTGTGACTCCGTAGAAAGGGCTTATTTCTTCAAAGAGGGAGTCAAGTGGGAGAGAGGAATGTGGAGAGGACATTGCTCATGTCCATTATACTGTACAGCTACTGTGCTCAGTCCAAACTTACACATAGACAAAACTCACATTGTAATCGGACCTACCTCAAATGTGGTCTTTTAAAAGACTCCACGGAGTATGTTTCTGATGACTACAGTTTTGCTTTGGGGTAACTTTAGTTGTTTGTAAATAGTTCTAATGACTTCTTATTCTACAGGTAGGCCAGGGATTAGTCTCTAGACTGAATTCTCTTATGATGGTATTTCTCAAGTTTATTTCCTAATGTTCTCTGAAAGCCCAGAAAAATAAATTAGGCAACCAGGGCCTTAGGGAAACAAGCAATAATATATTATTTAAAGATGGTCATATTTTATGAAATCACTCATCCTTATTTTGTAAAATGAGCTATAATTTTCCCATTTAAGTTTTGATAAGTGATACACTTAAAACATTACTAGATCATCTGGTCATATTCCTTTGAATTAAAAAATTCCAACATAAAAATGATTTGTAATTTATCAAAAGTCAAATTTATCAATTTTATCAAAATTTTATCAAATTTATCAAAATGTTTTAAACATTTATCAAGAGTATTAAAATGGGGAAAGTTGTAAAAAGTAATAGAAGGGAAAATATGATCAATGTACATGCATATGTGGGAATATCACAATGAAACCTTTCACTTGTTCAATTAAAATAAAAAAATTCTATGCTAATAAAATTTTTAATTTTTCAAATTAACTTTTAGTAACCAAATGTTTATGAGATACGGTGTAATGTTGCAACAAATGTGTATAATGAATGCTGGTCAAACTAGGGTAATTAACATTTCATTTCTCTTATCATTACTTTGTCTTTAAAATTTGAAATCATAATACATATGATTAATTTTTCACTTCTAGTTAATCAGAAAACATAAAAATATGATAACTACTTGAGAAATTCTATAGGCCTAAGCTGACTTAGCTATTACATAATGAACAGATAAACTCAAACACTCATTAGTACCCCAATAATATCTTTAGCTTTTATGTCTTAATTTAGGGGTGACATTGATCAAGATATATTGTATTAATAAGCTGATTTGGTAATCCAAAATTGCTGTGTACAACTGAAGACAGTAAAAACAAAAACAAAAAAAAAACTGTGAATGGAAATGCTTTTCCCACACTTGATTGTTAACATAACAAAATAAGTGATTATGGAGAAAGTTTTTCTTGACTTCTTGACACTTATCTTAAGGCTATTTTAAAATAAATTTAAAGGTCAAGAGGCATGTGGGGAGTGACCAATACTTGCCAAACAGGAAAGTTCTCCAAAGATAAGTAGAGGTGAGTGGACCAAATACAACTCTACTTGTTTATAAGTAGGTTTTGTTTTTCTTATCCAGAACACAAAATTCAGCTTGTTTTCAGTAAGCTTGGCTCTCCTGCAACTTATTTATTTACTTCTGAACCATAATTGCAATTATACAAACAGAATCTGAAACTTGCAAGAATACTCTATTTTCATGTATTTCCAAATCTGCATGTAACATGATACAATTTTTCTTCAAGGGCTTTGTTTTCCATATTTATGTATTGTGGGTTTGTAGGTTTGTTAAAGTACTCCGGTCTTTTCTGTAAATACATCTTGCATTTGTTGCATTAAATCTACTTAATCTTGTTTGACAAACTTTGTGTTTATTCACTCAGAAGATAAATGAGAATTAAGAATTGGAAGAATTATATTAATTATTTAAAATAGTTTTAATTAGTTTTCCACTTTCTATTCCGGAATAAAAATGATATCCCCAAAATAGCCAAAATTCATTAGGATCTAAGACTTTTTCTGTGGAAAAACTAATCAAATATGATACTAAAACAGAAGTAAAAGTATTGTTATTATAAAGTTATTATTCATTCAGAATGACTAATACATACATAAAGGAATTCTCAATGACACTGCAAATATATACTCAATTTTTATAAATAATGAATACTTCAGACATTTGAACTTAGTATACTGCAAAATACACAGTATAAAGAGAACTGAATTTACAGCCAGCCAGATCAGCTCTGGTTTCAAGTCTAGTCTCAGCCATTCACTGTGTGGCTTTCATGAATGGCATCAAATTCCCTGCACCTCATTTTACTTATCAGTAAAATAGGTTTATTTTATCACCAATGAGCTTGGCCTATTAGGAATAAGAGCTGGAATTGTTAATAATATGTATCCTGAATGGCATTGACGTATATGATAAAGTATATAGTATATACCAAAAAAACTATATATTAAAAAGCACTTGGAATGGATCCATTTATTAGACTATCAATGACAAAAATAAAATTCAAAAGCCAACATACATTAAAACATATAAGGTATTTTATAATAATCATATTCTACAGCCCAATAATTTCAGTTAAGAAATTTTAGACCTTGAAGTTTGTTGTTTAACAACTCTGCATTCACCATTAAAATGGTGTGCCTTTTCTAGTTTTCCTCAAAAGGATAATTATGACATGTATTGATTTTCATTTTGTACCAGTACTGCTCTGTGGATGGACAGTCGGGGAGGTGATGGCTCTGATATGGTCGATGTCATCTGCCAGGTTTCTGATACACTGAACAAGGACTTGGTGAGAAACATAACTCTTTACTTCCTGTCACCTTGAAACATTTTCTTATAATTTATTACATTTGTCAAATGTGTGAATGGATCAAAGATAGCATGGCATTACATTTAGTGGGGCAATATTCCAGATGAACCTGTGCTAGCATACGACTACCATCTTTCCATTTATTTTGTGCAACATCAAATAGGTTATGAAATTAATTTTGTGTCTGCTTTATCTAAATTTAGGATTAGAATTGCACCTTATACTTCCACTTTTATTTTATTTAACTAGTACAGTACAGAAGGCTCTAGAGTACTTACATTTTAGTTGTATTTTTTCCAAAGGTACTTAAAAATTGGATTAATAGTGGCAAATAAGGAAGGAAAAATTCATGTGGGTAGTCAACCGTTTTATTTGTTACAATTACTGTGGTTAAGTTATTATGAAATAGACCACTTTATAAATCTTTTGTCTTTTGGAAGACTTGGTGTATTTACTATTTTTTTTCTTCAAAAAGTCCTCCAGAATTTGGTTAAAAAAAATGTTCCTTTAGTGAGCCGAACACTGGTGGCTCAAGCCTGTAATCCTAGTTACTTAAGATGCTGAGATCTAAAGTTCATGGTTCAAGCAAGGTTTGGACAGAAAAGTCCCTGAGACTCTTATCTCCAGTTAACTACCAAGAAGGCCAGAAATAGAGCTGTGGTTCAAGTAGTAGAGGACAATCCTTGAGGGAAATAGCTAAGGAAATAGCTAAGGACAGTGAGTGCTCCACATCCCAAGGTACCAACATGGGGGTAAAAAGAATTAAATAAATGGGCAAGGAAGGTGGCTCAGTGGTAGAACGCTTGCCTTGCATGCATAAGACCCCGAGTTCAATTCCTCAACACCACATAAGCAGGGAAAAAAAGCTGAAAATGGCGCTGTGGCTCAGTGGTAGAGTGTTAGCCTTGAGGTGAAGAGCTGAGGGACAGAGCCCAGGCCCAGAGTTCAGGCCCACGACCAGACCCCCCGCCCCCCAAAAAAAGAATGAAATAAATGCTCTTTTACTGAGTTTGAAGTTCGTCGTTGCATTCACCATTAAAGTGGTGTGTCCTTTCCAGTTTTCCTCAAAAAAATAATTACGACATGATCTGAGATCAACACCATAAAGGAAAAAGAGAAGTGTTGATTTTCATTTTGTATCTTCCAAATAGTGATTAAAATTGAAAAAAGAATTGCTGCTGTGTGGACGGACATAGTGGGGAACACAGTCACATTTTCCCCTTTATAACAAAGTTCCAATATTTTGGATTAGTATCAATCATCATAATTCAAGGGCATATGGGCATTATTCTTATAAGATAAATGGTTTAAATGGATCATATTAAACACAAATTCCACTGTTTTAAAATTGTACCTACAATTATTTTTCCCACATGATGAAATTGTTTCTATAGGTATTAATGATAATGCCATTGCTTAGCATTTTAGAACTTACTGTAAAGAAATGACTCCTGGCATAATTCTGTCTACAGATTATTTCATAGAAGAAACAATCCAAACTTTATTTTATATCAACACCTGTATTATAAAGATATTGTCCAATATTTCCTGATGAGACTATCTAGGCAATGATATCAATCCACCATATTAATTAAGTTATTAGGTAAGATTAAAAAATACAATTGTATTTTTTCTCTAGATGTAAGTTTATAGAGTATAATGTATTTTCATTGATTCTGGCTTAGGAGACAGATTGTATTATTCTATTTGACTGAAAGTCATAAGTGTAGACTTTTAACTCATTAAAAAGTATAATTTATTTTTTCCAAAAGTGAAAATAGAAAACTATAGTCACCTTCATGCCAACACAGGGATATAACCACTAATGATTGAGAATGCTTATGTCTTAAGTATTATGAAAGCATTTATGTACTTTTGGATAGTTTTTTTCTCCAAATACAGTTCTAACATACTATTTTTATTTACTTTTTAAAAATAATGAACCTTTGTTTTTCCACCTTACGTAGACTGTTCAATTCTATTTTTTAAATTGAAATGAATTCCATTATATTGATTCATCATAATTTTTTAAAGAAATCATAATACTGAATGGTTGGAATAGGTGACTTTTTCATTCTGATGAAATGTGTCTGTGGCTATTTCCTTAAGTTTAAAATCTATGGGATTCTAAAAAAGTCTAAAGATATACCCAACCAGCTTTTAGTATGGTTAATTTTGACTTGCTTACTTTTTTTTGGAACAATAACCTTCAGTGGTATCTTATCAGGCAAACTTTGCAAATAGTAGGTACGTCTGGGTTATGTAGAAAAGAGGCATTCCTATGATTTGTAAATATTTTGACTTGCTGGAGGGCTGAGCCTTATACCTATGCCTATTTTAAGAACATTTAAAGAGAACTGGGGCTCCAGGAAAAACTAAATGAAGTTTGAGACCTGGAGTGACATCAGCCGGTAAGAAGTATATGTTCAAACCTGAAGACATCTGTCTTCTATAGTCATTTTACACCTATGTCCATGGAATTTCAATTTCAAAATTATTCTAGTTAAAATGGTCAAATTGGTACCATCAGTTGAGCTAGTTGGTTGTATGTTTCCATGAAAAATAATTTATGTAATCGCTGAGGTAAAAAGCATAGCATTGCTACATGTTTGATCTTTTGTACGTATAAACGATACAAGAAATTATAAAAGAACTCCCTTATACTACACTGGAGTTAGTCATTCTTTTTTTTTTTTTTGGTCCAGTCGTGGGCCTGAACTCTGGGCCTGGGCACTGTCCCTCAGCTCTTCAGCTCAAGGCTAGCGCTCTCCCCTTTGGGCACAGCGCCACTTCTGGCTTTTTTCTTTTTTGCTTATGTGGTGCTGAGGAATCGAACCCAGGGCCTCGTGCATGCAAGGCAAGTGCTCTACCACTGAGCTACCTTCCCAGCCCCAAGTTAGTCATATTCTTGCCTCTCATCAAGGGCTGTTTGAATATTGGAATTTTAATTTTATATACCTGGGATCTGCATAGGGCCTAGAGCAGTACATGGGCAATAATGTTTCTGTTAGTCAATAAACAAGTGAACAGCTGAGTGGGAGACAAAGAAAATACAAAATAATAAAAGCAAAAATGTCTTACTCATATATTAACACAATCTAAGAAGAGACGGGATGAATGTCTTATGAATATATTAGCCTTGTGTTAATAAAATGAAATGCCTGAGGCAACTATATTTATTAAAAATATTTAGTTAGTTCACAATTTCAGAAGCTCAAAGTCCAAGATGACCAGATCATTTTTGTTTGCAGACAGCAATAACAAGTTCATTTCAGAACAAACTGTCACATGTCAAGACTCACATGTCAAGACAAGGAAAGGGAATAATAATCTAGACCCTTTTCAAGGCAAGGGCCCAAAGGCTTGAGGATTTCTGACCAGGCTCCACATCCAAAAGTGTTTATAATCTTTCAAGCACAAGCAAGGCACCAAATCTCTAATCGGGGCTCTTTGGAGGACATAACAGACAATATTAGAACCATGGCAAGTACCAAATTACATTTCTAAAGAAGCTTTTCAGATTATACAATGAGATATACATGGAGATGGCCTTCTAGTAGTGAAGGTTGGAGCTAAGGTCATACGCTTTAGAAGTAGGCATGTATGAGTAGCCAACCTCACTGATATTGCTTACTTTCCTAGGTGTAAAGGCATAACATACAGAGAAAGATATCCTATTAAAAATGATGAAAAGGAAAGTCAAAGGGCCAAGAGCGGGATCTCTGTTGACTGTTGGGTGACTGGATAAAATGGTCTATTTCTTCTCTAGTCATGTCTAATGCTTAGGAATAATTGTGTGGATTTTTTCTCATTTTTTGTTACTGGAATAACTTAGTTATAGAAGTCAAAAGTCACACCTCCTTTCCCTAGCAACATTCTGAACTGTCTTCTTTGTATGTATGAAAATTTCATGCATCCTGACTTGGCTTCTAGCACTAAGAGATTCTCAGCACATTCTTCTCTATGTGTTAGGTTTAGAGAAAAAAAATGGCAAATTGAATTGGGTATCATGACCCACATCTATGATCCCAGTTCTAAGGACACTGAGGCAAGAGCATCACAAGTTTGAAGCCAGCCTGGGTAGTAAGACCACATCTTCCTGCCTACTAAACAAACTAAAACAAACATATTACTATCTGGAAGAAAAGGAACACTGATTTAATATTTAGTCCATATTTTAGACAGGGAGTATAAGACAGTCACATTTATGTATTGCCAAGTGTTTCCTGCTGGAAGAAAAAAACACTCATCAAAGGCCATATAAGTTTATTGCTATAAGCACTGCTACTTTGAGGTAAAGAACTTGTCATTAGGCATGTTTTGGTTTGGAACTCTAACTGAAATTTACAAAGATTATATGCATCACAATGATAGTTTTCCTCCTAGGTCTAAAATGCCATTCTTCAGACCATATTGCTTTGGCTCAATCTCTGATTCCAGTTAACAAAGCCAGGTAAGTATTTTAATGACAGGTCTGCAGAACATTGCTACCACTTGCTGTTGTAGATTTATAGTGAGACTGGCAATAACACACTTTGAGTAACATGAATCCAAATATCCCATATTGGGAAGTTTGCACACAGTAGCACAATGCTATAAGTGAGTATAAAACAAGCTTTGTTTATAAAAATATTCATAAAATTATCTTTCCATTACACATATATGATATATATATATATATATATATATATAATGAAATACATATCTTGTGCTTAGGCTTGCATTCTATACCTAAAATATTTCACTATCCATGTGTAAATATGCTCAAACTCAGAAATATCCTAAAATTCATAAATTAGGCTTTGAGTAATTCAGATAAGAAAGACTGAACTTATATGAAATCTGTGTTCACACAAGCATGTTTTCTAATCTCCTTTCTTCTATGGACAGCTAATTTGAAGAAAGGAATATAATATTTAGCTTTGCTGAAATCTGTCATGCCTATTTAGAATTATTTTTCCTTGAAAAATTAAATTGTCCATAAGTCAAATGAACAGGTTGATGGTCTAGACATTATGAATTGCCTATCAAAGGTCTTAGATAACTCCGAATGCTATAATTGTACACAAAAACATAAATTGCAGGATGGGAGGGGCTGTAATCCAACACACATCAGGTATGTCTTTAGAGTGATAATGTCTCTGTCTGAATTGTAACCAAAATTGAGTTTGGACCACTTACAAAACTAAAACAACTAATTGAAAGCAAATTTACTTTAACCAGTGGTATTCAAGATGAAATGATAATAGTCATGAATCACAATTCTTTAGAACTGGCAAAATGTTGATACACAACTCAATTGTTATTCTTGGTAAGAATGTTAGAATCTTAACAACAGAAATAAAAGAGCTTGCTTTTATCTTAAGTTTAGTGACGTTATACAGAATTCAAGCAGAACATGGGCATATGTCATCCACCATTCCTCAGAAAGCAACAATCACTGGCAGCAAGCTCTGTGCTCCGGTAGCTATTCTGATGTGCAGTGACCAAATCTTATATTCAGGCTTCCCTGTTTCTCTTTTCCATATAAACCACAAGGTGGTAAAAAGGTTCATGCTTGATTTTCTTCATTTTTTTTTTAACCAATTTTATATTCTCTTTAAGGGTTTTCAAGATTCTTTGAGAGAAGCACATGCATAGTGTGACTGATGACAGGAGAAATAATGTGACATAAAAGAAAGAGAACTTGCCGGGCGCTGGTGGCTCACGCCTGTAATCCCAGCTACTCAGGAGGCTGAGATCTGAGGATTGCGGTTCAAAGCCAGCCCGGGGAAGGAGAGACCGTGAGACTCTTATCTCCAATAAACCACCAGAAAACCGGAAGTGGCGCTGTAGCTCAAGTGGTAGAGCGCTCGCCTTGAGCTGAAGAGCTGAGGGACAGCGCCCAGGCCCAGAGTTCAAGCCCCACGACCGACAAAAAAAAAAAAAAAAAAAGAGAACTTGATTTGTGATTAAGAGTTATCTCGAAATCAGGTACAAGTGACTTGTGCTTGTAAGCCTAGCTACTCAGGAAGCTGTGATCTCAGGACCCTGGTTTGAAGCCAGCCCAGCCAAAATGGCCATAAGACTCTTACCTCCAATTAACCACCAAAAAGCTAAAAGTAGAGTTGTGACTCAGTGGGAGAATGCTGGCTTTGAGCAAAAATGCTGAGGGACAGTGCCTAGGTCCTAGTTGAAGCTCCAGGACCAGTAGAAAAAATTAAGTATCCTAAAGCTTCAGCATCTTGGTATGTAAAGTGGCAAACTTGAGTTCAAACCCAAACTTCATGATGATGATGATGATGATGATGATGATGATGATGATGATGACAGTTTGTTGGAACTAGGGCTGAACTCAGAGCCTGAAGCTTGTAAGGAAAGCACCACACCTGTCACTTTTGCATTTGTTGTCAAGATAGATTGGGTCTTAGTTTATCCTTGAGCCAGTCTGGGCTGTGATCTTCCTACTTGTGCTTCTGTCTGTCATTGGTGATTGGCTAAGAGAGACTCTCACCAACTTCATTTATTAATTCATTCTTGATGGTACTAAGGTATGAACTTAACACCTTGCACTTTTTTGGCTATCACTCTCCTACTTGAGCCATGCCACCAGCCCAGCTTATTTCTGGTTTATTGTATATGATATTTCACACTTTTCTGTCAGAGTTGACTTCCGTAGTGAGTCTTTGGGCCTCAGCCTCTAGAATAGCTAGAGCTACAGTCAAGATTACCGGCTCCCAACCAAACTTGTTTTTGTTTTGTTTTTAGATAGAGTCTCTCTTACTTTTTGACTTGGCCTGGCATTGATCCATGATCTTCTGATCTCCACTTCCTGCACAACTGGGATGACAGTTGTGAGCCACCACTGCTGGCCACAAAAGTTTATTGACGTATGCTAGGAACTAAGCTGCTAAAAATAAGAATAATAAATAAGTATACTATAAATAATATATTATAAATATATTCTACAATAAGCTATTTTAAATACACAATCAGTGATTATGTCACCAACACTAAATTAGTATTATCTTTAAATATTATTAATTATACTATTCCTGGATAATACTTTGGTAGCCCTGTTTCCAAATTTTAAGATATCCACAAACAAATAATTTTGTCCTTGTAGATTGTAATAGAACTCCAAAATGTAGCAATACTGGATAACTTAGCCCCTCTCTTTAGTGGCAACTAGATTGTTACACTGATAACTATTCAGAAAGATTATATGAAGGCTAACCTTTGACAAGTACTTTCACAATCACATGCACCTTATATACCATGTGTATAGTTAATGTGTATAGAACTGTGTAATGAAACACTAAGGTGATTTTATTTGTGTTATTATTATTATTATTATTATTGTTTGCTAATTCTTGGTTCGAACTCAGGACTTTGTGCTTCTGAAGCAATTGCTCTACCTCTTAGATCAGTCCCCAGCCCTTTTTGTTTCAGTTTGTTTTGCAAGTAAGATTTTGCTTTTTTGGTTAGTTTGTGCAGGTCCTGGGCCTTGAACTCAGGGCCTAGGTGTTGTCCCTGAGTAGATTCCCTCAAGGTTACTGCTCTACCATTTGAGCCACAGCTCCACTTTTGGACTTGTGTTTGGTAGTTAATTGGTGATAGGAGCCTCGTGGTGTTTTCTGCCCAAGCAGTCTTTGAACCTTGATCCTCATACCTCAGCCTCCTCAGTAGCTAGAATTACAGGTGTGAGTTACCAGTGCTGGAAAGGATTTTGCATTTTTGCCTGAGAGTTAGCCTTGGACCACTTGGTTCTTCTATTCCCACTATCCAAGTACCTGAGATTACAAGAGTACACCATCATATCTAGTCTAGATTAATACATTTAAACAGAAAAAGAATCTCCTTATTTTCATAAGGAGGGAACACCAGAAAAGCGAAGTGGCTTGTAACAATACTCTGTTCATCTGGCACAGAACCGTGACTGGACTTCAGACCCAGGCTGGCTCCCACCATGCCAGCTTTCTCAGCGGGTTAGCCTGCATTTTACTGACTCCAACCTGAGACCCACGAATTAAAGTAAGTTTTCCAAAGTCTCGTGTCAGATAAATACCAAAGTAAAGCCCACATGGAGCCATCTTTCTCTATTCATATGGAAGTTTGATTTACAGATTATTTGCAAGTATGCAACCAGCCTGAAATCTAAGGTTTCTACGTCCTTAGCATGCTCAGGTACATTCAGGCAGGAGACTAAGTTAAGTATGCAAAGAAAGCCTGTCGTGGATGGAGGTGAGAGAAGATACCTAGCATGAGTGGAGGATGGTAAACATTTAAGGGTACATTAAGATCCAGCAAAAATGACTGAAAGGGGCCAGGTAGCATCTGTAATGGGGATATCAAACATTGAGGGTAGATTTCATTGAAGAAGGCAAGAGAGAAAGAATCCTTGAATAAATAATTCAAGTCAAGAAACTTTGAACTGAAAAAAAACATGAAATAAAGGTAAGAAGCAACTAAACCTAAAAATTTAAATTAAATTTAAAACTTTTAAAAAATCATTTTTGGTTAAGAGAGTCTCACAAAGTGAGACTTTTTCACCAAGAAGTCTGATCTGGTCAATTCGTGAAAGACAGACTACAGTGAAAAGCAATTGTTAAAAGAAGGATTACAATTATACAGCAAATGGAAATGGAGTGGTTCTCAGGAGGGTGAAATGTGGGAAGAAATTGGTGTTCAAAAGAAATAGAAGAGTTGTTTCTTTGAGGATTTGTTGTTGGGGGGGATTTAATTTCTTGAGTTCCAGGTATATTTTAGATATGAGACCCTTGTCCATTGTATGGCTACTGAAGATCTTCTCCCAACCCGTGGGCTTTCTATTGATCTTGCTAGCTATGTCATTTGCCATGCAGAAGCTCTGCATCTTTATGCAGTCCCGTTTGTCCAACTGCCCAATAAATAAGTGGGCTAAAGACTTACAGAAGAACTTCTCTGAAGAGGAAAGAAGGATGGCCAATAGACAATGAAGAAATGTTCATTCTCTCTAGCCATAAAATAAATGCAAATCAAAACAACACTGAGATACTACCTCACCCCAGTTAGAATGGCTATAATCAAGAAATCTAATAACAACAGATGCTGGAGAGGATCTGGACAGAAGGGAACCCTACTGCATTGTTGGTGGGAGTGTAAACTTGTTCAACCACTTTGGAAAACAGTATGAAGTTTCTCAAAAGACTCCATATAGAGCTCCCTTGTGACCCAGAAATCCCATTTTTGGGCATTTACCCAAATGATCACAAACAAGACTATACTAAAGCTACTAGCACAACTATGTTTATTGCAGCATTATTTACCATAGCTAAGATATGGAACCAACCCAGATGCCCCTCAGTAGTTGAATGGATCAAGAAAATGT